>NC_138998.1:101239779-101839779 GCF_964374135.1 Grampus griseus
CATTGCCCAAAGAGTGGTGAAATCTTCCATTCTGATAGAACATTATGTCCAAAGATTACTTTTCCAATATGTACATATAAACTTTTTGGTCACTGTGTTGATGAATGATGAAGACCATGCTCCAAAGGCACGAAGTATCCCGTACCTCAGCTCAAGAGCATGACAGAAGAGATGTTGTTGATTTTTTAATGTTTCTTTTAAAACATAACTCTTGCTGTAAGAGTAACACTTTTTAAGGACTCTTATCTGGATGATTTTTACAAATTTTCAAAACATTATCAAATAATCTAAGCTTCCTTTTTCAATGAGTTCACAAATTGGATTTTACTTGTCAAGTAGTGAGAAAAGAAAACCAGAGGGGTCAGTATTTTAAATGTGATTGATTTGGAAATGGGTGACATGATACACTACTGCAATAAGATACTTATATTTTTGTTATAAATCATACTCTTCAGTTCATGCTTTCTCACCTAAAAATCACGTAAACTTCTCTTGCACAAACTTGGCCACTTTCTAAAAAGACTATGTATATATCATTTTTAGCATATTATCCCACTTTGTTTTTCCTAATATATTTAAATAAAAATGAGGCAAGAGAATCTGATTATGTAGTGTGCACATACATAGTATGTAACAGAAATGACTGGTCTCAGAAATTATTTTGAGAAAAGATAATAAAGGTATACTTTCAAATGGCACTTCATTAATAGAACTGACTTACACTCAAATATTCCTTATATCCTTGTCCCACTTTCTCATCTTCTGACGCATGTGAGAGTTGTATATAACTTATATGTTCATGTTGTATAAATTTAATAGAAGATTCTAATTTTTCCATCTCTGTATGGATAAACTGAAGAGTCCCCAATAAGTGTATAATAAACTCATATGGTTTGGGATTTCCTGTCATCGTGTGCCTTCCAATACGCTTTTCATGCCAAAATAAAATCAGATTACTATTTTCACTATTATATATAATTATATACATGCATTACCCTTTTTAAAGAATTTCTAAAAAACTATTACATATCTACATTACTCCTTTCAAAAAGTTTAACATCAAAAAACTTCTATTAAGGTGTTGATTTTCATTGATGTATCACATTCATAAAAACATGTGTAAGATTAATGTTTGGCTGTAGAATATTTGGTAATAGAATATTGGTTTTTCAGAAGCTAAAATTCTGAATACTATGCAGGTTGCCTATTTAATGTAAATATGAATGATTTCTGGTAAAGTGAGTGAATAATAACCATGGAAGCTATTTTATATCTTTGAGCACCATATCTGTCAGCAGACATGCAGAAACATACAAATTGAGTCTTCGACAAAACAGTACAAACAAAAAGCTTTCCTTATTTGCCACTCAACTATCCTTTTCTCACTTCTTTTCTCCCTTCTGAGTGCCATCTTCTGTCTATAATATCAAGCTAGGCAATATTTGCTTGCTTGCTTTCTAATTGTTCTTTGCAAATGCAAATAAGGATCTGCTATCAATCCTTTATACTTCTGACTAAAACTCATACACATCAATGTATTTATTCTCTTGCATATGCTTGCATTTAAAACCTTCTATTTCTTACTGCGGAATAAAAGGACTGCCTTTTATTAAAGGATGACAAGGCAATAACTGTATGAGGAAGATTTGGAAGAAAATAAGAGAAATTTCTTTGTATGTGATATAGTAAAAGAGCTATACCTGATCAGAAAATTACTATAGTCTCTATAGTCTTTTTTTTTTTTTTTTTTTTTTCATTTTTTGGAGTCAGGGGCAGGAGATAAAAGAGAGATTGTGGCTGGCATTATCACTTTTTCCTATATATTTTTAACCCCCAAATTTGTAGACGTTAGGGAATTAGAACCATTATCTGTGACTATAGCTTGTGTATCACGCTCTTTCCTCTTTATCATCATAATCACATAGCCAAGGGGCTCAGAGTTTCAGCTGCCTCAAGCGGCTCCTAAACCTCTCACACAGACCAGGCATCAGAGGCAGGGAATGCAGAGCAGTTGCTCAAGGAAAAGAATGGGAGGGGGCTGGTGTGATGGTCTTTCCCAATCACATATAATTACATGAAAACCTACACCACTGTGATTGAGATGTCAATTTTGCACCCTGTTAATATGCTACTAAAGTGATGTGATGCTAAAGCCATTTCTTTCGGGGAATAAGATGATGGGAGAGAGGGGTAGACACTAAAGAAGAGCCTCACTTGTTAGGGCACAAGACGGTGTGGATGTGAGGTTTACTCAGATGCATGATTTTTGTGATGATGATCAAAATGCCATATGATGTTAAGGGATATGTATTAAATGGGGGAAAAAACTAAACTGAAACTAAAATCATGCTTTGGTTATGTAAATGCAATACTAATCAAAATAAATTATGTGAATTGCTTTACATTTATGCCTAATTACCATGCAGTACAATAACGATTATGTCATTATTTTTGTCAGATTAACTTTGCTATAAATTTAATTACATGTGTAAATTCTAAATATTCAGCCCTTGTAATTTAGTATTTTTAAACAATTATTTACTGAACCCCCTTCTATATGCCAGACACCAAATTGCATATTGGGAATAAAAACAATAAGACAATCCCTTCTCCCATGGGGCTTACAGTCTTGTTGAAGAAAGAGACAAGTACTAGGTAGATGTCCAGCAGAGGAACTGAGAAACAATATATTTTTAAATGAAGGTAAGGACATGAGGGGAATACCAATCCCAGTCCTAGGGAGTTAGGTACGGGTTCAATAAGGAGATCTCAGAGCTGATTCCCAAAGAAATAGTAGAGATAGCCAAGAGAACGGGGAGAATGAGTTAGAAGAACTCTTAAGCATAAGAAACAGGAAATGCATTGGCCTCAGAATAAGAAATCATATTCAAAGAAGATGTGAATATCATACTAAGGAAGCTGAAATCTTAACAGTAACGGGGAACCACTGCAGACTTCAAACAGGAGAACGACATGATCAGATTTACATTTCAGATCAGATTTGGCTTTACTGTGGAGAGTGAAGAGAACAAAGTAGGTTTACAAGGAAAAGACTTCAAGAAATATTAAGAACAAAAAGGAGCCAGTTTCAGAACAATGTTCACACAATAACAGCAGTTTTTTTTGTTTTTTTTAACATATTTCTCTCTCTATATATATAGTTTTCATGAGAGGAAAGAAAAATGATATCCTCAGGAAGCCTGGCTGCTTACAGCTTAAAAAAAATTAGAGGTCACAATGCTAATAAGCCACCATAAGACTTAGTGTCTGTTGGTGTAAGGCATCACAATGGCAAAGCCCGAAGTGACAGGAATAATTAACTAAAGAGCCAGATCAAGAACGTTTAGGTAAGAAAAAAAGACTTAGAGCTGGATCAATGCGACACCCCAAGAGGTAGAAGGGAAAGGTGGCATAGAACTCTCAAACTATCTCAGGGTTACAGTAAATGAAAGGCTGACCTTGGAAGAATGCAAACAAACAGTCTAACTGCCAGATGAAAAATGTTTAAGAACCCGCTGGTTGGTGCTACCTGGAATCACCAGAATGAGCTGAGACACAATCTCGTACAAAAACAAGACCATGTATTAGTACTGGTTGTAATACTTTGGTAATGGCATATGTTCACTGTTGTGAGTCAATCTGAAGTTGGAAGTAAAGCATGTTGTCAGCAGTGCATATAAACTGTCACTCATTCTCACTCCACATGTAAGATCATTCCACATGTAAGAAGTAATGAGTGATAAGTTATCACTTACTATATTTTAAATAGTCCAAAGAATTTTTGTTCCACATTAAACAGTAGGAATTACTTGGGACTAGGGTGTAAGTACAAATTTCTTTTGAAACCAGGAAAGGATGCCCCAGAATGACTCTGTTCTGAAGAAACCAAGTATCTCTCGTGGTCATGCCCTTCTGGAAAATTCTTAGAGGAGAGATAAGTGCTAACAACAAACTACAACTTCCTACTCACGCAGAACAATGTGTTCATTACTAAAAAAAAATGTGTCCTGGTCCAAAGCTACTCTTACGGGGGCTGCTCATATTCTGGTGAAAGAATACAGTGATGAATCCTATGCTCAGGATGGTCCTGATAAGCAAACAGCTTTAAACCATAGTAAAATCATTTGTGTCCTTTAAAAGACAATGCACAGCAACACTAGATTTCATTGAGGGGCTGGGGGGACAGAGGGGGCAGAGGTGACATTATAATACAAGAGCTGAAAGGGAAGAGGTTGAGAATTTTCTGGGTGCAGACTTTGGAGGATTAATTATTGACACCTACACAGGAAACCCTCCATTTGGGAGCTGCCCTGTGTCATGTTTTGTCATGCCTACTTAAATTATATTAGAAACCGAAGTAAGCTTTTATATTAATAGCACTCACCTTAAGAGTTCTATCTGTAGAAGAGGCAAATTCCTCCTTTGGCTTATCCTACAGGCTGCATTCTGAGAATCAGAAGAGAACAACCAACTTCGATCATTTGAACACGGAGCATCAACTAACACCTACAGAAAAAAAAGGACACGTAATGCAAATATGAACTGAAAATATATCCTCAGACACAAAGTATATGGGAAGCTAAGTAAATCATGACAAAAAGTAGCAAATAAATTTATTTTAAAACCGAAAATACACCTTGGTAAGTTCTTCATGACATTTCTTCACTAATACTTGACAGAAAAATTTCCTGTGCACTTTCAGTGTTTGGGTTTTTTAGTGGGGGGAGAATGAGAGGACTAACAGTGTACTAATATCTACCAATATTTCATATTTTGATGACAGCAAAAACTTTTACAAGTTACTCATTTTAAACAGATGTTACTATACTTCTGAATTCTCAGCATTTATTTTTAAGAACTAATAGTCCAACTTCAGTTTACTGAAATGCTTTCTTTGCCTTCAACTGTCATACTCTGATATGAAATGTTACCGAATTAAAGCAATACTGTGCACATGTTTGAGTACTGACCCAAATAATATCTGATCTCTTCCTGAGTATCTTTGAGGTACCTGGAAATAAAAAGCATTCTATAATCCCCAATCTCAATGTTTCCGCTTCCTTTGAACATGCTGACCATCAAATGAAAACTGCTTCCATGTTCACTTTATCAAAATTTCCCAGGGTACTGAGAAATTGTATGAGGCTATGTCTGGAAGCAGATGGAAAACAACAACAACAAAGCAACATAACAGTGGTATCACTGGGAGTCTATCAGTCTGTCACAATGTAATAAAAGTACCTTGTCAAACGTTTCAGGCTGGGAATCTCCCATTTCTCTGCCGTCCAATTCAGACACTTTAATTACATTTACCAAAGGCTGTGGGATGAACGATTCTAACGTCTGCCTCAGCCACCTCAACCTCAGACTATCGTATTCATTACAATGAAGATAACCTAAATGTAAAGGATTAAAAAGTTTTAAAACGAACACAACGGAATTGTTAAATTTCCACTTTTGATAAAATAAATTTCAAAAAGAAATTGGTTCATCATAATTATGCAGAAATAGGGCTCAGAGGTAAACATTATGATTCTCTTATGTTTAAAAACAGAAATACACTCACAAACACTTCATAAAACATTTACCATAGTAATGCCCACAGAGCCTCTCAGAAGCTCTCACCATTTACTCATTCAAATTTCATTTTGAAGATGAAAACTTTTAGAGAATTATGGATTCCCAAAGATATGCTATAAAACCAATACCTCAGACACAGTTCTCTCCTAAAGCTCTTAAGAGTAAATGATATATTCGTAAGAGTGAATGATATATAAAGTTCCTTCTAGGACAGAACACCTTCATTTTAAATAAACGAAATGTGGTATGTGGAAAAAAGCATGTAAAGTGTAATTGGCTTTACGGTAAGAAAGACATGGGCTCAAATTATGAGCTGTGAGACTGTGGGGAACTTACTTAGCTCTCCTCAAGAGTCTCAGTTTCCTTATCTGGAAAATGGGGACTGTCCCTAGTGAAGGGGTTCAGAACACACCACTTCAAAATATGCTGCTTTGACATATTGATTATTTTGAGTTAAAGGCACTTGAATAACAGCTGACGCACGAAGGGCATTTTGACCTTTCTTTTTCTTCCTGAAAGCAGGAGGTGTACTCCCATGTGAAATATACCCTCCCTATACCAGGAGGAAAGAAACATTCTTATCACCAGAAACACAGAGTCAAGGCCAAGAGAAAAAAAATCTGTATGCTTGACTCCTGTTACTCTGTCTTATGTTGGTCACAGCCAGAAGCCCTAAGAGGACACAGGAGAAATTTTACCACCTCTACCTTACAAAGTGGTTGTTAAGATTAAATGCTACACCCTAAACTTATACAGTACTGTATGTCAATTACATCTCAATGAAACTGGAATTTAAAAAGTAATTGTGATATTTTAGTAACATATCTAGCATAGGACTGCAAAAGTAGTAACAACAAATGTTTATAATAATTACTAACAATTCTTGAGTCCCTATTAAAGGCTAAGCACTGTTCTAAGACTTTACATGTAGTAACACATTTAATCCTCACAAACCTATGAGATAATTTTGTTATGGTTTCTGTTTTACTGATAAGGAAACTGAGGCCAAGAGAGGTTAAGTAATTTGCCCAGGTTCACAGAGCAGGAAACCAAGACACTTGGTTCCAGAGCCCTACTTACTTTTAAGCACCATGCCATGCTGCTTCTCAGTAATAGAAGGCATTTAACAAATGGTTCTCTCCCTAATAAAATAGTTGTTTTGTTCTTCCTTTATTTAAATATATATTTATAAATATTTATATATATTTATTATGTAGTGACATAAATTTCCTATAATATATATTTAAAGACAAGCATATTTTTAAATGCATAAAAATATGAAGAACATCAAAAATTACCTAAAACCCATTGTCTTCAGATAAGCACCATCTAACATTTTGATAAATAATCATACCATATTTCTTTATGCACAAAACTTATATAAATGGAATTATATATTTTTGTAGTATCTTTTTTTCACATTACTCTTCATCTACCCCCTCCACCAACTGCCCAACTACCCCATATACATATGCTTATATAACTGTCTACATACCCAGGATTATATTTACACACTTCTCTGTCCCATTACTTTCCATATATACCAATATTTCAAAGGCAATACCACCAAGTCAATCAGTAGATATATAAATCATTTGGTTTTTTTTTTTTTTGCTGTACATGGGCCTCTCACTGCTGTGGCCTCTCCCGTTGCGAAGCACAGGCTCCGGACGCGCAGGCTCAGTGGCCATGACTCACGGGCCCAGCCGCTCCGCGGCATGTGGGATCTTCCCGGACCGGGGCACGAACCCGTGTCCCCTGCATCAGCAGGCAGACTCTCAACCACTGTGTCACCAGGGAAGCCCTATAAATCATTTTTAAAGGCTGCTAAATAGTACACAGAAAAAAAATGTGTCCTCCTTTATTCAACCATTGCTAATTGTTGGGCATTCACACTATTGTCACTAATAATAACATTCAATAAGCATCTTTATAAAAGTGTACTTTCATAATATGCTTTTATTATTAACGGGATATTACCAGAGGAATAGATAGGTTTGGGTAGGGGAATTTTTAGTTTTAGTAAATACTACCCTGTCCCACCACCAAACTCACACAGAAGTAAGTTTTATTATTAGTCTGATATGGCTTGTTATGCTGTAGTATAATCCTTGCTGTCTAACACAATTCTTTTCATTTGTCTATTCATCATTTGCTTTTGCTTTTCTGTCAACTGCCTATTCTTATCATTTGACCTTCTTTTTTTCCATTGCACTATTTATATTTTTCTTACTAACAGGTAAGATGTATTTTCATATTTTGAATATTAACCCTTTATCTGCCATCTGATTTGTAAATGTTTCCTAAATTGTCTTCTGAATTTATTTGTAGTATCTTTTTAAGTACATAAGTTTCACAATTTTTTTTAATAGTCAATCATATCATTTTTATAATTTCTAGTTTTTTTTAATCTTATTTAAGGTGGTATTTTCAACCATTAGATTTTCAGGTCTAATTCAACTAAACATTCACACAGGCCACATTTGGCATCATCCTACACAGGACAGAAACTACGTCTTTTGCCAAGAGGGCAGGTGAGACATTGCTTTTTCTTGGAAGGCCGTGTGGCGGTCCACACAGGTGGTAATTCAGGTGCAAGAAGATGAGCCTCATGTTGGGCAGGTGCAGGAGCTGTTCTGGTTTAAAAGCCTCACGTCCCACAGGAGCCTATACCTCTTCTAACAACTCCACAGGCACAGCTTCTAGGGTCCCCACAAGGGACATGCCCATTTACAAGAGTCACTGCACTCAGGCCCAAAGCATGGCATCCCCATCAGGTCTTTAGGGTTTATTTATTTACTCTTTCTCGCAGTGCACATTCATTTTATCAGTCAGGGTCATTTTTATCAAAAGCCTAGAAACAAAGTGACAATTTCTGTCAGGTTACCAGGGAAACAAATCAAGAGAACTGAAGGTGAAATTCTAATGCAGAGTAGGAAAACTTTCTGTAAACTCTTTGCTCAAAAGTATCTGTGTATACGTGTGTGTGTGTATACACACACACACACACATATTGTTGTTTTTCCGGTTGTCACTCCACTGTTAAAAACTTGTAATGGCTTCCCATCATCCACTAAATAAAGTTCAAACACCTAGCTTTAATTAAATGTCTGTAATAGTGAGACCTCAAGAGAATTGTTCAATTTTAACCACTAACTCAATTATTTCACCAAAATATTCTGTGCTCCACCAAACTTGACTGACTCGTCTATTTGTCAAACATACTATGTACCTCTCCTATAGTACTTAACATATTTTATGTCATAGCAGAGTCCATGTGCATTGCTTACCTTTGCCACTACCAGGGCTCCAAATTTCTATATAGAAGGAGCTCAAGAGATGGCATCAATTTTGTTAGTGGGGAAAGGAGTAGAAAATCACCTTAAAGCTGCATTTGTACAGGTAGTACATTCTTTTTTATTTAGTTTACACTGTTTTTTGGGGTGGTTTTTTGGAGGATTCACTAATGCAGCTTATGGATAGGTGTCTGAAAGCTCTGTCTTAGCCTGAAATCGCTAGAAAACGGTCTAAGACAAAAGTTTACATTATAGAAGGGGTACAGTCCCAGGGACACAAGAGTGAGAGAAAAAAAGGAAGTAAATCATGCAAGGAGGGAGCACAAATATAAGAGGGTTTGTAATAAAGCTAGCTACAGCTTCGCTCAGTCTCTCAGGATATGTCCATAGTCTGAAATTACGGACCCTTGTCAGAAACTGGCGTTTAGTGAAGTAGAGACGAAGAACAAATAATCTACTGGCTTCTTCCTGTATCCAGCCTCTCATTGGTTAAAGTCCATTCCAAGAATTGATAACTCCCACACACTTCAGGTTTGTGTTATCTGGCCCCTCCCAGCAAGTACTAAGGAAGCCAGAGAGTCCCGAGCCCAGGTGCAGCAAGCACTCAGGTGTGGTGTCAGTTGGCACCCATCCAAAGGCATCCCCAATCTGTGGCAGTAGTAGCAATAGCAGCAGAAAACTGCAGGATGGCCTGAGCCTTTGCTAGGGTTTCTCCAGTGTGGAAACAATTCAAGTGGCTCAAGCCTTAAGGTGAAGGGTAGCAGGAAACGTGAAGCCAAACATATCTGTGATGGTGTGTAAACCAGGGCCATGACAACCCCCAAAGTCATACCCTGTCTCCACCCTGTCTGACAATACTAAGGAGTCTCAAAGGAAAGAATCACATCTTAATTTCATTCCATTTCTGTCTTTTTCTGATTTAGATATTTTACATTCTACTTCTATTCTTTTAGTGGTAACCCTAAAGATTTTAACATGCATATGTAGAAGAAAAATCTAAATTAAGGCAATCGTCACCATTTTTCCTAAAAGATATAAGAATCTTATAACACTTCCTCCTAAATAAGATGCTACTGACATTGTGTATTTGGGATTTATTAGGGCTTACTTTTTTTTTTTTTTTTTTTCGGTACGTGGGCCTCTCACTGTTGTGGCCTCTCCTGTTGCGGAGCACAGGCTCCGGACGCGCAGGCTCAGCGGCCATGGCTCACGGGCCCAGCTGCTCAGCGGCATGTAGGATCCTCCTGGACCAGGGCACGAACCCGTGTCCCCTGCATCGGCAGGCAGACTCTCAACCACTGAGCCACCAGGGAAGTCCTGGGCTTACATTTTTTAAGTGCATAAAATGTTATTATCATTGTCTTTCATAGTCAACGACTGTTAGATTTTCCCCATGTATTTCCCACCTTCTTTGTTCTCCATTTCTTTTTGCATCTTCTATCTTCCACCTACTATGGCTTTCCCTCTTCCTCTAGAATTGTTGGTGACAACCTTATACTCTTGTTCTCTCTTGGTCTAACAAAATGTCCATTTTACTTTTGCTCTTCAAGGATATTTTGGTGAACATATTTCTGAACTGACAGTCATCTTTTCTTAGCACATTGAAAACATCATTCCTCGGAAAGCTGGCTTCCATTATTACACTCAGAGGTCAATCCTCAGTCTAACTGTTGTCCTTTGAAGGTAAATAGTTTGTCCTCTCTGGCTGCTATTAAGATGGTTTTTTATTTCCAACGTTCTGCAACTTCATTGTAATGGTCTATACTGGCTTAGCTGTGGTTACAAAATTTCAGAGGGTATGTCCATTTCTCCCCCACCACCAAAGTTGAAGACAGGCTTTCCTTTCAGTCCCTTGGAAAGGACAATTTCTTCCTAGTTTACCTTATTGGAGGGAATAGCATTTTGGAGTCTCAGCTTTATGTAAGTTAGTCTCCTAGTAGATGCTCTATTTGAGCAGGCTCTGGCTTCTTTTTTATTCCCACATGTTCATGAAGCACTAGAAATCAACGTGCAAGTTTTTGGGGGAAGCAAATGCTCTCAAGTGAAAAGCCAGCTTCAATGCTCGATTTACCTCCTAGGTTCCCAATCTTTTAATTTTTGGCCACTGAGTATTTGCAGATCACTGACACATCTAAAAAGATTTTGTTTTTCTTTAATATTTAATATTTTATTTAATATTTTTAAGTTATTTTCAGCAGGAGAGTTGGCTAAAATACATAGTTTGTCATACCACAGGAAACAGAAGTCTTAGGTATCTCTATATCCTTCAGAGCTCTACACCTACCATTCAATGCCTCGCACATTGTATGTGCTCACTAAATGTGGCTGACTTGATGTGAAACATGACATTATAATAAAGAATATTCAAATTGCTAAACCTGAAAATCAGGGAAGTTTTTCATTAAATTGTAGCTTTAGTCAAGATTCTCAATTCAGCATTTAAAAATAACTCAGATGAAATATAACTTTATACTATATTATTGTTTGGTCTAGACATAGATTTTATTTGAAATAGGCTTAGATTGGTTACACTTTTTAAAATATATAATGTAAGGCATCACAATCCAAGATTCATATATATACTAAGACTCACTACATTGAGACAGAATTTCATGCTTAAATTGTCAAAAATAAACCAAATCTTTTTTTTTTCAGCTAAGTAGAAAAGAGGGTGAATTTAAAAAATTCTTGAAGAAGTCATTGTGGTTTTTCAGGAATAGCATTTTGGAGTCTTGGCTTTATGTTTTATTTTTTTACTACATGTTCCAAAATGGTCATTGCTAGTATGATTTCCAAAAAGGAGGTGCACCTAATGCAGGGAGTTCTAGGAGATGAGGGAGCAGGAAGGAGGGCAAAAGCAATTTCAGTAAAGAAAGAAGTCTTTCTAATCTTCTCCACCACCAAAGGCTAACTAGATGTAAAAAGAGTATTACTGACAGAAAAGAGAATTTCATGCCAGCCCTCAGCAAGAAAGTTGATGAAGCCACTCCATCAAGCTGGGTCATTCTTAATATGTTAATGCTTTCCTACTTAGAATTGTTTTCTCTTTTTCTATCAACACCAGGACATTATGAAGGCTATGCTGACAAAAGCAGAACAAAAAACAGTGGACAATCCCTCACTGTGCTAACAGGTGGGAGCAGCTGGACCAGAAGAGAAGTAGACTAATTTTTTTAATCATCCTAAAATACAAGCTTTTTAATCATTCAAAGCTGTGAGCCTCCTGGCCCAGAATAAAGGCCAGTACTGATCTAAAGAAATTCAGTGGATAAATGCACACTTAGTGCAGCCATCATTTTAAGCTTTGCTTATAAAAGCTTTTTTTAGATGGCTTCTGCATTCCAAATTCAAGCACTGTAGCTAACCTAATTTGGGCTTTGAGCATCAGCATGAAGACATCTGTACTTCTTAGTAAACCATTATCATTAGCCCTTCATAGATGAAAAGCTACTTTACTTGGAACACTGCCTGTAATTCATTGCCCTTGATGTAAGAACAGGACGATTCTTCTGCACTTCAAATTCCTAGAATATATCTGTTTGCCTTTGGATTCCTAATCTGGAATTTCCTTACCATAAACATGTAAAACATTTATAGCCTACTAATGAGGATAATCTAGGATTAAAATGTCTTCTTTTCAAAATGGTACCCAAATTTGGCATTTCTCTTCCATCTTTCACAATACTAAAAATTCTATATTCAAAATTGATGCAACAAACAAAATAAGAGTACTGTCAAAGAACACACAGTGAAAGTAATAATAATCCTTATAACATGATTCCATAAAATTTCACTTTCAGCTCAAATTGTAAAATAAAATAACCTTACAAAATAAATAATCTCTTTCGTTGTGATTTCTCACAAAACAATACAGCAAGCTTCAATAATAGAGTTTTAACCACAATTTGAAAACACACAGTATGGTTTCACCTAAATATACAGTTAACTGATAAATTTGTACCAATGCCTGGTACAACTGGATTCACAGTTCTCATAAAAATGTTTGTAATCTATTTCAATAGGAATGCTATCAAAGGAAGATATAAAGTGGCAGTCCTCAAACTAGCATATGCATGCCCTGGGGATACGTAACAACTTTTTAAGGGATAAGCAGGCTTAGATAGTTTCAAAAGAATTAATTTTCAGATCATCAACTTCTTAAAAAAGGAGAACACCTCTGGTCAAGGCTTCTCCTAGGATAACGGCCCTTCACCAACTTTACAAATGAGGAGCAAGCTTCCCACCCATCCCGTATCTTATTACAAGTTGTTCCAGGGCATAGAAACCTCCATAGCCCTCCAAACAAAGGCAGTTCAACACACTGTTGCTTTGGCTGAGAAAGTGAATGCGTCTCCTAATTAGGCAACACAGCCTTTTTAAATTGAGATGGTTTCTAATCCTTTGCCTTCTTCAAAATCAAAAACAGACCTAAAGAGTGTTCACATAGTAAATGATTAAAATAATGCTTGGTGAAAGATATCTATGTGATTTAGGGTTATAATTCAGGAGTTTAAAGAACTAGTGAGATTACTATAACACAATTCCCACCATCTTTTTATCTATGTGAACAGCATTTGCACTTATAAAAACAAAACCATCAAACAAACAAAAACCAGACAGAATTGATGCTGAGCCCTGTCTTATCTAACCATAAGTAATTTTCATTCAGGGAAACCTAAAGTAATAGTTTAAACGTCCCATCGTCTCATTAAGAAAATATAATGAATGCATTACTTTTAACAAATATATATAAAAACGCATATTACATACAGTTCATCATTTTTGTACTACTAATAATAGTAATGATAAGTCATTTCAGAAGAACTTTTAAAATCTTTAGAATTGCACTGTCCAATACTACATCCACTTGCCACATGAGGCTAGGAGCACTTGAAACGTGGCTAGTCCAAACTGAAATGTGCTATAAGTGTAAAATGCACACCAATTTCGAAGACTTTGTAAGAAAATGAGAATACAAAATATCTCATTAATAATTTTTATTTTGATTACATGTTCAAATAATACTGTGGACTTACTGGGTTACAATGTATTATTAAAATTAATTTCACTTGTTTCTATTTTTAATGAGATTGCTCAAAAATGTTCAATTATATATGTACTTCATGTTATATTTCTATTGGACAGAACTCTCTTAGAACCTTATGGTCCAATGATACAAAAATTGATTTTAAATGTATATGTTTTTAAATGTATATTGTTTTAAATGTATATGTTTTTGTTGCACAGAAGTATGACAAGGATATCAATACAAGACTCTCAAATGTAAAAGTAATAATAAAATTTTAAAAATCTTTGTCATTAGCTTATCAGCTAATGACATTATCTGATAGATTTGTGTTCACAGAATGTTGTAGTTTTGTTCCCAATTACCTGCCAATTAAGTAGCTGGGAAAAAAATGTTATTTACACTATTTCCTCAGCTAATATTTCCATTCTTTTCCACACTATCCTGGATTTTAGGCTTTCAAAGTCTGCAAACTCAGTCTTACATTTCTCCCCGCATACTTTAAAAGTATCTTGTAACATGTGGATATTTAAAAGTTGTCAGTTATGAAAAGAAAAGTACATTACCTGGATAAGCACACTGTAGCAGAGCTATCGATTTGCCTCCAGGGCCAGCACACAGATCCAGAACCTTTTCCCCATCCCTCAATTCCAGAGCCAGTACTGGGAGAAGAGAGGCAGCATTCAGGAGATAGTATTTTTTTAGGTTTCCAGTTTGGTGTCTTTCTGAAGGCATTCTGTGTGGAGTTCTGCTAAGGTAACATTTCATTGATTTAGGATAGTAGGGTAAAGATCCTTGAAAGAGTGAGTGATAGCCCTTCAAATGTAAATCCTTTTCCAGTTCAAAAGGATAATTGAATCGGTTAAGAAGCACAGCATATTGCCAACATGATGGAGATGTTAGTATATCCCTAGAGAGAAAAAGAAAAACAGAGGGATATTAATATTATACACAGCAATACAATCTTATAGTACTAAGTGAGGGAATGTGGTCCTAGTTTTACACTTTACTTACCTGTGATTTTCAGAGCCAGGAGTTAGTATTACAGACTTTTTCTTTTGCCTCAGGCTCCCATATTGCTCAACCCATTACTGTTATGTTCCTGTCTATATTTAAAACTTTGATATTTTGTTCACCATGGGTTTTTTTCTTTTGTATCAGTTTTGGTCATTAAAATAGTATTTACCTTGGTTACAAAGTTTTAGGGGCTCTGCACCAAAGAGGAATGCCTCACTTGCCTCAGTCTAGTCCCTCCCTGCAGATTATCTTGCCAAAAAAACATGGCCTGTCTTTAACATACCTCGAAATCCATCAAAATAGATTTTAGTCTATCACTCTTTGCGCAAGGAAGAGTTTTTCTTGGAGACAAAATTTAAAACCTGAGTCTATTAATATTAAAGGGAAAAGTACTATCATTAAAGGGTGTTTAAAGGAATGAGTGTTCAAGTTTTCCTCTGATGAAGATAAAAGTATGGAAAGCTAACTACAGTGAACACTACAGTAACAGAGTTAATGAGGCCATCAGTGAATCAGATGATACAAAACCAAGGATGGTTTAAAAATCACTCATGGATTGATGGTGCAGGCTTTCCCTGCCCCCACCTCTCCAACAGACTTATCTTCCTCATTTTTTACTTGGTCCAACAGTTAGATCTGTTGACAATCACAAGCTCACATCAACTGACAAATGATACAGCAGAAAATATTTATTTACAAGCTGACCTTTCTAGCTGAGTTATTTGGGAGCCTCATTAACCACAGTCAATTAAGTAAATTCCAGCTGCTACTCACCCTGGTGTGGCCTATGTGAAGAATGGCTGAATTGAAATGTAACACCTGCGAAGCTGGATGTGTGCCATGTGAATTTCAGTTGAGGGGAACATGTGAAATTGCTCTTTTCACTGCCTCTTACTATGATAGTGCATCACAGAAGCCCAGTGTTTCAGCTATACCGGAGGATGACAATCTCTTTAAAAACATGCTTCACAAACTTTAGCGTGCATGAAGTGCCTGTAAGAGATGGCTGGGCCCCACCCAGGGCTTCTGTAGGTCTGAGGTAGAGCCTAAGAACTTGCATTTCTAGCAAGTTCTCGGGTGATACTGATGCGCTGATCCCCAGGACCACACTTTGGGAACCAATGCATTACACTGGACCCTAAAAGGAAATCTATGAATGCCACGGTTGTAAACCTTATGTCAGTCCATCCTAATCTTACCCTCCAAACTGGATGAATATCTATCCAGAGTTTTGAGTCATGTAGTAACAGGGAAATAATGCTCAGAAACATAATTTTATTAATACAGACTAAAGTGGCTTGGCTTTAAATCATGTGTCCATCCCTTAGCTAACAAGGGCTAGACACTTTCAATTGGCTTTATATACTTTCAATTGGTTAATATCTGGCAGGGCAAATCTCCATCCTTTTTTCTTTTTTTCTTCACAACTTCCAAAGCTATCTTAGAATGTTTATTGTTTCAGATGAACACGAGAATCAATTGGTCAATTAAAAATATTTTATAAAATATTTGTATAGATAAGTAGATAGATAATAACTTTGACTAGGATTATATTAAATGCACTAAATTTGGGGAGAATTAACATTTTATTGTAGTCACTCTTTCCAACTTTCACCACAATATGTTTCTCCATTTATTCCCATTTCCTTTCAGATCCCTTAGTAAAGATTATTAATCTTGCATATTTCACTTGACCTTACTGTATAAAAGGATTGTTAGTTTAGGAATACTACTGATTATTGTACATTATCCAATATGTTAAATCTTGAAGGATGAGGAGGAATTAGCCACAGGATGAAATGAAAATACAAATTCCAGGGCAAAGGCCATAGCGGCCATAGCACGTGTACAGGCACAAAGGTATGACGGACAGTGCATTTGGGGAATTAAAAGTAGTCTAATGCGGCAGAAGGTTATATGGGTCAAGTATAAGATGATAAAGTTTTAAAATATTACCTTATAAATTTAAAATTCTTATAAATGAGAAGTCATTGAAAGACTCTGGGGGGGGAGCCTTGTTAGATTTAAAAACATGTACTTATGGCAGAGTGAGGCAGGAATCTTCAGAATTTATTCTATCTCATTCTTCAACAACTAGATAAAATAAGCCCTTGCTCAGAACAAATAAATTTTCTGATCCCTCTTCACCTACACCCAGCCTACTGAACTACCTGAATTTCCTGGAGCAAGTTTTCTTTAGCCTTTAACAGTCTCAGCATAGACTGTTCCCTCTGCCTAGAATGACCTTTCCTCTCTCACCCCCTTCAGCCAGACTTAACTCTCCTACTTGCTATTCATGGGGCAGTTTAGGCTTTATCTCCCCAGGGAAGCCTATCTACCACCCAATCCACCCACTCCATCTCACCCTGATAATATTAATAATAATAAAACTTACTGATCAGATGCTTACTATGTGCTTTTTGCATGCTTACCTCATTTCACCATCACAACAACCGTGAGGGGCAGCTATTATGCTCATTTTAGAGGTCAAGCTAACTGAGGCTTTCAGAGATTTGGCAACTTATCCAAGGTCACATCACTGTTTAAAGAGAAGTCCCTGATTCAAAATCCGCTGGCTTTAAAGCCTAATAGGAGTGTGAGGCCCTGGTACTGTAGCACAAGTGGTATATGACAGGAAGGAGAAGAGAATTTCTACTCCAACCCTCACCTAGTGCCAGTGGCCCCATTCTTCCTGAAGCTTGACATACGCAGCCCTTGGGAACCAGCTGCAACAGGATCAATTCAATGAAGTGACTGCTAAGGCTGCTCGGGCTGGTACTTTCCAGCCCGGAGAAAGCAAAGCTGTGTATTAACGTAGGTCTCAGCACCCACCTGCCAGTAACCTCGTCTTCCCCCAACACACACACACACACCCTCCAGCGCTTGCATTGGTGGGATGCCCTGATGCTGGTGGCTACTCACTTCAAAAGCTCTGATGGATGGGCAAGTAGCCCAGCAGACAGTGGAGGGAGCACATATTAGAAGACTCAAGAAGACACTGGCCAGGCGCCACACTCCAGGTCTCCTCTCAAGATTCATGAGGAGGAGTCTGAAGCTGCGTCACTTAATAAACTTCAAGGCCAGAAGTGCAAGCACACCATCAGTCAGCAGAACGGGGACCTAGAAGATCAGGGACCTGCAAATATTTTGCTAGTACTTCCACTGATACCATTTTCAAAACAACTATGTACCCTCTGGAACATTTTAAGTTGACATCAAAATCTTCACCATATGTTTAAGGATGTAATTTCCAGCATACTGTAAAAATTGACATTTTAAAAGACAAATTATACTACTTTTTAAAATCTATCCAGTGGAACCTAAATACCAGAGTGATTTTGAAACCCAGCACTGTCCATTTAAAAATTCATGGACTGACTCTTCTTGAACAGGTGGAAATTTTACACTGTTCCTTTCCCTTTTATTTGCATTTTATTTCCCCATATAACTTTATCCTAATACATTTTTGTGCTTTTAATCTTTATTACCCTATCATATTTCTCTCTCTCTCTCACACACACACACACACACACGTGTATATACTAAATTTGTTTTCACTGTAGCCTTAAAGCTCTGTGTTTTATGGTAACTTCTGCATTGGTCACCAATAAAATTACTAGTACAAAATTGATCAAAATAACTTATAGATTTGATAATCTATAAATAATTTGATAATTAAACATAAAAATTCATAGGAAATTTTTTTTTTTTCTTTTTGCGGTACGCGGGCCTCTCACTGTTGTGGCCTCTCCCGTTGCGGAGCAACAGGCTCCGGACGCGCAGGCTCAGCGGCCATGGCTCACGGGCGCAGCCGCTCCACGGCATGTGGGATCTTCCCGGACCGGGGCACGAACCCGTGTCCCCTGCATCAGCAGGTGCACTCTCAACCACTGCCCCATAGGAAACCCCATAGGAAATGAATCTCTTAATGAAATGAGCTTTTTCTCCCTCATACATCCAGCAATGAATACTACCTAGTGCTATAATGATCAGGGTTCAACATCAATTCCTATTTTGAGTTTCTAGAAGGGGTGAGAAAAACCTTCACTTAAATAAGTAGGTGAGAATTAAATATATTTTGTTAAAACAATGTCTCCGTTTTGTTATAATTCTTTCTGAGTTATGATCTCAAATCACTAAATGACATATCTTCAAAAATATTAATAATCTGTTGGCTGACAAATCAATTGTAGGTCCTTTACTTATGCTGAAAGCAAAACTTGGAGACCATCTGACCTGTCAAAGAATTTGGTAGTCCTTCATCATTTACAATTATAGTCCAATAGTCTCTGGCAGGGGGAGTTCTGACACCCTGGAGGAATGCAGTGTGGAAGAGTCAGGATGGTGAAAGTGTGACCCTTCTTGTAAAGTGGGACAAAGACAATGTAGAAGGGCAGGTTAGTAAAGGGGAATAAGTACCCCCTCAAGCAACAGGGGAGCGGAGTAATCTCCTGAAAAAGCATACATGAATGCCGAGGATCTGGAAGTTGATTGCTATAACATGCCTGTGCTCACACATCCCTTGAAAATTGCACAATATATTATTTGGACAATGTTTGTTATATGATAACATGATTTTCAACTTTGCTGTGATTTTCTTTTCTCTTACTATTCTATACTCCATTCTACCTTCCTAACTAATGATACGGATAAAATATTATCTTATCTACACATCACTAAGCACAACTGCTTAGTTCTGTATAAATGCACAGATTACAGAAATCCCTCGTTTTATTGCTATTATTACCCACTAGAGGGCGCTCACTCAATCATTTTAAAAGTCTGGTTTAGAAATCAAGAGAAAATCAACTCATGGAAGTGCATCAAGGTATGTTTTCATGCCATTTTATTTCTATTCTTCAGAGTGGCTAATAATGAGCTGATTGCCTCCTACTCTTTCTTGACATTGTTTCCTCCTTGTTTCTCATGGAAGGGCAATCTATGTCCGTATTTGTTAGCCACAGTACCTCAGATTGGAAGTCCTGAGTGGAGGTTTGTGTTTGGTGGAGACAACAAAAGGCTGAAAAGACTGCACACAAGGAGTCCCTTATGTCCCTATATCAGGAGACATGTGCATACACTCCCAAGACTGGGACTCCAGACCCTTCACAGCAGCACACTTGGTAGAGGAAAAGGCACAGACTTTCAAGGCACAGGCTTGGACTGGCCATAAACTGAGACACCTGGAAATTTTTCTAATCTCTGACTCTAAAAGGGGCTAAAAGTTACTACTACACAAGGTGTGCACAGATTAAGGTTGAAAATGTGTGTAAAGCCAAATAAGGGTCAAAATAGAAATCTAGATACTAGTTCATTTCTGTTTTCCTCAACCAGCCCACTCCACCCCCACCCCCCTTCATTCTGGTAATGCAATCTGGTTATATAATATTTTTTACTGCTATATGTGACCTCTGGGTTAATGAAGAGAATGTTTATATATATATATATATATATATATATATATATATATATATTTACAGACAGGCCAGACTTAACTATGGCTTTTTTTTTTTTGCCTTCCACAAAGTGCACACAAAATTTCCAAAGTTCATGAAGATTTACAATTAATCCTCCCCTCATATATATTTGAGGGCAGACTATATATAATCCTCTTTGTATTCCCAATGCTTAGCACAATGCCTGGTATATAAACACTGCCTAAGTTGTGAATACATACGTAGACCACTTGCACAAGTCTTAAGATAGTGGTTCTTCAAGACCCTCCCATGTCAGGGAAGAGACAAGTCAGTAAATTATGACGATACAACCTTGAACAAATTACAACAGCTGTATCATCAAAATGCAATGGAAACACAAAGGGCAGAACTAATTTTGCCAAGCGCATATGGGACAGCTTGATGAAGAATAATAGTAATAAAAATAATTCTCAGATGTACTGAGGGCTTACAATATTCTAAACACTTCGTTTTTATATGTAAATTCATTTTCTCTTTCCAAATAATTATATGAAATAGATACTATTTTTCCCACTTTACAGACAAGGGTAGTGAGGCACAGACATGTTAAAGAATTCTCCTAGGTCACAAGCTACAAGATGCACAGGTGGGATCTGAACTCCCACTTTAACCACTGTACAGAGGGAAAAAGGAGAGCGTCATTCCTGGCCCGAAAAGACGACGGAGCCTGTCTAGTCATGATAAGACATTTAGTCCAAATATAATACTGCAGACAGTGGGGGAGCAGAGGAGGCTAGTATCCCAGGAGTGACACGTTGCAATACGGCAGCGTTGAGAAGCAGCATGACAGAGTGGGTAAGAGAAACTCCCAGGGCTTTTCCAAATGTGAGCTGCGTATCACTGGGCAAGTTACTTAACCTCTGCATGCCTCAGCTTTCCTATCTATAAAATGGAAATAATAGTAACTACCTCGAAGGGTTGTACAGGATTATGTTACCATCTGTAAAGTGATTAGAACGCTGTCTGGCATATAGTGTCATAGAAGTGGATGCTAAACTAAGCAAACAAACAAATACTAAAGGGGAGAGACTATGGAAAAGGGCTGTTGCAATATCAGGTAAGAAACAATGAAGGCCTGACTAAATAGTAACAGTGATGATAAAAAGGAGATCCAAATTAAGAAACTTCTCAGGTAAAAGCAAAAGCACTTGGTGGGCATTTAGATTTTGACGGGGGCAGGGTAGTGGTGTGTGGTGGTAGTACAGAGTTAGGGAGACCCCAAGACCACCCTTACTTCTGACACCAACTATTAAGTTCGGGTTCCCCAAGACCACTCTCAGGTTGATTATTAGCTAAAAGCGATTTTATTAGCTATATTATAAGCTATAACTCACTGTTACACTCATGGTTATGGTTACAGCTTATTACAGTTAAAATCACGCAAGGTAAGAGATGCAGGATGCAGAGTGTAGGACAGTTCAAAGCATGAAGCTTCCAGTTGTCCTCTTCAGTGGAATCATGGACAAGGATAATCTTTCCCCGTAACGATGTGTGACAATATGCACAGGAGTACTGCCAACCAGGGAGTCCTGGTGTCTAGATTTTACTGGGGCTCAGTAACACAAACCTGACTGACTACCCACTCAGCTGACCTTCAGTCTCCAGCCCCTCCGGAGGTTGGAGGCAGGAGCCCTAGCTGATACGGTGGCCCAGAGCCCCCACCTCACATCACGTTGTTACACTCCCCCATGTTGCCCAAGCTCCCAGACTTTTAGGCAGAGCATTCCAACAGCTTAGAGATCACCTCCAAGGAGCTGAGGGCAAATGTCAGACCTATCTCTGAATAAGGTTCATTCTTCACTAAAAGGTAGTAAAAGTGTGGAGGAGGAAAAAGGAAACTGATTGATAGTGATGCCTTCAACTGAGATAGAATATGCAAGCAGCAAATGGCAACATAGGTTTGGTAAGGGAAAATAATAATCTGCTTTTGAGTTTGCCTGGTACGAAACTAAGTAAAGTTATCAGAAAACACTTAAGCTTAGCAAGGGCTGCATCACTTGAGATGACAGCACACTGAGGGAAGTTCAGAGTCATGCCATGAATGGGCTCACCTTAAGGAGAACATGTAGGTAACAAGTAGGGCAAAAATTGAATCCGGGTAAACTCCCAACTTCAAAGGGCTGCTAAGAGTGTGATGGCAAGAAGTTTTTACAAAACGATAAAATTAAAATAAACACTAAACCTACCCCACTACTACAGAAAACTAAAACTACTGAGTAAATTATTAGCTTTCTAGATAGCACAAAAATGCACTCACTTTTCCCTGGAAGTACATAGACTCTGCAAGCACAAGACTACCTCTTGCAAATAAATAGTTAAAAAACAAGAGTATTTCTGTTCTTATTTCTCCATGCCATCCTCCATGCTCAGACTACTTTCTAAGCTGAGAAAGCCTTTATTCTGCCTATGGCAAATTTAGCACATGTTTATGCAAAACTTAAATTACCATGAAAACCCAACAAAAAGGTAGATGAAGCAGAAGGCATGGCTAATTAAATAGACTGCTCATTTTGTTTAGGGTCAAATAATAATTTATAAATCTGTCTGAGCATAGTAAATAGAAAAATAACTCATTACAGGGTCTGAGTAGCCAGATAAAGTCTGAGACAATAGACCTCTTGAAATTTTTTTTTTTAAATCATCCATTTATGCCTAATTACATCCCAGGTATGAGAGGCATATAGAATAGGGGTTAGCCGTGGGAGTTCATGAACGAGAGAGCCTGGGCACAAATCCCAGTTCTGCCACTTACTAGCTGAGTGAACTTGGGCAAATTACTTAAAGTCTGTGCAGTTCCCTCAGGTGAAAAGTGGGAAACAAACTTCAGAGGTTTGTTCTAAGGGTCAAAAAAAGTCAGTATTGCCTGGCACATAATAAGCATTCCATAGGTGTTTGGTTATTTGGCTATTCTATTTGAGTAACTCTGCATACTGAAAACCTCATGAATTAATTACACGCTTCACTATTCATTCCTTTCTTCTCTGTGAAAGAAGACACCCATTTAAAAATCTAGTTTTGAAATAAAACTACAACTATAAACTACATTTTCACGTTACAGTATTTACAAGTTTCTAAAACAGTTTGTCTAAAGTTATTTCAGAACCACTTCATACTTTATTAAATCACCAAGACCTGGCTTCTCCTCAGGTCTCTGCTGGCACCATCAGGCTTTGTTAGGTAAGACTAGGTACTCCTGCCTATTTCTATTGGGATATTTATGGAATTAGCAGTTTATATAGTTTTAATCATGCGCCTCCTCCTCCATGAACAGACTGTCTGAAAACTAGTCCTGGGGACTGTCTTGCTCTTTGCTCTTTGTATTTCACAGTGTATGGTATACTGTATCAGGCATTCAGTGTAAAGAACCCATAGAGCAACATACTGACCAAACACAAAACTCACTAAACATACAAATCGAACTTCTCTCACATCTAGGCATTAAATATTTCTCATTTCTGTTTTCTATAATACATTTAAATCATTTGTGTGTGTGTGTGTGTGTGTGTGTGTGTGTGTGCGCGCGCGCGCGCACAGGCATGTGTGTTCAAAACACAGCCAGCTATAGATATGAGGAAGAAATGTGATTACCAAATAAAGTGACTTCAGCTGAGATAAAGCAGTGTTGGCTTTAAAGACTTGTTGCATTATCTCCTGAATTCCAGAAACTAGTTAAATATCCTCAAAATTTTTCTTCCAGATTTTTCTGTTACAGTCTAATTAATTTTGTCAAACTGGTGGGCAGTCCTGTTTCAAAGATCAAAGCAATTTCTTAAGGCAAGGGCATACCAACTTTTGCTTATAACAAAATTATCACTACGAAGTTTTCTTTCTACCCTTTCCATTTTCCCATGAGGCAATCTATTTCTTCCTCCTTCTCCCTTCTGAAGCCTCAGCAGGAAATGAAACCAGGTTTAGATTCCTTTATCTTTTATCTTCACCCCTCCCCCAGATGGGTTTATTTCTTGTTCTATCATAAAGCATCAAGAGATGAATTATACTAACCTTACTGTATGCCAGGCATCTCCAAGTTCTCTGGAATATTCCTTTTCAAAATGATCCAATACAACTTTGCAAATCTGTTTTGCAACCTTCCTCTCTGATTTTGCTTTCAGCTATGATGATAAGAAAAGGTTGCTGACACACTCTGATGTTACCAATTTACTGAACTTCAACATTATCAGTACAGTCTTTTTTCTTAAGATAACAACACTTTTTTCCCCCTGATAATTACTAGTTCTTACAACAGGAGTTGTACCTCACACATAACAAAACTGTATTGATTATCTACTTATGAAAAAAAGTTTTCTCCAAATGATTATTGCTCAAATGTAAAGCAAAGGGTAAAGCAGAATTGCGGTGTTAACACAAGAATGTGTGTCAAAGGAACAAAATTAATTTAAATAAGCCACTCTATATGTTAACATTAGGGGAACTGGGTGAAATGGGCCCAGGAAGTCTTTATTATCTTTGCAGTTTTTTTAGAAATGTAAAATTATTCCACAATAAAATGTATTTAGGAGAAAAGTCACTCTAGTTTCCTGTGGAAACGTCCTTGCAGTTCTATTTCATTTACTAATCCAAGAAAAGTTTACCTATGTAACAGATATCCTTTAAGCTCCCAGGACAGTACAGAGTCTCAGCCCTCCAAGAGTTGCATTGTGCTCAAAGCTGAAAGGAGTAGATATTAAAGTCTGCAGGCGGGACTGCAGACAGGTTATTTGAGGCGGATGTGAGTCTTGGGAGAAAACGACAGAGAACGCTCACGAACAAGCGTCAAAACACTCGGCATTATTCTAGAGCTTTGGAATGAAGCCAGAGAAACCCAGCGATCACCAAGTTCCCACATCCCAGCCCCCTCCCTCGCCACGCCGTCGGTCGATAAAGTTTCTGGTTCAGTCACAGGCACCCGGCTGGATCCCAGCCCTCACCCGGGTCAACATCATTCCGTCAGTAGAGGTCAAACAAGAAGTCAAGACCACCGGGCACCTTAAGCTTGCAGGGAACGAACAGCTCTGCCTGTCTCCCGAGTCTCGCCGGAATTCTCTCCCGTCCCTCACTTTTCCGGTTCAACTTCTCGCGAGATTCTGCTTTGCCTGAGTTATCGAAATCTCGCCAAAAACCCTAGGTCCCGCGAGAGGCAAGCGCAAAGTTACTTCTGCCGGTGGCTGAAGCAGGCGGTGCCTACCTGCTTCGGGGGCGTGGCTAGAGCCCGTGGGCGGAGCCTTGGGCAGCCTGTCTTCAGAAAGTCGCGCCTCACCCTGAACAGTCTCTCAGTGCTGTGTGCTTGAGGCTCAGTAAAAGGATGGAAGTGTTTGTCACTATTAGGTACGTTGTATGATCGTTGTTCTAAGATGTTCCCAGAGGCGAAGCTAGTTACTGTTAATCTACCAAATCCGAAGACCCCCGTTATCCCAGATATTCAGGACTCAAGATAAAGAACGGATATGATGAAAAAGATATTGTCACGCATTTCCTAGAAATGGCCCATTGGGATAATATCTCTCTTTTAATGGGGAGGGTTAAAGGATTAAATTGATTGAAATACACAGGTAAAGCGTCTAGCATAGAGACTAGGGAATAGTAAATGCCCAAATGTTAGCTGCTACTGTGTATTATTTTCACTATCTTGATCTTCGTGATTATCATCAAGTTCTGATACCAGATGCCTGACGACCAAAATGACCTTACACCCTACACCCTAAAAAATGACCCTCCTCACCCACCTTTACTAGGGGAAGTGTTACTGGTTCTCAGGAAAGCAGTCCCTAATATTTAATGCCCATCATAATTTTGAGACCCTTGATGCTCCAAATATCAGTATAGTGTATAATATAGGTGCAAATCTTAGGACCATGTAAAAAGATAAATTTCATTACCCCAAATGTGATTTGAAGCTTAATATATTTATTTATTTAAACAGGTTACCCAATAATCTAAAAATGAATTTAGATTTGGTGCAAAAGAAAATATAGTACTAAGGAGTGAGATGATTAAATGCAGTACTTTGTTGAAAGTTTAAGGAAAAGTCATTAGTCTACCTTTTAGCCTCAGAGATTTTATATACTTTATTTTTTTCTGTACTCATTAGATTGCTGCATTTAGTGAATCAATGTGGTAGTATATTTGCAATGTAGACATATAAAAAACTTTAAAGGAGGTAGTAGAAATCATTTACTATCTTTCTATTAGGGAAAGGGGATATGTTATGCTTGGAAAGCGGTCATATTTGTTCTGTTATATTGTTTTGTGACTTCTTTAGCACATTTCTGTTTTCTGAATTTTAAATAAACTAATGCTCATTGAAGAAAAAAAAATTTTAAGCCTATGAGAATGAAAATCATGCATAATGCCACTAGAGATAATCACTATTAACATTTTGGTGTGTTTCTCTAATTTTATGCATTTTCAAGTTTGCTAAGACTATGTATAATGTATCCTCTTTGTTTTTATAAGCATTTTCTTTTATTAAAAGTTCTTCATATACAGTAC
The DNA here is from genome assembly GCF_964374135.1 of Grampus griseus. NCBI lineage: Eukaryota > Metazoa > Chordata > Mammalia > Artiodactyla > Delphinidae > Grampus > Grampus griseus. The sequence continues at coordinate 101,266,665 of NC_138998.1, forward strand.
ATAATTTCTAGAAGTTGCATAGTAGTTGAAGGTATGGAGGTTAACATACTTACTCGCTATCCTATTATTGATAGACATTTTTGCTCATGAATCTTTGCATGTCTGATAATCTTATAATTTTTAATTATGTCCTTAGTCTGGGTAGGTTTTCAAATCTTATTAGTTATTTTATTTCTGTTGTAAATTACCTGCTCATATCCACTTATCTAGAGCTGTCAGTGCTATTTATATTTATATTTGAGATGTTAACCATATCACATTTTCAACTACTTTGCCAATTTTTCTTACAATCATTTGATTTTAAATGTGAAAATAGGGCTTCCCTGGTGGCGCACTGGTTAAGAATCCGCCTGCCAATGAAGGGGACATGGGTTCGAGCCTTGGTCCAGGAAGGTCCCACATGCTGCAGAGCAACTGAGCCCATACACCACAACTACTGAGCCTGCACTCTAGAGCCCGCGAGCTACAACTACTGAAGGCTGAGTGCCACAATTACTGAAGCACGCACGCCTAGAGCCTGTGCTCCGCAATGAGAAGCCATCGTAATGAGAAGTCCGCGCACCTCAATGAAGAGTAGCCGCCGCTCGCTGCAACTAGAGAAAGCCCACGCACAGCAACAAAGACCCAACGCAGCCAAAAAATAAATAAATAAAATCAATAAATTTTTTTTAAATGTGAAAATATTTTAAATTTTTATGCGATCAATTGTTTGAGTTTGTGATTCCATTGCTTGGAAATTTCTTCCCACAGAGGGGAGCTACTTCTTTTTCTTTCTCCCTTTTTTCTTCAGTTTGATCTTTCTCATTTCATCTTCTAATCTATCTAAAATCAATATCAGTGTGTCATGAGAATATTAATGGATTTCCCCTAACCGACACCAAATAGCTACTGAAGAATAAACAAGGTTCCACACTGAGTTTTAAGGAACTGCTTTACAAGCAGCTCATATAGCTCAATATCAAAAAAACAAACAACCCAATCAAAAAATGTGCAGATTATACCCTAATAAAGATGTTAAAAAAAAAAATGGGCAGAAGACCTAAATAGACAATTCTCCAAAGAAGACATACAGATGGCCAAAAGGCACATTAAAAGCTGCTCAACATCACTAATTATTAGAGAAATGCAAATCAAAGCTACAATGAGGTATCACCTCACACCGGTCAGAATGGCCATCATCAAAAAATCTACAAACAAATGCTGGAGAGGGTGTGGAGAAAAGGGAACCCTCCTACACTGTTGGTGGGAATGTAAATTGATACAGCCACTATGGAGAACAGTATGGAGGTTCCTTAAAAAACTAAAAGTAGAATTACCATATGACCCAGTAACCTCACTACTGGGCATATACCCAGAGAAAACCATAATTCAAAAAAACACATGCACCCCAATGTTCATAGCAGCACTATTTACAACAGCCAGGACATGGAAGCAACCTAAATATCCATCAACAGAGGAATGGCTATAGAAGATGTGGTACATATATACAATGGAATATTACTCAGCCATAAAAAGGAACGGAAATGGATCATTTGTAGAGACGTGGATGGACCTAGAGAGTGTCATTCAGAGTGAAGTAAGTCAGAAAGAGAAAAGCAAATATTGTACAATAACGCATATATGGGGAATCTAGAAAAATAGTATAGATCAGGGGTCCCCAACGCCCGGGCCACGGACGGGTACCAGTCCTCAGCCTGTTAGGAATCGGGCCACACAGCAGGAGGTGAGAGGTGGGCAAGCCGTGGAAAAATTGTCTTCCATGAAACCGGTCCCTGGGGACCGGTTTGGGGACCACTGGTATAGATGATCTTATTTGCAAAGCAAAAATAGAGACATAGACGTAGAGAACAAATGTATGGATACCAAGGGGGAAAGGAGTGGGGAGGGAGGAATTGGGAGATTGGGATTGACACGTATAATTTATTGACACTATGTATAAAATAGACAACTGGGCTTCCCTGGTGGCACAGTGGTTGAGAGTCTGCCTGGCGATGCAGGGGACACGGGTTCGTTCCCAGGTCCGGGAAGATCCCACATGCCACGGAGCGGCTAGGACAGTGAGCCATGGCCACTGAGCCTGCGCATCCGGAGCCTGTGCTCCGCAACGGGAGAGGCCACAACAGTGAGAGGCCCGCAAAAAAGACTACTGATGGGAACATACTTTATAGCACAGGGAACTCTACCTAATACACTGTAGTAACCCAAATGGGAGAGAAGTCCAAAAGGGAGGGGATATCCGTATGTGTACTCATTTTGCTGTGCAGTGGAAGCTAACACAACATTGTAAAGCAACCATACTCCAAAAAAAATTAATAAAAATAAATACTATGTAATATTTAAAAAAAAATAGAAATGGCTAGAGGCAGGCTTGTTTTTGCAGACATGAGATAAATTAAGTTGACACAAACACCAGAAATTGTACTAGGGTTTTAAAATTATTATTGTTATTATTGTTATTATTATTATTATTTTTAAAGACTGAGGCAGCTTAAGAATATAAGGGCTTACTGCTATGCAGGAAAATAATTTTTACATACCTAAGCAATTTTATTGTGAAGTCATTTGATATAAGAAGTGTTTCAGAATAAACTTTATGAATTTTCATATTTATATAAAACATCTCTCAAAGCCCTTCACATTCAGGTTTATGCATCAAAAAGGTAAAGACAGGATTCGTAGTAAAACAATCTGACATCAAGAGGGTGTAAGCTCCTTAAATTGAATAGCAGAAAAACACAATAGAGAAACCTACCATCAAAGCAAGAGAACAAATCACAGTTATAGGCAATCTTGAACTTCACTTTAGGTGAGTAGCTACTTAGCTGAGGCTCTCATTTTTTTAATCATAGTCCTCCAAAGTGGTGTGTACAAACTCCAGCAGACAATCCACTGGGACTGGGAAATGAATATAATAACTTGTATTTTTATTTAATTTTTTCTAATCTTTAAAATAAATTTAGGGGAGTATATGCAAAATACAGGAGAACATGTATATAATTGTTAAGGGCTGAAACTTTTCCCCTCAAAATTCATGTTGAAGCCCTAACTCCCCCTTCCCCCACCCACTCTCCCATCCCACCACCTCAGAATGTGACTGCATGTGGAAATAGGGCCTTTTCAGAGGTGACTAAGTTAAAAGGAGCCCTTTAGGGTGGGTCCTAATCCAATCTGACTGGTGTCCTTATAAAGAGAAAATTTGGGCACACTGAGACACTAGCAGCAGCCATCTGTAAGCCAAGGAGAGAGGTTTCAGACAAGGTTGCCAACACCTTAATCTTGGACTCAGGCTTCAGAACTATGAGAAAATAAATTTCTGTTGTTTAAGCCACCCAGTCTGTGGTACTTTTTGTTATGACAACCCTAGCAAACTAATGCAGTAACTTTATATTTAATGTATACTAAAAATGCTTACTGAAGAGGATGTATAAAATTTGGAGACCACTGGTTCATTTACCCAGAACACAAATTGTTTCCTCATCAGCACACAAAAGGAATTTACAACTCATGCTCTAAACTGGCAAATGATTTTCTTCATATTTTCCCTTTAATATAAACTGATCCCCTTCATTAAAAGAAATTCATTTCTGATTTACTATTTTTTCTCAAAAAAATAGACTTCTATTATTGCTTCCACAAAGACAATGGATTATTGCTATTTTGATAATTTACACCATTCTTTAATGTAAAGTTTGAAATATATGAATTTATTTTTTTGATCCACTGGAATGTATTTCTTGATAAATTAGAAGGTCAGTATTAGCAGAATCTCAATTGCAAAATATACTTCAGTTAGAGAAAAACTTAAATAGTAAAGCCAAAGATAACAAAATGTATAACCTACAGCTTTATTTGTATAAGTAGTTTCACTTTTGATAAGTTTTGCCATCTGGAAGCATAGTATTTCTTTAGTGTGGAATGGGAGAAACTAAGTAACATAAAAAGCGTAACATATAGAACCAAGTTTCAAATAAAATAAAATATTGCCATAGTAAAGGAACACAGTAAGAGATCAGCCTCAAATATAATGGCATATTCAATTGTTGAATGTTCCTCTACTATTCACAGAAAGTTTTACAAATTAGGTGAATTCTATTCCATCATTTGGCACTAAAAAGAGCATTTCATTTTAAACTTGCAGAAAACATGGCACTTAATTTTTACAAAATTATGAATTTGCTTCCTCCATTATAAAAGTAGACAAATTACAAAAAACTAGCTTGAAAAATTGAGGAAAACACATGACCAATAACTAAAAAATTCACTATTAGCATTTTGCAACATTTCTTTCTAGTGTTGCTTCTAAAACGTTTTCTACTTAAATCAACTACATACACAATTGTATATATGTTATATATGCATTTTACACATAAAAGTATAGAGAATTATCTTTCAAAAAAGTGAAACTATCTTTTGGTTAGTAGCTTTATCTTAACAAGAGACAGACATCAAGTCATCTAGAAACATAAGGTGATATGATGTATGTTTAACTGCCTTTGAAATGACAATGTTCTTTCCCATATATATAAAAATGCATGCAGAGAAAAAAGTTTTTCATGTAAAGTAACAAAAAATTTATCATTTTAATCTATCAATTTAAAATGTCAACAATCATATTTAAAAAAATGTTTTATTTCGTTACCAAAATGAAATCATTTAAGTTTCTCAAATGAAAAGCAAAACAGCATACTGATGAAATTATTTTTATTGTGTGAAAATGTCATAATTCATAATGATTAAGAATAAAAATGCAGCATATAACAAAATAGGCATTTACTTGTTAAAAGCCACCTGGATTTACAAAACTTTAAAAATATTTTTAGAATGCTTTAAGAATACAAATTAATTTTTGAGAGAGATATAAAACATTTATTCCATTTTATCATATATTTAATTTCAAAATCTTGAAAATGATTTTTATTTATTTTTATTAAATGGACTCAGTAATTATTGTACACTACAGTAATCACTGGTAGGAAACAAAAATTTTAAAGATTTATATCTATTCCCAAACTAGATGAATATTAAAAATGGCAAAAGTGTTAGTTTAGGTTTTAGAAAATGAATAAATGTAAATTTTACAAAATGGAACCAAAAAAGATATACAAACAAGTTTCTTCTCTAAAATCCAATTCAAAATTTACATTGTCTTCTTGTGTTGCTTTTCCTTACACTTCAGTCACGTATCAAATTTAGGTTGTTATGAATTTTGTATCTGAAATAGAACGCTTTTTCTATTCAGTGTGCTAAGTAGGTCCCATGTACAAAACTCCAAAAAACTGCATATGATGCTGACTACAGTAATAAGTGACCTGATTAATAAACGTGTTCAATGAGTTAAAAAATGTGAATAAAATGTGATGCTCTAAAGGAAAATTTTAAAAGTAAATAATCGTATTAAACTGTCTTAGACATACTTAATCATGTTATTGTCAGATACCAGTATAAGTCTGTTAACAGTACAAGTTGCCAAACTGACCAATTTTAACAAGGTGATTACTGTTTAGGGCAGGGGTCCCCAACCCCCGGGCTGCGGACCGATACCAGTCCTTGGCCTGTTAGGAACAGGCCACAGAGCAGGTGAGGGGCGGGCGAGCAAGCGAAGCTCCATCTACCGCTCCCCATCGCCCCCCATCACTCACATTACCTCCTGAACCATCCCCCCACCGTCCATGGAAAAATTGTCTTCCACAGACGGTGTGTGTGGGGGATGGTCCCTGGTGCCAAAAAGGTTGGGGACTGCTGGGTTAGAGTATTTTCACCTTGATGTAAATGGATGCTTTTAATTAAACATTTGAATCTATTATTCAAAATATATATCTAAAAGTTTGTCTAAATGCCAGATGAGGAAGAATCCTATAGATGCCGTTCTTCAGTGCAAGAGAAGTACTATTATTTTAAATTAAGTAATTATTTTGGAATTATTTCTTTATAAATGTAATTTAAACCAACATTTCATTCTTATTTCTTTAGTACCCAAGTATTTCCCGGTTATAAAATAAAGTCTCTGGACTACAGTAGCTTTTCTGGTCTTTTTGCCTTTAATTTCAAGGCAAAAGAGAATTAGAATAACCTAAAAGAGTCACTGAAGCTTCTGATAGAACAAGGGAGTGAGAAGAAGCACCCTGATCTCTGAAAAGATCTAATCTTTGAAAGAGGTGTTTATTGGAACTTTTAATAATATCTCAGAAAACAGTTTTATTAATTTAAAAAGCATGTAAGTCAAAAGGTATTGCAAGTGTCTCTCATTTATTGGGAACATCACCAAAGAAAACAAACAACAAAAATTCAATTAATTAATTAGTGCTTTCAAATAACATAATTTGGTAAAATAAAAATCTGAGAATCGATTTTAAAAAGATATCTTAAAATAAGGTAAAATTAGGATGTATATTTCAAGAACAGTACTATTATAAAACATACCTCAAACCATATAAATATATCCTGTTTGTATAGTTCATGTCTGTCATGTAAATCAACTCCATTTTCCAGACACAGTTTAAACAAAGCATCTATAGAAAAGTGCACAGTCAATATCTTAGTAATTAAAATTCTTAAACCAAAGTTTTAGAAAAATATAAAAAGTTAAAAATTTAGGTTATAAATTCCTAAGAATTCCCTTTCCATGCACATATATCTTACAAATGTTTAAGATACAGAAATAAAGACTATTAAACAAATAGTAAAGAAAGTGTACAGAGTTCATTGGCTCTTTTTCTGAACAGCTTTTCCTTCAGGAATATGCCCATGAGTGGGGATGTATAAATCAGAGTCAACACTTATTTTTGCTAACTTGGTCCAAATGCTTGTCCCATTTGCTGGTCATTTTGCTTCTTTTTTTTCTTTGAACCATGAAGACCATGGGTAAGTAATTATCAAAACAGTCAGGTCTTTGGCTCACTGATACTGCTACGGTTGTCTTGCCCCAGTCATCGATGTTCAGGGTTTTTCTCCTTTGAGAAAGAAGGTCCTCCAGCTCATCTTGCCGACCTTAACAGAGCGCGTCCATATGAGCTGGTTATGATATGACGTCGTGAGAATCACTGTTAGGTCTCTGTCGCACAGCCAGGGGAGGCAGTGGCTTCCCGTAGAAGTCTGTGCAAAGAAGGGGTACCAAAAATATACAAGTCTTATGGTAAATCAAGATTTCTGACACAATTCTTTAATTTCCACCTTTAAAAGAGTAAGACACTCTGACTTTACAGGTGAAGCAATGGTTGGGGAGGACAAGGGAAAGAAAAGGCAGAATCCAAAAAAACTTGAATAAATTCAAAACACAACCACTAGCGTAAATTCATAACTCTAGGTTATAAATTAATCTCTACTTGATTTAATAAAAAGCTGCACCTAATGTATATATTATTATTATTGTTTCCAATTAAGTGTTCACATTAGAACAAAGCAAACAACAAACATCTAAAATTTATGGAACCTATTGCCAAAGCCCTGATAAAATCAGTATTTGTACAATCCATATCCTTATCCAATGGCTATTACTTCTAGGAATTTGCAGAGAAAAATTCATTAATTATCTTAGTGTTCTGGTACATAGGAATCTTTTACAATGATGCTTCAATATAGTTCATTGATTTAGGGCATATTTGATACAGAAACAGTCTTAATTTGTACTTCATAATAAGTTCCTAGCCCTTAATTAACATAAATTTAGGTTTATCAATTTAATAGCATATGGAAACCTTCAGTAAGTATTTTCTGGCCTATTACCTTAAAAATTATTCTAGAAGCACAGGTGTTCAAGATTACTTGAAATAAATATATTAAAAATATATTCAGGGGCCCATTTCCAGTTCTGCATGGGCCGGAGTTTAGCTAAGCTACTCCATGGTATTGCTGCCTCAGCATCTATTTTGTCTGGCCAAGTGGCCTGTGGGGGCCTTAAATAGATACTAGCACCTCATGCAAGAACATGCTCTAGAAAACAGCCTGCAGAATCACAGGTAAATGCTAAGTTCCTGATATGACTTCCCCAATGGCCTTCGTGATCAACTGTCTCCCTCACCTTCCCTTAGATAATACCCCAGAGGAACGTACCAAAACTCCGCTGTTTTGGTTTAAACTGACCAATCTGGCCTTAGCCTGGGAACCCCAAAGCACTCCATCCACAGACCCTAATAAAGGCATGTGGCCCAGGTACTACAGTTCTCTCTGCCTACAGCTTGCCTTGACCTCCCACTTCTCACTGTGGAACCCTTGAAGCATGTCATGTACTTCCTTCAGGACCTGTGAGTAATTTCTCTATTTCAATTTCTCTTCTGGTCTTTTTGAACTGAGGCCAGGGGCTCTACTTAACAAACATTAATTTAGCAAAGTCCTAACAGCATTTAAGAAGCTTAGAAGTCACTCCATGCTAACAAGAAGTAAACAGCTGAACAGACTAAAAAATCACCAGTTCTTCTGGGATCCGTAAGAGAGGGGAGGTCACAAAACAAACCACTGCCCTCAGTATTGGAGAGACAGGCAAACACAGGAAGTCTCAGTTTACCAGGCCAGACATTCATGAATGGAAAGTGCTGAGGGAACCAGTGCCCAGGTAGGAAAACCTGAAATGTGATTGACAAAATGCTGGATGCTCAGTGTGGACCAGCCTGAGAGTTAAAAACTCCAGGGAAATTAAGTCATAAGGGGGACCCCCTCCCCGATATTGTGAGATTCAGCTCCAGGAGACTGAACAAATTCCCACAGTAAACACTGGAGAAAAATCCCCTCCTGCTCACAGCAGAGCAGGGGAAAAGGAACCATTATTAAATACCTTGGAGTATTTTGTTCTTAACAAGGCCCACACTCAGAGGAAACTAGTTAACCAGAGTCTAACCTGCTGGGGTATTATCAGAACCTAACCCACCTGGGGAAGAGCAATAACCAATTCCAGCTGGCCCTAGCCATTCTGCACCACTTAATGGGGGAGAAAAAAAAATTGAGAAACTCTTAAGAAGTTAACAGTCCAGAGGCACAGGCTCACTAAAAGACTTGAGACCTAATCACAGGAACATAGAATGCTTCCCCTGCCACCACACAGCACCATGGCATTACTAAAGGCCTATTTACAGTAGTTCCTTTTACCAAGTACATCATGCTGGACTATCAAGAAAAAAGTCCAGAAGGCAAAAACACAATTTGAAGAGACAGAGCAAGCGTCAAAACAAGATATGGCACTGATACTGGAATTATCAGGCCCGGTATTTAAAACAACTATGACTAATCAGCTAAGGGCTTTCATGGATGAAGTAGACAGCATGCAAGAACAGATGGGAAATGTAAGCAGAGAGATGGAAGTCCTAAGAACCAGAAAGAAATGCTTTTGGGAAAAGAGAAAAAAACACTGTAACAGAAGTGAAGAATGCGTTTGATGGGTTTATTAGTAAACTGAACATGGCTGGGAAAAGAGATATATATCAATAGAATCCTTGAAAACTAAAAAGCAAAAAGAACTGAAAAGAAAAAAAGAGAACATCCGAGAACTGTTCAAGCACCAAAGGTCTAACATACATGTAATGGGAATACCAGAAGGAGAAGAGAGAAAGGAGCAGAAGCAACAGCTGAAGCAATAATGACTGAGAATTTCCTCAAAGTAATGTCAAACACCAAACACCAGATTTAAGAAACGTAGAGAACATTGTGCAGGATAAATGTCCCCAAAACTACACCTAGGTGTATCATTTTCACATTACAGAAAATCAAGGAAAAAAAAAAATCCTGAAAGAAGCCAGGGGGGAAAAACCACTTTTCCAGTAGGTGGACAAAGGTAAGAATTACATTCAACTTCTCCCCAGAAACCATGCAAGCAAGAAGAAAGTAGAGTGAAATTTTTTAAGTATTTAGAGAAAAAAGAACTGCCACCAACCTAGAATTCTATACCCTGCAAAATTATTCCTCAAAAGTAAAAGAGAAATAAAAACTTTCTCAGAAAAACAAAAACTGAAGGAATCTGTTCCCATTAGACCTGGCTTGCAAGAGATGTTAAAAGTTCTTCAGACAGAAGGAAAATAATAAACATCAGAAACTCAGATTTACATAAAGAAAGAAAAAGTATCAAAGAAGAAATATGTAAAGGTAAAATGAAAACTTATTTTTCATATTCTTAATTGATCCAACAGATAACAGTTTGTTCAAAATATTAATAGCAACAATGTATCTGATTATATATACTTATATGCATATCTTATGTACATATATGCTTATATATAAATGCTTATGTATGCTTATATATGCTTATATATATGCTTATATATGCTTATATATATGCTTATATATAAATCAATGGATGATAGCAATGAAACAAGGGACAGGAGGAAAGAATTAGGATTCTTTGGTTATTACAGGTATTCACACTACCCATTAAGTTGTATAGTATTATTTGAAAGTGGACTTGGATTCGTTGTGAATGTATATTGCAAACTCTAGGGCTGCCACTAAAAAAAAGGCCATGACAAAGGAGGCAAGAATATACAATGGAGAAAAGACAGCCTCTTCAATATATGGTACTGGGAAAACTGGAGAGTTACACGCAAAATAATCAAACTGGATTACCTTCTCACACCATATACAAAAATAAATTTTAAATGACTAAAGACTTAAATGTAAAATGTGAAACCATAAAAATCCTAGAAGAAAACATAGGCAGTGTACTCTATGACATCAGTCTTAACGATATTTTTTGGATATGTCTCCTCAGTCAAGGGAAACAAAAGCAAAAATAAACAAATGGGACTACATCAAACTAAAAAGCTTTTGCATAGCAAGGAAATTATGAACAAAACGAAAGCCTACTGAATGGGAGAAGATATTTGCAAATGATATATCGAATAAGCGGTTAACATCTGAATATACAAAGAATTCATGCAACTCAACATCAAAAAAACAAACAATCCAATTTAAAAATGGGCTAGAGGACCTAAATAGACATTATTCCAAAGAAAACAGACAGATGGCCAACAGACATGTGAATAGTTGCTCAACATCACTATCATCAGGGAAATGCAAATTAAAACCACAATGAGATATCACCTCACACTTGTCAGAATGGCTATCATCAAAAACAACACAAATAACAAATGTTGGTGAAGATGTGGAGAAAAGGGAACCTCATGCACTGTTGGTGGGAAAGTAAACAGCACAGCAGCCACTATGAAAAACAGTATGGAAGTTCCTCAAAAAATTAGAAATAGAACTACCATACAGTCCAGCAATTCTACTTCTGGGTATTTTTCCAAAAAAAACAAAAACACTAATTCAAAAAGATATGTGCACCCCCCTTATTCATTACAGCATTATTCACAATAGCCAAGATATGAAACAACCTTAAGTGCCCATCAGTAGACGAATGGATAAAGAAGATGTGATACACATATAAACACACGCACACACACACACACACACACACACTCACTGGAATATCACTCAGCCAGAAAAAAAAAAAGGATACCTTACCATTTTGACAACATGGATAGACCTAGAGAGTATTATGCTAAATGAAACAAGTCAGACAAATACTGTATGATATCACTGGCATGTGGAATCTAAAAAAAAAAACAAATGAACAAACATAAAACAGAAACAGTCATAGATACAGAGAACAAACAGATAGCTGCTGGACAGGGGAGGTGGGTAGCAAGGGCAGTAGGGTTGTTGGGGGAATGAGTGAAGTAGGTGAGGGAAATTAAGAGGTACAAATTTCCAGTTACAAAATAAATGAGTCACAGGGATGAAATGTACAGAGTGGGGAATATAGTCAATAATAATGTAGTATCTTTGTATGGTGATGAAGGTGGTCAAAAGGTACAAACTTCCAGTTATAAAATAAGTAAGTACTAGGAATGTAATGTAAAGCATGATTAATTAATTAACACTGCTGTATGTTATATATGAAAGTTGTTAAGAGAATAAATCCTAACAGTTCTCATCACAAGGAAAAAGTTTCTTTTTCTTTTGTTTTTATCTGTATGAGATGATGGATGTTCACTAAGTTTATTGTGATAATCATTTTATGATGTATGTAAGTCAAGTCATTATGCTGTATACTTTAAACTTATATAGTGCTTTAAATCAATTATATCTCAATAAAACTGGAAGGAAAAAATAAAAAATAAATTAAATAATGAATCTGAATAAATTTCAATGTAAGAAAGAGAAACAGAAAATTACCATTAGGCAAATACCATAGTAATAATTATTGCAGACACAGTCCAATGATGGAGGCTAAAACTAGTAGGCTAAAGTTTGTGGAGAACAGAATATTTGCATAATCTCAAAGAATCACTTCTAAAATATTTACTAATTACAAAGAGGGAAAACAGTAACATTTTACAATGTGGCAAATACCACCTTATCCAAATGATCAAGGTTAACACCACCAGTAATGAGACATACCACCATCATGTACCCCCTATTTCAAACATTTTGAACATCAGTTTGGTTAAACAGTCAGATTTGCTCTTGTGTCATCAGTTTGGTTAAACAGTCAGATTTGCCTTGTGTCATCAGTTTGCAGCCTCTACCAGAGTGTACCATAGACAATACTTGATTTGCCACAGCTATATCATTACTTAACAAAAAAAAAATTTTTAAATAATAAACTGTATACTCTTGCCTCTTTAAAAAAATTAGGAGAAAATGATTGTTCAAGCAACTATAAATTTAAAGCAACTACTAAGCTGCAATGATGCTCTAACAAATCTTAATGTAATAGTATAATATAATGAATTCAAAGTATGGATTTCAAAGCTGGACAGACCTAAGTTCAAATCCTGATTTTGCCACTTATAGCTATGTGACCTTGGGGTATAAGTTCCTTACACAAAAAATTGCCCATCTTACAAGGCTATTAGAAGAATTTAAATGAGATAATGTACCTAAAGTGCTTAGCAATATGCCAGTCACATAGTATATACAGTTATTACTATTGCTATAATTAAAATTATAACAGAGACAATTATTTGATAAATTTAAAGTATGCCTTTTCTAATTTCTTGATTTCAAAATTAATGAGAATTATAACACATAACAGAACTCAAGATTAAACCAGAATGAATACCGTTTCTATTATGTTTTACTTCTGGAATTTAAAAGTACCCTACTAAAAAGATAAATCACATACACATGGCAAGAAGTATCTTTTTCCCTCCCAAGAAATTATTTTTTTTTGCAGTTGATTCTGTATTATTTCAGAATAATTCTGTATTTAATTTAATTCTGTATTTGATTTAATTTAATCATCACAAAGAAAAAGTTTCTTTTGATTAAATGTGATTCTGTATTTAACCGCCAGAATTAAACCATTCTACACAAAATAGGTTTCTTATTGCCTTAAATGTAGGGGATATAAGTTGATCATAGTGCCCGACTGATATGACCAAATTAATTGACACCCATTTTTATAAAGGGCTCCAAACTTTTTAACATACAAAATTTAATCTTGATTCATATTTTAAGATTTGAAAATATTCTTTAGTTTTGCACTTGGTATTTTTGGCTAACAGAATCTTGGATTTATTTCTCATAATGTATAACACGTAACATGTTGATAAAGTACCGATTGAGAGTATTTACAAAGTGAAGAATGCATCTGTCTTACCTGTTACACAGAGTGAAGTTTACAGAAAATAAAAGAAATTAGAAAAGTAATAAAATTAAATTGCCATCAATGTAAATGTCTCTAATCAAAGAACAAATAAGAATCTGCCTTAATTCCTAATTTGACTACAACAAATTGTTTTTCATCTCAGTAAATTTTAAATGCCAAACCCAAATGTAGTTAACTTTTAATTATTTACCCTTGTTTGTCATGTATCTGTTGTCTACTTGCCATCAACCACATTCAAATAAATGTGTACAAAGTTAGGGAAGAGAAGAGAATGAGATTATAAAATTGGCAACTATCAGCATCTCAGATGAAAATCTCGTGATAAACACTAAAAACTAATTTAAGCTTTTTAATTAAAAATTTAAATTTATTATACCTACTTTCTTCTCCATTAATGAAAGCAGAGTTGATTGTACATCTTTTTTTACCTAGATAAGGTATACTTTGCCTTAAAATTTATGAGAAAAAATAATACAGATATTTAAAAACTTGTGAAGTTAGGATGTCTAATTCTTTGCTCTGAAAAGTTAAGTTTATTGATACATACTTAAAATTAACTGATATATTAGAACAATGGTGGTCTTAAACTTAACTAACTGATTATAATTCTTTCCCAGGAGTTCTAATTTAAAAATAAATACAGGAAAGCAAAGAAAAACAAAGCAAAAACAAAAAACAACCTTTTTAGCCCATTTTCAACCTCTTTTTCACTTGCTTCTAACTATAATGTTCCCCCTAGATGCTACCATTAGTTCTTTTCTCCTTATTCTACATACTTTCCCTCAGAAACAGGAAACTATCATTCTTTCAACTGCATTCATTCAGTAACCAATTACAGAACATCTATTACAGAACAAAGCATTCCTATTGTGCGATGACAACTGAAAAAACAAACTACCTACATACCCTCCCACCCACCTGTGTCCCTTTTCTCCAGAGCTCCAAAATCTTATTTGTACTGGCTTATAGAAATTTCCAAATAGATAAGCCTACAGACACCTCCAGAGAAAGTTTCCTTCCTCCTCATGTATTTTCAGTCTTAGAAATAGCACCAACCTTCTAGCTCCTTGAGCCAAATAATTTCCTGTTCCTCTCTCCTTTTATCCCATACATCCATTCATTATATAGTACTTATAACTGTTCATATATTCCTTGCATACATTTTTATTCTCAATTCCAATTCCTATCTTCACTTCTCACTCTGACTACTGCAACAGCTTCTAACTGGGATCCTTACTTCAGGTGTGACCACAATCTAGTCTATACTTTACATTGTGACAAAAATTATTATCCTAAACAATAAACCTTGTAATACTATTTCTCTGCTAAAAATGTATAGTGTCTCCTGTAAAATTATAGTGAGTCCAGACATCTTAACATACATGTGAGGCCCTAAACAATCTGGCTATAAGCTATAATTCAAAGATCAGCACTCTCTATAACTTTAAACTTCCTCTTTCTTATCCATTCTACCCACATGAACCTAACTAAGCTCTAGTCACAAGTAACTTCATACTATTTTCCAAATAAGCGATGTCTTTTCCCACCTCTCCACCTCTTGAATAGTCTGTTCCTTCTACTTACTGACTCTTCTCATTCTTCAAAGAGCCAGTCCTAATATCACTTTCACTGTCTAGGCAGTTTGTGCACAGTACTCCAATTATACACCATAGAACCTTTTACCATATATTGTGAATTGTCACATATACTATAGTAAGCTGGAGTATTATCTTTTCTGTTAGACTAGGATCCCCAGAAAAGTAGAATTTACGTCTTATTCATCTTGGCAACACCAATGTTTCAGGTGGTGTCAGATACAAAACAGTTGTTTGTTGGATGCCCAATTCAGTAAGAAAAAATAGTACCTGTTATATGAGAAATTAATTTTTCTCTATATACGTGTATTTATGTATATTCACTGTGTTGTTAGAAACAATTAGGTAATGCTAATATATCTGTGTATAAACACATGCACACATGTATTTATACACACATATATTAGCATTATCTAATTGTTTCTAACAACACAGTGAATATTTAAACTGATGATGCAGTCTAGCATACACAATTTCAGAGGGTAATAAAACAGGAATTAACCTATTATAGTCAATAAAAACATCATGATGTAAAGTCAGCAACCAAAAAGACATGTGATTTCACTGTAATTTTGATATGGTCTAAGGACAAACTTTCTGTCTTTAGAATTGAAAAAAACCTTTTAATTTTCACTAATGATTATGAAGAAATATTTCATTATTGACACAGTATTCAGAAAAAGAAAGCAACCAGCACATTTAAATTTATATACTTTTTGAATAAAATATTTTATACTGTTCAATATAATTTCAAATTATATATAAGGCTTTTCTAAAGATTAAACTTCTGATTTTTTTTTCCCTAGTAAATGGGTCTTCTTAGGAAACCAAGTTCTAGATCAGGTAAACAAAGCTATCAGAAAGGAAATGAAATGTTCTTGATAAAGAAGTTTATTGAGTTACTATATATATATATAAAATTATCCTTCTGCATTTTAGAAATATTTTATTAAAAGAATCTGGGCTGATGGTCTGAAATCAGAACTTCTGCCTATTGTATAAGGCAGTTCTCTACTTCCAACTGTCCTTTCTCTAGTTTTCCAGGTGAAGTTCTTATGCCCTATACTGGCTGTACTAAACCTTGTGTTAATTTCATCCAAAAAAAAGTGTTTTCTTTAGTCAATGAAGCCTTTAGTAACTTTCTATTTAGCTGAACTTTATTTGGCTTACTGATTTGGTCTCTGATCTTACAAACTGTGTTACTCTTTACTTCATTGTAATATACAGCAGCTGAGTATCATTAGAAGCAGAGAAAGAACAATTATGCGACATTATCATTGAGTATATTGAGCATATATAGGACAATGAAGTTTTTAACACTATAAATGTACTGTCTCATATTTAAGATATTTAAAACTCTTTCCCTTTCACAACTATTTACATTAATATATAATGGATAAACACAAGCTCTGACGGTCTTTACCTCTGTATTCTAAGATAAAGGTCAAATCAAATTATATAGAGGCAAAGGGCACTTAAGAATGAAAAAATAAATAAATGAAAAAAAGTGGAGTATAATGAAAAAGGATGGTTGTGGATTTGAAAGGCTTCCAAAAGTAAAAGTTTGTTGAAGTAATGAGGTAAAGAAAAGTGAATGTGATACGTAGAGCTTTGAAAACTGATCCTTTTGCATTACCATTATGACGTGTTTCACCAAGAGGCTCAAGTTTTGGAAGTCTAGTGACTTTGGGGGTTCCCCAGCCAACTAAAGAAAAAGAAAAACATTTAAAAACACTGTTAAACAATATCTCTTTAGGTCTGTTGAGAGGATCCCTTTCTTGACAGGAATGTATATAACTTCAATATCAATTCATATATACTGAATGATGCAGTACTGAATAACCATAAACCCATTTTAAATGGCTTCTATTTAAAAATGTAATTATAGGTTGGTAATATCTGCTTAAAATTTTTATTTACCTTTCATTAAAAATATAAACATCCTCACTACCATCATAAATAACCTTAGGCTACTATTCTAACCCCCAACAGAGACTAAAAGAAATGTACACTTATTAAATGGAATACTAGAAATGAGTCTTAAAATAATTCTCAAAGGAAAATGTTACCATCTAAAGCCTTCTAGCAGGGCTAAAAGGAAATTATAAATATATACGTTTGATATTTATTGAGTATGTGAGGTACTATGCCCAGTGCTAAAAAATTACGATTATTGTGCAGTTAGTATGTCCCAGTGCTTTATATGCAGTATTCCACTTAATCCTCATAACAGCTTAGAAGGTCAGCATGAATGTTGGAAATATAATGGAAACACTCACACATCTTGGTTTCAAATGTTAACTTTCAGGATGAAAGATCTAATTTTTTAAAAGCTCATGTTAGCCATCCATTCCTTAAACTTAAATTCCTTTTAGCAATCTGGGTACTGATATTTCAAATAGGACTTGAATCCATTATAAGAAGTGCTTAGGTAAAGTTTTCTTATTAATTTTTACTTATTTTTTTACTTTCATAAAACATTTTTTCTGAATAAAAAAAGCAACAGATATTTACATTGATAAATTCTGAACAAAGTAGATGGAGCAAAAAATTCTACCTTTTTCACAATTCACAAGATAATAAATATACTGAATAAAAACTGCATAATTTCTTTCTTTTTCTTCAATGTTTAAAGCAGTATTTCTAAATTCAGTATCAACATCAATTAACTCACCAGGAGGAGGAGGTGGGGGTGGTGTTGGACTCTTAGGAACAGAGTCATCTGTATTAACAGGTTCTACACGGTGGCTCCTTTTCATTCTTAGCTTCTTAGTTTTCTTTTTACTGTTATCTGTAAGAATATAAACATGAAACTTTATGCCTCTGTGAAGAAGTTACTTCTATAATAAAAACTAAAGAATAGAATTAGAATATTGATATTATTATTACCATAGGAATATATCTTCAATTCAACTTAAAAATTGTTACCAATAATGAACTGTGAACTTGCCTTTACTAAGAATAAATTTTTAAGTGATGGTTTATTGGATGAATGATTGATGAATATGACACAAATGGCAAAAAGCCATATTTTAAGTTCTATGAAAGGTGATTTGGAATACAAAAAAAGTCGGTATTTCCAAAAGTAATATTTTTTTCCCCAAATATCATACTAAGTAAATGGAATTATCTAGCTGCAGGGATTTCCATGAAACTCAGAATGACCTGGAGAAAAAGGAGAGGAATTGGTTTGTCTCAATAGGATATACAGAATTATTCTAGGTATAAGTCCAAAAATAATCCTTTGAAATGTGAAAAAACACCCCAATCAAATCTAAACACATTATCCATGAAAATAACCCCCAAATAAGATACGCCCAATATAAATATATGTAACCAAAACTCACATTGTTAGACGTTACAGAATTGAATTTGTAATCTTTCTAAAAATAACTATTTACAGATTCTCACTTAAGCACATATGAACATTTTAAGTGCATCTGTGTTGTTAACATGTAAACTTTAACAACGTGAACCAGGAAGGCACAGTAGTTAAATAACCAAACATCACAGTCACTGAAATATTTTCACTGACAATCCCAAATTGCTAAATTTATATATATAATACATTTTCTAAAATGGAAATTATCTGTTACACAACAAGCAGCCAACATCTATGAAACCTATAAAGCAATGAGAAATACAAATATATTTAGAAACATTATTTTTCTAAGTAAATTAGTATCACTTGAGACATTTTACTCTAGATAGAAACGGAGACATCTTTTTACAATTAAAGCTGTAAGCTTTACAGCTGGGAGAAAGGAAAGAGAACCTCCAGAACCATATGGTACTTTCGGATGGGCAGTAGAACAGGGTCATGGACAAGCATAGGATACGAAGCAGAGGACCTGAAGTTGAGGGAAGTGTGTCTCAGTACAGCCACAGATGAGACATATGATCTTAAATTACTCAACCTCTCCAAGGCCCTGGTTTCCTATTCTGTATAATGAGAATAATATACCCGAGAACTGCTATGGTAAATAGCATAGTGCTGTGTTAAATAATATTTTCAAATCATCTACCAAATCATTTTGTTCTTTAACAACATATTAGTGTTTGAAAGAGTTCTTCCAATATATTGAGAGGCCACTTTAAGTCTACTTTTTGTTTTACACTGTTGATAGAGCGATATGGGTACAAATGTGGCTACCCTAACTTCCCAAATTACAAAACTATAACTTTCAAATCTAATTATTTCTATATAGCAAAATATCCATTGAGCTAATCTGCAGCTCAGGGACTGAGATCTTATTTTCATAAACTCTTTAATACTGTACAAAAATTCTTATATACCATGGAACCATATTGCTAACTAGGAATGGCAAGGAAGCAATGATTATTGGGTATTTCCCATGTGTCAGGCCCTGTGCTAGGAACACCATAGAGTTACTTTTATTATAAGTAAACCTAAAAGCCTGGTGAAAAAAAAGATGACAACCCCATTTTAGAGAGGAGACGAAGACTGAAGAACACTATATAACGTAACATATATCTAGTAGGTGAGAAAGTCTGGATGCTACCCCAGGATGTCTTGAGTCCAAAGGCAGAGGCTCTCTCTATGATACCAAAAGATGTGAACTTCCTGTTAAATTACATAACCACTTAGAAAAAGTAAAATAATTATGAATTGAAGATGTTGTATAATATTAAAATAAGAGTAATATGGCTATTTGATAAAACTTTCAAAATGTTCAATTGATTATGTCTGCATCCTATAGAAATAACAAGCAAATAAAGGAAATGATGCTGATCATAACATTATGAGGATTAAGAAAAACAAAACAAACCTCCAAAAGCTTTAAAGGTTTTAAATATGTTCCAAAGATTCCTGGGGCTGTGCAATATTCCAAGTTTTTGAAAATGAATTCTCAGCTGAAATTCTTTTCAGTTACAAAGGACTAGATTTTAAGGCATCATGAATAAAAACATAAATTAGCAAACTGACTAATGATTACCTAAAATTCAAGAGAAAACCATGATAAATAACGCATTTGGAGATGAAAGATCTTGCAATACATTTTTTATGAAAATAATCATGACAAATGAAAGAGGTATTTTTAAGTTTTATATATATATTATTTATGTTATATGTAATATATAAAACTTAAAAATAAAATAAATATAAAAATAAATAAGTATATATATTTTTAATAACTAGATTATCACCTGATTCTGATGACTGCTGCTCTGTCTCATCTTCATTTTCCAACTGCTGTGTTAATGCCTCCTTATAATTTTCTACTATTCCGAACCCATTGTTTTTTTGGCTACTGTCACTGATCTGGCTCTGTGTCTCTATTTGCTCGTGGTCCATTTTATGTTTCAGGGGACAGCCATCACTGTCTTCCTCCACATTTTGCCTCTTTTTCTCTCTTTCAAGTTTTTTTTCATTCTGACAAAAATGAAATATATCATTTTTAATATAATAGTCATATCTAAGATTGTATTAAGGGAGAAATCAAATAATCCAAGAGCATTCTGTAACTTCCAGGCAATGTGATATTTCTATTAAAAAATTATTTGTTGAGTCTATCATTAAAGCATGCTAATTGTCAAACATTCAGAAAACAGAGATAGTATAAAGAAAGAAAACAAATATTACCAGTAATTTCACAATCTAGAGATGACCACTGTTTGACGTATAGTCACAAAGAGGTGCTTTTCTTTGCCTACCCCACACATGTACAGACATACACCATCCACAAACATACATAAATGTGATTGATTGTCTATATATACATATTTATGTATATTTTTAAACAAAAAAGAATTGAAATTTTAATTTAAGAATATACATTTCTTTGTCAATGAACCTATAAAGTGCTTAGAATATTGCATGACACATAATAAAGTGTTAGCTATGAAAATATTATATAATGCTATATGTGTAAGCCATTACTACTTTCATCAATTATGCAATCGTTTTGAATGGTTCTATCATCTTATTTTACCAATACCCAATCAATGGACAAAGAAGTGATTTTCAACCGTTCACTATTATAAGAAATATAATCATTGAATTACTTCTTTAGAATAAATTCCTAACAGTCAAGCTGTTGGATCAATGAGTAAGCACATTTTTAAATGTGCCATACTACAAACTTTCCTTCAGAAAAACTAAAGTAAAATTACACCACAGGCAAGGGGTTGAGAGAGTGTATTTTCCCATATCTTTTTTTTTTTTTTTTGGCCTCGCCACTCAGCACGTGGGATTTTAATTCCCCAACCAGGGATCGAACCCACACCCCCTACAGTGGAACCACAGAGTTTTAACCACTGGACTGCCAGGGAAGTCCTCCCCGTGACATCTTTTTTAATGCTTTTTTAATCATTATCAATCTTTTACATCTCTGCCAAACTAATAAATATTTTTTACCTCAGTGTTGATTTATCATTGAATATTTTTATTATCAATACAACTGAAGATAAGTTATTAAATATGCTTATTGCCATTTTAATTTTTTCTTTAAAGAACTACCCATGATAACCCAATGCTCGTTTTTCTACTAGAGTTTCATTATTTACACAGTAATTTTTTAAGGGTTCTTTTTTTGTTGTTTCCTGGGTCTCAAATATTTTTCATTAGGATTAGCTTGGGTTTTTTTTTCTGTCTTTAACTCTGTAGAACATCTCTTTAAATACTGAATATAATACGATCTACCTATTTTTCACTTTATGATTTGTGGCCTCATTGTCCTGCTTTGAAAGTTTCAACCTCCTCCAAGTATATACCAATGTCTAACTGTATTATGTGAGTATTTTTAAGTCTTCTTTTTTTATACATTTAAGTCTTTTGAAATTTAATTTGGTATACAGTGTTCAATAATTTTACTTTTTTCCAAATGACTGTTCAGTTGTCCCAATATCCTTTTCTCCCAGATTTGAAATGCCACATTTATCTTACACTAAATGCTTATATATAATTTGGTTTGTTACTATTGTTTCATTGATCTGTTTATCTATTCTGGAACCAATATCTCACCATTTTTATTGTCTGTGATAAAATCAAAGGAATGAATGTAAGGTAATATTTTAAAGGAGAAGTTTTTTGGGGAAGAAAAGAAAATTTGCCTGGTGAAAAAGAGAGACTATGGATAATTTATTTCCATTTATTTCATTCCTTTACTGATGATCTTCTTAAAATTACTGTATTTTAAAAGCATAATAACTGTACTTTCCCCATGCCACTAATTAATTCAGGGACTTCAATATAAGATATTCTGTGCTGTATACCAGTATTGTTCATATCTTTATATCATGAAAAATACAATGTTGGTAGAAGTGCTAAGGCCTTCTAAGTAATTTACAACCATGGTACTATAAAATAATTGGTCATTATCTATAAGGTGAGCTTTATTACAAATATAGAGTAAATCAATGTTTCAAAGTAAAAAACCAAACTTGATTTTCTTTTCCTCTACCAATATTTTTAAAAGAATATAAAACTTGACAAACACAATATTTAATAGTATGGACACAAAACAATAGCTCAAGTTATTAAGACTGCTTTACTATACTTAGAAAAGCACACGCTTAAGGTAAATGCAATGGGGTTAATAAAAAGATTAAATACAGCTAACCTTCTAGTATCTAACTAACTTCAGACCAAATATCTCATATTACCAACTATTTGGCAAACACAAAGCAACACCAAAAACTCTACACTCATCTTCTTACCTGTGGAGCTGCCTCCCTCCTCAGCAGCAGCCCCAAGGAAGAAATAATCATCCACTTTTCCGGATGAGTACCTGTGTGGAAGGAGGCAGTGACAGGGAAGAGGAATAGAGAACATACAGGCGGGTCCAGCAAGCCACCTGCCACATTAAGCTCTGAGGGAACGGAGAGGAGATTTAGGAAGCTCTGTCACTGAGGAGGAATAGCTGCTGAAGGTGATTAAAGCAGGGCCAATGCAAACTCCAAACACCAGTAGCAAATGAAAACAAAGACACAGAGAGACAGACACGGGGACACGGACACACACACACACACACACACACACACACACACACACACAAAACCCCATAACTTCTTCATGATTAAAATCTACACATTAATTTTGGTAAAACTTCTGACATTTAAAATTAAAATAAATAATATTCAGATATAAGAGAATTTATTATAGTCTCAAACATTAAGTATCCTAGGAAAATAACTAGAAAATCATTTATGTACTATAATGCACCATAAGCATCTAAATATTACTGTAAAGGGATAGTAATAGCAATACAGGGATAAAGATAATGTAAATATGAGCCAACATACTATTATCATATGAAATAAGTGACAAAAAAAATTTATCAGAACAGTAACTGTGATAGTTGCTACATTCAATCTTTATTTTCATTCTCAGTTAATTCTGAAGTCATCTTCCCTTTTTATACTAGATCAGAAGGTAAATTTGAAGAGGAAGAAAAAGCAGCAAACCTTTAACCCATCTCCCCCATTTAATTTCTTTTACAAATAATCAACCTCTGGTGAAATACTTCTAGCTCCCTGCCTCCTTTCTGAACTTCCAACTTTATAACTTAAGACATAAAAATTACATTTGCCACCATCCATACCTCAATGATTACAGATGTTATCGGCTGGAAAGGATTAACAATAATTGGTTCTGGGTCCAACTCAGCCAGACCACTGGTTCCATCGAGTTCAGCCTGCTCTCGCTCTCTTTGTTCTCTATTGTTTGAGGGAAAAAAATCGGAATTCCTTATGAGAAAATGCTGAACCATGTTTAAGAACATTTCCAATAGGTTTAAGGCTATTGAATTCAGTAATTTAAACATCTGGACATGGCTTTGAATTACTGAGAGATTTTCAGATATCTTTATGCAGGTAACAGGCCATTATCCCCATGTAAAGATTAATCATTTTAATTTTAAAAGAAAGAAATGCTGACAGGACTTCCCTGGTGGTGCAGTGGTTAATAATCTGCCTGCCAAGGTAGGGGACATGGGTTCGATCCCTGGTCCAGGAAGATCCCACATGCCGCAGAGCAACTATGCCCGTGTGCCACAACAACTGAGCCTGTGCTCTACAGCCGGCAAGCCACAACTACTGAGCCCGTGTGCCACAACTACTGAAGTCTGCGTGCCTAGAGCCTGCGCTCCACAACAAAGAGAAGCCATCGCAATGAGAAGCCCATGCACCACAACGAAGAGTAGACCCCGCTGGCTGCAACTCGAGAAAGCCTGCACGCAGCAATGAAGACCCAACGCAGCCAAAAAGAAAGAGAGAGAGAGAGAGAGAGAGAGAAATAAAAAAAAAAAAGAAATGCTGACAAAAATGACATTCCCTATGATTGAGTTCTTAACATCAGTGATGCATATTAATTATTTTTCTATGTAACAAGGGTTTATATTTATCAATTTATTAATTACCCTCCCAAACAAATGCTGTCCTCTTCACTGATGTTAACCAGATAAATAAGTCCTGTTGTTAACCTTCATCTTAAGAGGTGTGTCTAGTTATATATCATAAATGAACTAGATAACAACTGTTGCTTTGCATAAGTAGAAGAGGCTATAGAAATAAGCTGCCCTATATCACTTAGATTAAATAAGTTTTTCTATATTAGTTACTACTGAGAATTTCATTACTCTGTGATTTAAAGCTAATGTTGCCCCATAGATGAAGGTAATAAGTTACTAAAAGAAGCAGCTGAAGATAGGAACATAACCATTGTAGATCTGCAACTAGACTGTATAACAATAGTATATAGTAAAACAATGTCAATGTTCATTACTACAGCACTTATTAAGTTCTATGATGGAAAGATATATACTTTCATTCTGAACCTAGGAAGCCAAAATTTAGAGATCTGCAATTTACTACTTCTGTGACCTTGGATATCTATCTGGATACCTGAGCCTCTGCCTTCCCATAAATGTGGATAAAATACATAGTTCATAGGGTTATTTCAGGTAAAGTAATATATGTGAAAGCACTCTGTATATAAACATACTTACAGGACAATCATTATTTTTTTTTAATTTGTTTTTATTTTTGGCTGCGTTGGGTCTTTGTTGCTGTGCGCGGGCTTTCTCTGGTTGTGGTGAGCACGGGCCACTCTTCATTGCCGTGTGTGGGCTTCTCATTGCAGTGGCCCCTTTTTTGCTGAGCACGTGCTCTAGGCGTGCGGGCTTCAGTAGTTGTGGCACACAGGCTCAGCAGTTGTGGCTTGCGGGCTCTAGAGCGCAGGCTCAGTAGTTGTGGTGCATGGGCTTAGTTGCTCTGTGGCATGTGGGATCTTCCCGGGCCAGGGCTCGAACCCGTGTCCCCTGCATTGGCAGGCGGACTCTCAACCACTGCACCACTAGGGAAGTCCCAACAGTCATTAATGTTACTCATTTATTAGTAAGCAATTTCAGGTATCTGGTATTAATATACTATTTTCAGATACCAATAATAGCTTGTTTTACTGTTTTTTCAAAAATATCCAAACCAACAAAAAATCCAAACCTATTAGATTGTATTTAACAATAAAAAGGTTTTTTTTAATTATTCCTGTCTAAATTTAATTATGCAGTCTCTGTTCAACAGAAGACGACTCAGACCACAAGTGGCATGGCTAGGAGAAAGGAGGAAAGGGGAATGGGGTACCAGAAAAGCCTGCCATAACATGACTTGGAATATCTTTATGGAAAAAGTAAAAACTTGAAAAAAAATACTAATTAGATTTCTTTTACCCAGCTCAATTTTTTTTTCTTTTTGTTCTTCTAAGTAGAGAAAAAGCAAAGAAGCCTTTAGAAAAGTATGGCCATATATTTTATTTTTATAAATACATGGAAGGCATATTTGTATGAATGACTGGTTGTACTGAGCTTTATATCATGAAAATATACACTAGAATAGAAAATAAAGATTCTCATAGGAACTAAAACCTCATATTGTTATCAAGAGAGACTGAGATGACTGACCTACTCATGTTATTGAGCCCTTGAGGACAGAAGAGTTATCTCTCCAAATATTTTCCTTTAAGTCCTATCTCTGAATTAAATGAAAGATACCAGTAATCAGAGGATTTCCTTGACAGCATAAAGGAGCACCTCACCAAGGGCAGTTAGTGTGTTCTTGCCTACCAGGCTGCAACTGTTAAAGCAAATGGAAGGCCAATATTACTTAGGTAGATGGAAGACCACTTTGGATCTCACAGGAGCTCACTTAGAAATCTTTTTGTTTCTTCCCTCTCCTGCCATGTCAGTGGAGAAAGAAAGAGAAATCTTGGGATTAAGAACTAAATTCAACCTCTAATCAAATCTGAGTACTTTCTTCCAGCATTAACATTATTATAACTGATTCTGTGGTAGAACTTACATAAACATTTTTTTTTAATTTAGAGTTTGCTAAACTTATTTTTAAAATTTCCCTTTAGGCAACATATTTTTAAAATAATTTTAAAAGCATGTTTTAAAACCTGAGATAGTGCAATTTAGTCCACTTTCAGACAAAACAAGTGTTGAAGATCAGATTTTGCTTCAGCTGGCTGATCCACTCACTGCTTACCTTCTATCTTTGCTGAGACTAATGAAGGATTTCTCAGTCTACTGACATATTCTTTGCTATGGGAAACTGTCCTGTGCATCACAGAATGTTTAGCAGCATCCCTGGCCTCTTCCCACTAGATGCCAATTGTGCTATCAACCAAACTTAGAACCCTATCAACCAAACTTGTGCAGGTCTACAGAAATAAAAAATTTACCTAGTATCTTCCTTCATACAAAAAGAGGAACCTAAATAGACAAAACTAAAAAAATTATTAATAAAAGTGTGGTGTTTTTGATTTTTCATATGCACTGTGCTACAAAATTAATCTACTTACCTTTCTTCTCGTAATTTTCGTACTCTCTCAGCCCGCTCTCGGTTCTCTTGTTCCTCAAGAGCACGTTGTTCTGCTGTGTCTTTTTGGATGCGCTCATTTAAGGCATCAAAGTCTCTTGCAATGATATGTAGCAGCCAATAAAGGCCTTTTTTAATGGACTTGTCAATTTTCTTTCCATATCCCAAGACTGCTGAACAAGGTTCCTTAAAAACAGCAATTTGTTTGACTTAAAGATTAAAACTAAAAGATCTCTACAAAAATTTATTGACAAACCATTAAGATATAATTACTGGCGAATCAAAATTAATTAACCCATTAAATTAATGATATGAAGCACCTGCTTCAACTTACAAAACACACCTTTGAAATGATCACTACATTAGTATGTACGTAGGAGTGGAAATATTTTATGGATCATATCTGTAAGTTTTGAGAGCGATTATGACACAAAAAGTTGACAGTTAAATTTTAAACGAACTCACTGACAAAACTGAACTTACAGAAGAAAAATACTCTTACTTATTAAAAATCACAGAAAGTTTTAATTTGTTATACCAGGGAATTTACGGCAGTACGCATCTTTTTTTATATATATATTTATTTATTTATTGCGGTACGCGGGCCTCTCACTGTTGTGGTCTCTCCCATTGCGGAGCGCAGCCTCTGGACGCACAGGCTCAACGGCCATGTCTTACAGGCCCAGCCGCTCCGCGGCATGTGGAATCTTCCCGGACCGGGGCACGAACCCGTGTCCCCTGCATCGGCAGGCTGACTCTCAACCACTGCGCCACCCGGGAAGCTCTTTTTTTTTTTTTTGCTGCACCGCACAGCTTGTGGAATCATAGTTCCCCAACCAGAGATCGAACCTGCACCCTTGGCAATGAAAGTGCGGAATCTTAACCACTGGACCGCCGGGGAGTTCCCAGTAACCATCTTTTACGATTGACAGCCTAACAATCATTTTCTGAAACCAGAATAAATGATTAAATCCTCAGTCCATCTTCTCAAGACTGTATGATAACTCTCCTGATATAATTTTTTAAAATTCATTATAAACTTCCCCTAAGTATAAATTTTGTATTTATACTTTTACCATTTTATAAAATTTATAGTATGACATGTTTGTATAGCTTACAGGTCCTGTCAGCAATGTCTTAAACAAAGAGCAAACCTAAAGTCTTTGAAATCATGAAAGATAGCTTATAGAAGTCAGTAACAACTAAATAGAAAACAAATATCACTGTAATAAATAATATCAAATGAACAGTGAGAACTGTTAAAAAAACAGTGAGAACAGGTTAAAAAATTTTTTTAAAAACACTAATAAAGGGCTTCCCTGGTGGTGCAGTGGTTGAGAGTCCGCCTGCTGATGCAGGGGACACGGGTTCGTGCCCCGGTCCGGGAAGATCCCACATGCCGCAGAGCGGCTGGGCCCATGAACCATGGCCGCTGAGCCTGCGCGTCCGGAGCCTGTGCTCCGCAATGAGAGAGACCGCAACAGTGAGAGGCCCGCATATCGCAAAAAAAAAAAAAAAAAAAAAAAAACACTAATAAATTATTTTGTTAGCTACCTACCCCCTAATTGCTTATCACCTTTACAAAAACTAAGTTATACTGAACATAATTCATAGGGCAGAACCCCCAAAACTTACTATTTGACATAAGCACTTGTGCTCATTGACCAGTTTTTCCAGAGACAGGCATTCAATCACATCAGCTTCTCCTAAAGCCCCTTCCTTATCTTGTTTATTTGCCAACCTAGAGAGACATAAGTAGTTTTATAGCAAATATACAATCAGACAGCCACTTAAAAGATTGTTTTGACCATGTTCTTATTCCAAAGTTTTAACCCTACTCATTACAGAACATACTGGTTTTAGAGAGTAGTGTACAATTTATTTCATTTTTCCTTTTTATTGCCGCTAAAGTAAGTCTGTAAGAATTGGCCTATAAAAGGGAAATCAGGTAAAGAGAACTGTCAAGAAAACAAGCAATAGGTCAACAGGCCAACAAAAAAAGTACAAATAGAAAAAGAAGTGGACTAGTTTCCACAGCACTCAGCCATCAATTCCAACTTTCACATTAATTATATCCTTCCCTTAAAATACACTGCATCATGATGTAAAGGCTCTTATCCCATGTCCTTTTCTTCTTAAATACAATCTGTATCATGCTTTAAATACCCAAATATTCATTCAGAGCTTGTATTATTTGAGCTCACCTGTATTTCCACCGTGTGAGTGTGTCCACATAAATGTGCAATTTACTGGAGAAGTGAGGCCACTTTTATCTAATTTACTTAGCATAGCACTGTGCATAGAAAACCTTACACTCATTAGGAACAAACTGAGGAACAACAAATGAAAAAAACAAAATAAGTTTAAAAAAAATAGGGGGCTTCCCTGGTGGCGCAGTGGTTGAGAGTCCGCCTGCCGATGTAGGGGACGCGGGTTCGTGCCCCGGTCCGGGAAGACCCCACATGCTGCGGAGCGGCAGGGCCCATGAGCCACGGCCGCTGGGCCTGCGCGTCCGGAGCCTGTGCTCCGCAACGGGAGAGGCCACAACAGTGAGAGGCCCACATACCGCAAAAAAAAAAAAAAAAAAAAAAAGGAATTACCACAAAATACCACTATTTGCCTATCAGATGGCAGAGGTCAAAAAGTTGAATAAAACACTGTCTTGGTCAGGGTTTGATATATGTTTCAGGCAAATATATATTATTTAATAAGTACATAGTAAAATTAATGAACCCTATCACCTATCTTTAAAAATTATCAGTTTTGTACCATTCTTGCTCATCTACGTATCTTCCACTTCCCCCCATCAGTCATATCACGTCACCCCATAATTTAAAAATTAAAAAATATTACAATATCACTATCACACCTAAGTTCTTAAAAAAATTAATATTCCTCAATATCTTTTTACAAGTGCTATGTCCAAATCCAGATCCAAACCAGATACATATTACTACAATTTATTCTTTTAATTGTTTTTGAATCAGTATCACCCCCGACGCCAACACCTCCCATTCCTGCAACACTATGACCAACACTTCTTTTCCTCCCATGACATCTATCTGTAAAACAAAACAAGTCACTTTTCTATAGAATCTCCCATGTTTAGGATTTGGCTGATATCTTCCTTATGAAGTCATTTAACATACACACCCTGTATTTCCTGCATCTAGTAGTTAAATATACAGGCTGGATGGCTTTCAAGTTGAAATATTTTGGCAAGCATATTTCATAGATGCTGCTAGTACTTAGGAGGCATTTAATATCTGAGTGCACCACTTTCAGTGATGGTTAAATGGATCCATGGATTCAGGCTGCAGTCAGCCTGATTTGTCCAAAATAAAGTTTTCCGTTAAACTTTCATCTAATGGTTTTAGCAACCATTAATGACCTGTGTTTAATACCATTATCATATAAGTGGCTATAAAATCATGACTTTTTTAGTTCTGTATTCCATTTGCACTAACTAGCTGGATTTTTGCTAAAAAGTAAGTTTTCATTAACTACTTGGTGACTCAAGTACAATTCAGAGAAAAGTCAAGATAAATATTTGATCCTTTGCCTTCATTTCCTAATTTTCATAATAATGAACTGATGTCCTATTAACCTCCAAAGGTGATCAAGTTGCTTTCTTTGGTTTGTGGGAGATATCATTATGGACTCATGGATTTTTAAAATATATTAGATGTTTCAACTTATTATAGTTACTGTTCTTTTTGAGGCTCAAAGTTACCCATTTTTGGTTAGTGGGAGTCCCTTTTGTGCTGGCTCCTGTTTTCTTTTGGTACAACTCCAAGAGTCTTTGATAGCTTCTTTGCTTTTTTGTAAGAAACAATGGTCCAGACCTGAACTCATCCAATTCCCTAAAGAGCCCTGGTTCCTTTTAGTATGAACTGGTATTTTAAAGACCACAATCTGGGCACTTCTGGACATTTATCGTTATTGACTTGCCATTGCTCCTAGACCATTTCAGTGGACAAAGCTAGGAAAAATATAGTTTTTAAGAAAGAAAAAATTAAGTCATGAGGTCATACTGATTTTTCCATTTTAAATCAAACATTACCAAGTTTTTACTTAGCTTCTTAATTTGTATCTTTTTCCTTATGCTGAAAACTACAGCTCCTAATAACGCCATCATTAACTATTTGCTCTCTCCTATGAGTTTCAACATAATAATACCAACATTATTACTAAAAATAACACTACTTAATGCACATTAAGATTCCTTTGTGGTTATTCTTGTCTATAAGATATATCCCACAAGAGATGCAGTCAAAATACTGATTCTAAAATTATTTGAAGTAATCCTTCTCTGTGCGGTTATGCCACCATCTAGATACATAACTAGGTTCATTTGTTTCAGGCTGCTTTTGTTTTTTAAAGATAGTTTTATTCTTTATGTTAAGATTTAATTTTTAAAACACTTATATGGTTCCAAATTCAAACTATAAAAACAAAATGAAATCAGAAAAAAATATTTTCCCTCTCTCTCTCTTTTCCACTATTCTTCCTAGTCTCCTATAGGTAACCATTTTCATTAGTTTTTTTTTCTTTATTGATTATTATACTATTTTTAATTGTAAGTGATTTACAATGCTTCAGGTGTACAGCAGTGATTCAGTTATACATATATGTGTACATATATATACTTTTTCAGATTCTTTTCCATTATAGTTTATTACAAGATATTGAATACACTCCCCTGTGCTATACAGTAGGTCCTTGTTTTTTTATCTATTTTATATATAGTAGTATGTATCTATTAATCCCAAATTCCCAATTTATCCCTCCCCTCCTTCCCCTTGGCAACCATAAGTTTGTTTTCTATGTCTGTGAGTCTATTTCTGCTTTGTAAATAAGTTCATTTGTATTTTTTTTTATATTCCACATATAAGTGATATCATATATTTGTCTTTCTCTGACTTACTTCACTTAGTATGATGATCTGTAGGTCCATGGTCCATCCATGTTGCTGCAAATGGCATTATTTCATTTTTTTATGGCCTAATAGCATTCCATTATTTATTTTTATATATACATATATATATACATACCACATCTTTTTATCCATTTATCTGTCGATGGACATTTAGGTTGTTTCCATGTCATGGCTATTGTAAATAGTACTGCTATGAACATTGGGGGTGCATATATCTTTTTGAATTAGAGTTTTTGGTCTTTTCTGGATATACGCCCAGAAGTGGGATTGCTGGACCATATGGTAACTCTATTTTTAGTTTTTTGAGGAACCTCCATACTGTTCTCCATAGTGGCTGTACCAATTCACATCCACCAACAGTATAAGCGGTTTCATTAGTTTTTAATTCATCCTCCCACTGATTTTGTTTTTTTTTAATAATATAAACATGTACATGGGGGAAATGGTATTTTAAAGACCACAATTTGGGCACTATGGATATGCACTGCTATTGGCTGGCTACGGGGTGTTTATGTGCGTGTATCTCTACCCTCCTGTTCTTCCTCGAAAGTTAGATGCACTTTTGTGCATCACCATGCTTTTTTTAAAAACAGTAAATCCTAAAATTACTCTGAAGTAGTATAAAGAAATCTTATTTATTACTATACTCTTTATTAATGAACAAAATGTTCATTATATAGATGTTTCATCATGGGTTGTTCCCAATGTCTTGATTTTACAAAGAGGGCTGTGAGGAATAAAGTGTGTGAAGTTGTTATTTCTTATTTTGGGAACAGACTCCAGGAAGTAGGACTACTAAACCAAAGAATAAATACAGATGTTATTTTGATAGATATTATAGCAATGTCCCTCCTCTCACCCTCAAATCATAACAACTCAGGCAGAGAAAAAGGGAATGTAAGAAAATTTAGTTGTGTGAGAGAAATTTTATTTCTGATTTTTCCTACAAATATTTCACTCTGGTAAAAATTAATTTTGAATTGTTATATTGATATAATAAATAGCATAACATATAGTGCTGTACAATTTTAGTTTTTGATATGGAAAACTATGAAAGAAACTTAAAAATAGCAGGCATACTAAAAAAAAGGTAAGGTGGCAGGTTTAAAGACATGAACTCTTTTCTGGCTGTTGTAGTTCTGAAATTTGGTAATTTTCTGAGTTAAGTTCTTGGAATTCCCTAAAATAAGATGGAATTAAATCATTTTAAATAAACTGAACAAAAAGCTTTTACCCAAGGTTCTTTCCATTCCTATTTATTCCAAATTCCATACACTTAGCAAGTTTTCATACCTAAGGAAAACAAAGTAATCTTTGCTTAATTACGAACCCCCTCTTTTGTGAGTAATGTACTTTATATGTAATATAGGACTGGAACTACAGAGCCTGTGCCAAGTACATCTAGGCAGTTTAACAAGGACTTCCTGTTACCAACTAGCTCCACTGAAAACAATCTTACTTTAATCTAAAGAAAACGCAGCTAACAGGCAGAACTGGATTCTCCAGGGGTGAGGTAAGAAATTTGTTCTTCTCATTTGATATTAACAACAAAACGATAACTTTAACTTATTTGACTTCATTATGTGGCTTTCAATTAAGTTAACTAAATGAAAACCGTACAGAAATTATCCTGTGAACTATAAGACAGAGACAAAATTTGAATAAAACATTACAGATGGTACTCAGTTTTTCTCTCACAGGAAGGACTCCAACTGCGCAGGTGGAAAAGCAACAAAAGGAACAAGACAAAGGTAAACATACCACTCTTTTTTGTACTTTTTAATGTGAGACATCCAGAGACTGAAATCTGTGACATTTAAAAAGAGCCCAACAGATAATTAAAGTTACCTGTTTTGCTCAGATTTGGACCAGGCTACAGGCAGCTGATGTGCTCATATATGCTACTGATATGCTGAATGAGATTTGGGTTTAGAATTCCTAGAAATAGACCACCATAAACAAAATCAACTTTTTATTTTATGTCTTTTAAAAAAATATCTTTTCATTTTGGAAACACTAGAAAGTCAGACCCTATAAAAACAAACTTAAAATTCTTCTATAAACAGACTATATAAATTACTCATAAAATGCTTGCTTTAGAGAACACTTTTCCATTTAATTCGAAAAGAAGTTAATACCCAATATGACACGTATGTATAATGTTTAAAAATTTAAGATAATTTTCTACAAGGCCTTAATTTCTTCATTGTAGTTTCCCAGAATCTTTAAAATTAACTTGAGGAAATTAAAAAATAATCTTGCTGTAAAAGGACTACTGTAAAATACCAAAGTAGTCAATTTTTTTTAAAGTACTCAATTTTGAAATGTTTCAGCTAGTGTACTGAAAGTACTTAAATTATAAAATTTAATATCAATATTATATTTGATTTGATAATTTAAAAAATTTAAGTCAACATCATTTAAATGCAACATACATAGGTAGGTCTGATACTTTCAAAATTAAACAGTGTATAGAGGCTTAACCAAAACATGTTTTATTTTTTGATATTTCTTCAAAGTTATTTTATAATTGTTATGTTAGATTTTAATATATAACCCATTTCAAATCAAAATAATAATTATTATTAATAAATGTTTTAAGGGTAAACTTGAAAGTTGGCTATGTAATACCTAGAACACATTATATTTGTGGCTATGTAGTTTTAAATTTAATATAAAAATAATTTTACATAAGTACAGCTTACTTTAATCAGATAAGTGAGAGTTCCAAATTACATGAGTCTTAATATTTAAACAAAAATGGTCTTGTTACATTAAATGAGTTAATTTAACAATTAACTTATTTACACTAAACAAAAAATAGAATTTAAAAAGCAGTGAAAGGCTGCATTACAAAAAACTGTCTGATAATTTAAACTTAGATAGAATTTACACAATTTGTAATAATTTTTTTTTAAGTTTGTTTTCTTCATTTAAGTAGCCAAAGAGGTGAACATTCCAGTAACAGCTGCTTTCACCTTGAACTAGGGAAATGTTGCAACATGTCTTCACACACAAAGCAAAAGAATATTCTAGTTTACATTAAATAAAAACTGGTTACATTTCTTAAAATATTTAATCATTATAGTAACTATAAAAAGAAATGTCTTAGTTTAAAAAATCTATAAATTTATAAAGTATCTATCCCAGGACATAGTTCTTAAAGCACTAGATAATTTTTATTCATATTTCTGTTCCTGGAAATGTTCCCTGTCTATAATAGAGTGGAGAAAATTTTATTTGAGTCATACAAGTTTACTTTCGTATTTCCAAAAACAAATTGTCAAACTTGATTACTATATTTATAAATTAGTGTTCTAACTTTCTTTTTGCAAATATCACATTTAAGCTCAAAGATACAGTTATTAACAGTAGAATTCAAAACTGTACAGCAAAGCAGTAAGTTAAACATGCTGAAAGATGGCTCACATTTGGATAGAACTCTTCGGATATTAAGAAAATAAATTTAAGGTAGAGAAAAGATTGCATAAAATGGTAGTATCATCAATTTCACTTGCCTAAGCAATTAAATGATTTCACAACTATGCACTTAATATTTTATGCCTTCTTGAACTCTGTCTCTTCCAACTTTTAAATTTTAATATGCTTAGATATGTCACTTTGTTTATAATTTATGAAGAAATAAGATTAAACAGTTAAATGGGAAATAGTTATACATGTAGCTGTGCGTATGTAACTACTGGAAAATGCAATTTATGTATAGCATGCACCTGAATACCTACATTAGGTCAGTTTCTGCAGAGATGAATATAAGGATTTAGGGAACATTCTGAATTATGTTAACTCTGTAAAGATAATCACCTATGACTTTCAGTGAAGATGCACAGATACAGAAACTCCTCCTCTTGCTAGAAACGTAGAGAAGTGTTTGATATAATCTTAAGGGGGAAAAAAAGACAAATTTCTAAACTACATCATTACATGTGAAGTAAGAAAGGGAAATTTCCAGGTGCCAGAAATGAAGAGGGAACACATTCATAGCCAAGGTGGAGAGTAGGAATTAAAGCTAACTCCACGGGCTACAAGAAGAAAACACTTTTATCTTAGAGGCTCGGGTTTACAGTTTGTTCATAATAGGGAACTAAAACTGAGTTTCCTATTGAAATAGTGGACCAGAAAAAGAACAGCCTGTATACAGACACAGGAAAATCTCTGTTGGCTTGTCCAGGAGTACAGCAGGGAGTGAGGGATTCACTCAGGCTACAAAATCACTACAGAAAAATCAGGCCCTTATTTATACTACCTGGGCTATAGAAATCACTAGAGAAAGATCAGGCCCATACAGTCAGCCCTCTGTACCTGCAGGTTCCACATGCACTGATTCAACCAACCTTAGATGGAAAATACTCAGGAAAAAACCCAAAAAGTTCCAAAAAGCAAAACTTGAAATTTCTACGTACCAGCCACTATTTAGATAGCATTTACATTTTATTTACAACCATTTATATACCATGTACATTGTATTAGGTATTATATGTAATCTAGAGATGATTTAAAGTATACTTTTAAAGTACGTAAAAATATACAGAAGGATGTACATAAGTTATATGCAAATACTGCACCATTTTATATGAGATCTAAGCATCCGTGGATTTTGGTCTCTGTGGGGGTCCTGGAACCAATTCCCCACAGATATAGAGGGAAACTGTATTTATACTACCTGGGCTATGATGGGCAAACTCCATGGGGCCCTAGTAGTGACAACCACAAAAATGCGGTTAAGAATGTATCCATAATGCAGGGCACTCAGGACATTCTTGTATAATATAATTCCCCACTGAAGGTAATCTGCTGACAAAGTTTACTAAATATACTTGCCCATCACCAAGAAAAACAATTGGTGGCCACAATAAACAAAAGGAACCAGAAATAACCTAATAATGTAAAAGGATCTTGAACATAAATATATTTAAAATGTTCAAAAGAAATAAATGAAGACATACACCAAGATGAACACAGTATAAACTTTACAGCTGATTTTATATAAACATCATTAACTATAATATGCATGCTATGATATACAGCACTGAAAGGAAATCTGACTTTTTCCTTTAATATCAGTTAACATATAGAGATCTATAGAAAAAAAAGATTCAGAATATTTACTTTCTTTTTGCTACTAAATTTATTAAGATTAATGAATATAAAATACATATCAATATATTTTAAAGAGTTCTTTAAAGTATCTTTTATTCAAATATGAAAGTGTGGTATTCCTTCAGGAAACTGTTATCCCAAAACAGAAATCCAGGATAAGACCACCTTTATAAGGGAGAGTCAAATATCTTCATTTCCAAAATCAGTGACAGTAAAATTTACCTTCTCAAAAGCACTTTGCGAAAGTATACTGTGCTACAATATCAATTTTGAAATATTCTATTTCTTAAAAAAATGTTAAACTATGATGCTTCAGAAAAAGGCTTTTGATGACATTGTTCACTTATGTGTAATTAAAATGAAAAAAAAGAAAGACCTAACTAGCCATAAGTATATTAGAGAGGGTTGTTTTGGGATTTCTTCCAAGCCATGCAACCAAAGAGAAAGTAAGAGACACTGTAGTTCTTGAGAACTGTGAAATTTAAAAATTGTCAGGCTACTTAGCATGAGATAAGACTTAAATCTCATGAGTAAAAAAATCAAAATCTGTTTGGTTTTGATACCTCCCTCATTTCTCAGCTAGGCCTCCAATACTATCACTCTTTTCTTTTCCCATATTATGAGGAACACAAGTCAATTAAAAAAAAATAGTACAACAAACATCATATCTGCTATATACATTATAGTTGTAAGAATTCATAGTAACAGGTTAGTATATGAATAGGAAACAGAAACCTGTGTACATAAATAGGAATGCAGTGTACCTCACTTCTTGTCTTATCTCATTCTGTGACTATGAGGTACAGCAGAAGAAAATACAAGAATCCCTATCTCTACATGGTGCCAAGGATAGGACTCAAATTTTTTTAGATTTTCCGTGACACAGGTGTGTGGGATCAGAACCAATCATTTTTCTTTTTTTGGGGGGGGGCACCACACGGCCAGCGGGATCTTAGTTCCCTGACCAGGGATTGAACCCATGCCTCCTGCAATGGAAGCGCCAGGGAAGTCCCTGAACTAATACTTTTTCTTTTTCTAAATTGTAACGTGCTTAATTTGGTCTGATTGTATGAAAAATCCTAATACAGCTGCTAACATAATTATTTTAGATCTAATATGCTATATTACCTGCTGGAAGAACTTTTTTCTTTTAAACATAGCATTTATATTAACAACATAATACAATATTTGATACAGATCAACTTCATTTGTAGCATGTTTCACTAGGATAATCTATATCTATTCACTATGAAATAAAGAAAAATAACAGATCTGCAGGCAAGTAGATGTACATCTGAATGTAGGCTCTGCTACTTTTTAGTTGTGTGACCTCAGGCAAGTCACTCTACTTTTCAGATACTAAGAAAATTAGAGGAATAGTTAATAAAGTCAACATCCAAATAAGGGCAATTTCAAAGAAAACAATACAAAGAAAGTGGAGAAGATGAAGTTCTTTTAAAAGTTAGGATCCCCTCCAAAAGGAACCATAAGTACATGAGTTTCCAAATTGGAAAGAGCCACTAAACATCTAGCAAATACATGCAAAAAGACGTTCCTAGGTCATGTTATTGCAAAATTTCAAAACATGAGGAATAAAGAGAAAAGGCAAAGAATTTCATGGAAGGAAATTAAAAACAAACAAACAAAAAACCCCACATCTTATACAAAATATCAGGAATCAGATGGCAGATTTCTCAAGGGTAACAAAGAAACTTAAAAGAAAACACAGCAAAAGTTTCAAAATTCTAAAGGAACACAATTTCCAAGTAAGAATTACATCTGCAGCAAATATATCATTCAGGTGTAAGGACAGAATAAAAACATTTTCAGAAATGCAAGTTATCACCACACCTATGTTTTAAAAGGAAGCTATGGTATGCCCTCAAATCAAGGGGATAAACCAAAAATAGAGATGAGGAACAAGGAACGAGGAGAAAATACACAGAAGGAGAGAAAAATTCCAACACAACAGCTGTGTGGTAATCAGGGTTCCAAGAAAGAAGCTGCAAAAGATAAAACAATAAAATGAAACAGAAAAGAATACCTGCTATATATACATTAAGAGAATATTTTCAGTGCAAATGAGCTTTAGAATGAATTAGTGATGCATATATACAAAATGAAGCAACTGAAAAACTTAGGTAATTAATAATTTCAAGAAAAATTTAAAAGTTACAAGGTTCTTGATCTGTGTAGTGGTTACATGGGTCCGTTCGCTTTGTGAAAAATCATCAAAGTATACATTTATGTTTTGGGCACTTTCTGTATATGCGTAAATACTTCAGTGAAAAGCTTTCTTAAAATAAAAATGTGCATCTCCTAGCTCTATCCACTGAAAAAGCCTAGGTACAGTGAAAAAAATTATTCTGAGAAAGGAAATATAACCCTAGTGATTCTGGTATATATAATATGATTCTGGTGTGATTCTGGTATATATAATATGTGATTCTGGTAAATATAGTATTTGGGTAGTCCTAATAACGTAAACATATAATACTGACTATAACAAAAACTGTGATATAATTACATTGAGAGGAAAAATTTGAGGGAAGGATGGGGGTGTAAGAGAAAGTTAAATCCAAGAATTCCCTGGTGGTCCTGTGGTTAGGACTCCGCACTTTCACTGCCAAGGTGCAGGTTCAACCCCTGGTCAGGGAACTGTCCTGCAAGCTGTGTGGTGCAGCCAAAAAAAAAAAAAAGTTAAATTCATATCTTTCATAGCAAAGATTATTTAAAACTGAAAAAAGTGTAAACATCTACATAAGCAAATTATCAAGAAATAGGGAGCTTAAAAGCAACATATAGCTAAGGAGTTGAAAATGACTGCCTTTGGGAATGAGGAACTGGAAATAGAATGTGGTGGGGCAGGCAGGGGTCAGCTGTGTATCTTCATAAGCCTTGAAGTGGTCTGACTTCTTAAACTGTGTATCTGTATTAATGATGAAAATAATCACATTAAAAACATTTTTAAAAGAAAAGGCTTTGTTCAAATCATGTAGGGGGGAGGAGGGAAGGAGGGAAGGAGGGAAGGAGGGAAGGAGGGAAGGAGGGAAGGAAGGAAGGAAGGAAGGAAGGAAGGAAGGAAGGAAGGAAGGAAGGAAGGAAGGAAAGAAAAGAAAAAGCTTATGGCTATATCAAAAGCAACATGACATCCGTTTTAAACACTTTTGGAGGAATTTATTTTCAGCATCAATATGGTAATACCAGAGGGAGCATACAGATAAGGAAGTGATAAACACTAAACCAAACAAAGAACAGTATGGAGCTATTCAAGATAAATCATTAGGCTAACTGACTTTAGTGATTACCTCCCTCTATACTAGAAAGATTAGTCTTTATCAGAGGCATATAATAAATCATGGGTGGTAATTCTGCTTTCTCAAAGTTATCACATGAAAAAAAAGTTTCTACAATCACTTCCCAATGTTTGTAGGTGTTTTTAAAAATCTGTTCTAGCATAATCATCAAATATTTATAAAATACTGAATACAAAAGAGCATATAGATGATCCCAGCTTTACATAACATATACATTCTAGGAAATTTATATTATACATCTTATAATGAAAAAAGCACTGGTCTAGCAGCCAGGAAGTTTGCATTATTATACCAGTACTACTACTAGCAAGCTCTGGGTAAAACACTTAACTTTTCTGATTTTCAATTTCCCCTTAAGAAAAATGAGAAATTGATTAGTTAACCTCTAAGGATTATTTTTGGAATCAAATTATAATATTCAATAGATGTGGAAGAAACCAGGTTCACCTCTCCTTTGGAGAACAGGTGAGGACTACATATCACTACCATCCTCTTTCAGTTGGTCGAGGAGTTGCAAAGGAAAGTGACACGCATCATTTCAGGCTACAGCATTTTAACGTCTATGAGAGACTCTCCAGTACTTCCAACTGCCCTACCAGCCTACCACATTCAGAAAGGTGGAGCTTAGGTCTCTGAGAAACCAAGATGGGAACCAGTAGCCCCTGCTAACCCAACATGGACATGAAATGTGAATGAAAAATACATCTCTGTGGTTGTAATCCATCAAGATTTGGTGACTGGACATTACTGTGACATAACCAAGCATATCTTGACTGATAAAAATGGGACCAAGTGCAATTTTTCATAAACTGAATATTTAATACTCACAAGAAATCCCAACCTAAATTAGTTTATAAAGCTAAAAATCTTTACAATTTATCTCTTAAAATCTGAATTTTTATATTAAGGATTATATTAGGTTAATTACAATTAACTAATTAATTATAAATAACTTAATTATATGAAATTATATATACATATAAATTCATCTGTTTATTATAATTTAAAAGGTGGGAAAAATATAAAAAATGATATCAAACTTTCTGCACGTTTAATTGGTTGCTCTAGTACTGAAATCTTTCTCAATTAAAATCACTTTGTTTTCACTTTACTAAAGGACTTAAACAAATAGTACGCTAGGACTTCCCTGGTGGCACAGTGGTTAAGAATCCGCCTGCCAATGCAGGGGACACAGGTTCAAGCCCTGGTCCAGAAAGATCCCACATGCCACAGAGCAACTAAGCCCGCGTGCCACAACTACTGAGCCTGTACCCTAGAGCCTGCGCTCCGCAACAAGAGAAGCCACCGCAAAGAGAAGCCCGTGCACCGCAACGAAGAGTAGCCCCCGCTTGCCGCAACTAGAGAAAACGCGCGTGCAGCAACGAAGACCCAACACAGCCAAAAATAAAAATTAATAAATAATTTTATTAAAAAAAATAGTATGCTCACATGGTATTATATTTTCTCTAGTTTGCTTATTTCCTACTTGTAAGGACAAAGGCCAGTAAATATCAATACTTTCCTAGAAGGTATGCCCAACACATGGATCAATATATTAGTGTTTTATATTGATCTAATTTGCTAACACCCAAAGTTTGCAATCTATACTGCCACCTTCTCATAGTCCTCCTTGACTAATCTTCTTTTCACAAATTTTCCAGGTTTAATATTATAGCTTATTATTTTTTCCCACAGATCTTAGTAAACCACTGGATCTGGTTAGTTTTGTTCCTAAGGTAAAGAAATTATTCTTTGCAAGTAAGGTAGAATACAGACAATGGAAAGGTGGGGAGACAGAGGGAATGAAATCCTTCCACTACTTAGAAGTCTCTTATTTGCATAAATTGTACAGACTGAAGCCTTTTACTTTTAATATAGCAAATCAGTGGTAAAATAAAAGACTGCAAGCTATTTGAATTACATATTTAGATAATTTAAAATAAACAGCAGAAAACTGTAAGTGCATTACAGGCAACAAAAACTTGCTGTTAAATGTTTCCAACCAGTACTTAAAATGCTCAGCAACACAGGTACATAGCAAATGCCTCTGAGTAAACTGTTAATATCTATAAAAGACTTTTTCCATCAAAAACAGATTTCAAGGTCTTAGTATCCCTTGTGATCTGGCTTCTTTCCCAGCCACTTCACTTACCTAATTGCCTCTTCTCAGAACTTATCTGAACTGGTCTCTATAGAGCATCTGATACCATTGAAGAAGGCTTTATAGCACATTAAAGAGTGAGTCCTTCAAACTAGACTGCCTGAATTTGAATCAGAACTCTACCACGAGCTGATATCTTGGTTAAGTTACTTAAGATCAGGTCTTAATGTCATCATCTGTAAAATGGAGACCATGGTAATACTTAATTCAGAGTTCTTAAAAGAACATACAACACACTTAGAACAGTGCCTGTCACATATTAAGAACTCAGGAAAATATGAACTATAAAGAGCTCAATATCAGAACTTGAATAAATAAGACTGGTGAAGGTGCTGGGAATACCAGAATGAATAAAGATCCTTGCCCTCATGGAGCTTGTGTTTGGAGAAGAGAGCAGACAATAAAGTAAGATAAATAAGTAAAATATAGTGAAAAGTGCTAGGAAAAAAACTAAAGCTGGGAAGGGTGGTTGCAGTTCTAGATAGGGTGACCAAGGACAGCCTTACTGAGAGGGTGTCATCTCAGTAAGATTTAAAGAAGTTGGAGGAATAAGACAGCACTACATGGGGAAGAGCATTCCAAACAGAGAAGACAGCAAGTGCCAAAGCCCTAAGGCAGGATCCTGCCAGGTTTGTGTGAGGGATAACCAGGAGCACAGTGTGATTGGGGCAGAGGGAGGGGGAGTTCTAGGAGGCATGGTCAGAAGGGCAAAAGGAGAGGTGGAGAAGTCATATTGGACCTTGTAGGCTCTGGCTTTTCCTCTGAGAGATCACACTAAAGGAGGGCTTTAGGCACAGGAATGACATG
Organism: Grampus griseus; assembly: GCF_964374135.1. Classification (NCBI taxonomy): domain Eukaryota; kingdom Metazoa; phylum Chordata; class Mammalia; order Artiodactyla; family Delphinidae; genus Grampus; species Grampus griseus. Next base: position 101,310,037 of record NC_138998.1, read on the forward strand.
ATCTGACTTACATTTTAACTCTTGTTTCTGTGTTAAGACCAGAGGAGACGGGGATACAAAGGAAGAAACAAGGAGACCATGTAGGAGACTACTGCAATAATCCAGGTGAGAAAGGATGGTGACTTGAACCAGGGAGGTGGTTCCTGATGTACCCTGAAAAAGGGATTGACAAGATTCCCTGTTAGTTTGAATATAAGGGTGTGGGGGGGGAGGGGGGAGGGGGACACAAAACAGAGTAGTCACGTAGTCCAGAATGACTCCCAAGTTTTTGGTAGGGTGACTTGGAAGAAGACTGGAAGAAGAGACTAGAAGAGGTGCCACTTACTGAGATGGAGCAGCAGTTTGGGAGTTGGAAGATCAGGAAATTATTTTAGACACAGACATTCAAATGAAGCTGTTGAGTAGACAAGTGTTATGAGAACAGTCTAGACTTGAGATATAACTTTGAGTCATCAGCTAACGGACGGCATTTAACACTGTGAGACTGGAAAACAACGGTGGATAAAAAGAGGACTGTGTGTGGAAGTATTCCAGTATTCAGCGGTAGGAAAGACGAGAAGAAACCAGGGAGGAGAAAATGATGAAGGAGGAGCCAAAGAGGCAAGAGGAAAGCCAGGAGACATACGTAAAATAATTTCAAGAAGTAGTGGTTAAGTGCTGCTGAAGGGTTAAAATCACCAATAAGTCCTATTGCTTCTACCTGCAAAATATATCCCAGATGGTTCCCATTTATTCCATCTAGTTTCCATCCAGATGTCTCCTGGAGGTTATCAGGAAACTATTCTCTATACAGTGATCTTTTAAAAACATAAATCTTACGTCAATACCCTATTTATTCTTTCACTGTCTGCCACTGCATCTAGAATAAAATCTAAATTCCTTACTTTGACCCACAAGGCCCTTGGTGATCTGATCCCCACCTACCGTCCTGACTTCACTCCTCCAATGTTACTGCCCATATTAATTTCTATCTATATAAGCATTAATTTTGTTCTTAAAACATACCAGTCCTATTCACTGCCCTGGCACCCCATCTCCAATACTCAAGATGCACTTTCTTGGCTCTCCATCTTCTCAACATTTAGGTCTACACTCAAATAGCTCCTTAGAGAGGCCTTGCCTAATTGATCTATCAAGATCGAAAATTATCTCATTTATCTGTTTAATTGTGTATTGTCCATCTCCCCTCAGATATTAATTACTCAAGGACAGGTATTACTGAATACACACTATAGCATTTAAAACTTTGCATATAGTAAGCTTCAAAAATTATTTGACAGAATGTCAGTTCTTTAAAACCAAAGGAATATTATCAGGATATCCGTTTAACTTTTTATGTAATACAGGTATCATTTCTACAGTATCCTCGACTGGGTCATCATTCAAGAACATCTGGAACATCTCTAGTGATGGCAAGGTTTTTATCTCATGGAACAGTTCATTCCATCTTCAGACAGCTCTACTTGTATGAAAAGTCTTCTTTATACTGAACCGAACCTCACTCCATGTAATTTCCACCCACACTGCCCTTTGGAGTTACACCAGGTAAGTCTAATCCCTCATATATACAGATCTACACATTTTAGAAAACAGTTGTAGATAGTCCCTCGACCTTCTCTTTTTCAGAACAAATATTTCCATTTCTTTCAACAACTCTCCATATACTATGGTCTTCCAATCTCATCCTTTCCATGACAGCTTGGAAATTCCCAATTTGTGGATTTTCATCTCATACTTAACACAGTCCCTCTCCCATTTGCTTTCACTAGCATAGAGTCAGTGGAACAAATATCTTTCTTAGTCAATCTAGACATCACATTATTATTCATGAAAGCATAATAACTATTCTGATAGTTCTGATTAAAAGCTCAAAATTAACTAAAATCTCCAGTGATTTTTATAAGCACTGCTATGAACTCAAGGGTCTTCCAGTTTATAGCTGTAAAGGTGTTTTCTAAACAACTAGGTGCAATACTTTACATCTATCCAGTTAAACATGTTTTTGTTATTTTAGTATAGTGTTCTGTTCTATTTTAATTTTCAAATCCCAATTCTGTATTTCAACATACTAAAGAACTCTCCAAATGTTGTGCCATCAACATGTTTGATAAGCATGCCTTCTACGACACCCAAATAACTGATAAAAATATTTGCATAAACATATCAAGAACTGAATCCCATAGCATAACAGCGTCATATTAGAGACCTTTTTCTCTAGTTGATACTATGTGTGGTTCAATGAGCTACTTGTAACTCCCTAACAGCTTCCTCTTATCCACAAAAATATCATGAAAGGCATTTTAAATGCCTTTCTAAAGTCAAGATGTGCTGTGAAAAGAAAGTATTTTATTAACAAGGATTTCTTTTTATTCACTTCATGTATATCACTATATAATTATGTACATCAAATTGATTCCATGAATAACTACCAACACAGCATACAATAAGTGTCAATATTATCAGTGTCCCCCAAATAAGATTTTATATATTCTCATGTTTGTAAAAATATCACTTATTATGAATTGACAAAAATTTTTTTTCTAACACAGTCTGGATATCTTTGCAAAGGAATGCTAATAATGAGAAATCAGCATGATTAAACCAAGAATATGATTCTATATATATGCAATGGATAAGAAAACAAAGCTATGTCAAATAATGTGTTAGTCAATCCAGAAGCCTGAGAAATTTTGCGATAAATTCAACATTACCTATATTGCTTAAAGCTCTCATATGGAATCTGCCCTGTCACTATACTGGTTTTAGCTGAACTACACACATTTAGCAAAAGGAGTATGTTTTTTTGACATTACATAGACCAAATTAACTGGGAACCGTATCTCCAGTAATAAGGACACATTCAGAGTGACCTTTTAATCCTAAAAAGATATGGTCAAATCTTCCATTCTAAGATATAGCTTCCTAAATCAAGAAAAATCTATTCTGTGGCAGTATCGTGACACTGAGAACTTATTTGGGGGCAATTATTTCTCTATCACTGCTTACTCAGCTACTTTACTCAACTGTATGGGACTCATAGAAGCACTGCATTATGCGAAGTGATTTACAAAATATTTTACATTACTTTTGCTATTCCAGTGATCTTTATGAGGAAATTCTTATTGATTTTTCTAATTTTTAGTCATCTTTTCAGAAAACTAGGAGGATTTTTCCTGAGAGATAGACATAGCTATGTAAAGCCAACTGCTACTGGGAGGAAATACCAAATTTTTCTTTGTTCAACACAATCATTTTTGCTTTTAGGAGGACAGGGAAGATGAAAGACCGACTTCAAGAACTAAAGCAAAGAACAAAGGAAATTGAGCTCTCTAGAGACAAGGATGTGTCGACTACAGAAGCAGAGGAACAAGGGGTGTTTCTGCAGCAAGCTGTTATTTATGAAAGAGAGCCTGTAGCTGAGAGACACCTACATGAGATACAAAAACTACAGGAGAGTATTAACAACTTGACAGATGATGTTCAAAAATTTGGGCAGCAACAGAAAAGTCTGGTGGCTTCTATGAGAAGGTTTAGTCTACTTAAGAGAGAGTCTAGCATTACAAAAGAGATAAAAGTCCAAGCAGAACACATTAATAGACGTTTGGATGATTTAGTAAAAGAAGTTAAGAAGTCAGAGGATGAAAACGGTCCATCATCAGCGGTCACAAGGATACTTAAATCTCAGCATGCTGCGATGTTCCGCCATTTTCAGCAAACTATGTTTCTATACAATGACACAATAGCAGCAAAGCAAGAGAAGTGCAGGACATTTATTTTCCGTCAGCTTGAAGTTGCTGGAAAAGAAGTGCTGGAAGAAGAGGTAAATGATATGCTTCATCAAGGAAAATGGGAAGTTTTTAATGAAAGCTTACTTCGAGAAATCAGTATCACTAAAGCACAACTCTCAGAGATGGAACAGAGACACAAAGAATTTGTTAATTTGGAGAACCAAATAAAGGATTTAAGGGACCTTTTCATTCAGATATCTCTTTTAGTAGAGGAACAGGGAGAAAGCATCAACAATATTGAAATGATAGTGAATGGCATAAAAGAGTATGTTAACACTACTAAAGAAAAATTTGGACTAGCTGTAAAATACAAAAAAAGAAATCCTTGCAGGGTATTGTGTTGCTGGTGTTGTCCATGTTGTGGCTCAAAATAAAGAAGCTATTTTAGAAATTTCTTCAGCTTTAGAATGAAGGATGTCCCATAATTTAGTGTCTTGTGTCATTTTTCTTCATTTCATAGAGCCATTCACATACTTTCATCACTATTAAGTTATAATTTTCCCCTTTCGCCCTTACCCACTAGAGTTACAGAAATTTCTAAAGCAAGTGACATAAAACAAGTCTTCATTTATTAAACTAAAAATAGCATATTAGCTTTAAACTCATGGGTTAACAATTGAAAATGAGGTAAATGATCTTAAGTTTCTAGACAGGTATCAAGCTCTATTACATATTTTTGTAACTTCCAATGCCTTAACAAGATGAATGTCAGTAAGTGACAACTACTTAAATAATGCTTTAGGTTCATTTAAGAACATTTTGGTAGTTAAGAATTGTATAAAACAAGAATTCAAGTGGTGCTCTATTAAAGCCAAATCAAACTAGAAGCTGCATCAAATTTTTTTTTTTTTTTTTTTTTTTTGTGGTACGCGGGCCTCTCACTGTTGTGGCCTCTCCCGTTGCGGAGCACAGGCTCCGGACACACAGGCTCAGCGGCCGTGGCTCACAGGCCTAGCCGCTCTGCAGCATGTGGGATATTCCCGGACCGGGGTACGAACCCGTGTCCCCTGCATCGGCAGGTGGACTCTCAACCACTGCGCCACCAGGGAAGCCCTGCATCAAATCTTTTATGTTCAGATAGGTCAGTTAACTCAGTGGTCAACAAATCCTAGGAAAACCCAACTATGTACTTAATGAAGAGTCTAGTTGGTAACTAGGAGCTGCTTTTAGCTTAAGGCCTAAAAAGCTAAGTTAAGGCACTGTTTTCCTGAACTTGGGTCCATTCAGGACACTGTATTACAGATTAAGAGGGTTGGCAAATAAAGTAAAAAATAAAAGGCAATGGTATGCTTGGAATTTTCTCCATCACTTTATCAGGAAGCCAGGCACTAGACTATGGGCTAGGGACACAGTCTGAACTCACATGGGGATAGAGTTTGGGAACTAACATTCTAGTGGAGAAAGCATATAACAAATACAAATATTAGACAATGTTAAGTTCTTAGCAGAGGTTTAAAACAAGGATGATAAGATATTGTCAGAGTGGTTTCTTTCGGCTGGGTGGAAAATATAGGCCTCTCTAAAAGGTAATGTAAGTGAAGATTTGAGTGATGAGGACAAGGGAAGCACATATTCCAGGCATATGAAACAAATAGTACAAAGACCCTGAGGAGGGTATAACTTACTCCGTTCAAAGAAGAATGAGCAGTACAGTTGTACATAGTGGGAAAAGAGCAGTGAGGTAAGAGATGAGGTTAAGAAAGGTCAGCAGGGGCTAGCTGTAAAGCCCTGTAAGTCTGAAGTTTACAGCAAGTGTAATAAAGGCAAAGCTGGTTTTGGGCCTGGGAGTAATGTTATGTAATTTATATTTGGGAAAAAATCATCCTGTCTACTGTACGGAGAACGGGTCAGAATGGATTTGGGGCAGGTGAGTAGAGGACAAGCATATAGGTATAGAAAACAATTAGAAGGCTAATGCAATAGTCCCAGTTAAGAGATGATGGAGGCTTGAGCTAGGATGGGAGTGGAGGTGGTGATGGTGGTAGCAGCAGTACTAACACTCAAGACTAATAAAAAAAAAACATCCTTGCTATGTCCCAGCATTGTTCTAATAATTTTACAATTTTACCAACAAGAACACTGAAGTACAGCTAGGTTAAGTAACCTGACTCAGGTCACAGAAACTGTACACAGAGAACTGGGATTTGAACCTAGGCAATCTGATTGCAGAACCAGTTCTTAACTACTGTATACCAAGTTGTAATGATGGAAAAAAAAAATTAGACTAAAATGTGATAGATTTAAGAGGTAGAATCTACAGGATACCGATTAGATTATGATAGCTTTTACTGAGATGGGAAAAGACAGGAGATGAAGGTTTCAACACTAAGGATGAGAAGGAAATCAAGAAATTCTGTTTTGGCCAATAGAACCTGAGATGACCATAAAATGTCAAAGTGGAGGTTTCTAAGGTATTAGCTATATCAGTAGGAACTCTTGGGAGATGTCAAAGCTATAGATTTGGGTCCTCTGAGTAAATAAACAGTATTTAAGGCCTCAAAAGTATCTAGATGCAAAAAACTGCAAGCCCAGAAAAGAGCCCGGGATATTCTAAAATTTAGACTTAAAGCAGAAGAGGAGTTAACAAAAAAGACTAAGAAGGAACCATCGATGAAGTAGGAGGAAAATCAAGAAAAGTATGCTGTAATGCAAAAGTGCTAAAAGGAAAACAAAGTTGAGGAAATACTCAATTTTAGGTAAAATAAGAACAGCAAAGTGACAATGGATTTGGCAACATGGAGATAATTTGTTGACTCCAATAAGAGCAGTTTCAAGGAATTGTAGGAATGAAAGCACAAATGGAGCATGTTGAGGAAAGAGTGTGATATAAATAAGTACAGAATCCACTACAGGCAATTCTTTCCAGAATTTTGAATAGAATACTATAAAAAGGAGTCAACATGTGAAGAGAGATGTAGAGCCAAAGGATTCCACAATACTTAAAGAAACACAAGAGCACATTCTGCTGATGGGAATGATCCAGAGAGAGAAACTCGATATAAGAAAGGGGAGGAATAATATATTGGGTTGGCCAAAAGGTTCCTTCCATTTTAAAGTAAAAGTCAAAGACACATTTTCCATTTTTACCAAGAAATTTATTGAACAACATATTCACCGTTTTGTTCCACTACCTTCTGCCATGTTTCAGGCAACTTCATAATTCCATCTTCCCAAAACTTTTTATCATTTTGGGCAAAGAATTGTTCCAGGTACCTTTTACAGTCTTCCAGGGAATTGAAATTTTTTCCATTGAAAGAATTTTGTAAAGACCTAAATAAATGGAAATCCGAAGTGCAATGTCTGGTGAATATGGCGGATGAATCAGAACTTCCCAGCCAAGCTCTAACAGTTTTTGCCTGGTCATCAAAGAAACATGTGGTCTTGCATTATCCAGATGGAAGATTATGCGTTTTCGGTTGACTAATTCTGGACATTTTTGGTCGAGTGCTGCTTTCAGTTGATCTAATTGGGAGCAGCACTTGTTGGAATTAATCATTTGGTTTTCCAGAAGGAGCTCATAATAGAAGACTCCCTTCCAATTCCACCATATACACAATCATCACCTTCTTTGGATGAAGACCAGCCTTTGGTTTGGTTGGTGGTGGTTCATTTCGCTTGCCCCACGATCTCTTCCATTCCACATTATTGTACAGTATCCACTTTTCATCACCTGTCACAATTTGTTTTAAAAACGGAACGTTTCCGTTACGTTTAAGTAGAGAATCACACGCGGAAATACGGTCAAGAAAGTTTTTTTCGCTTAACTTACGTGGAAACCAAACATCAAAGCGATTAAAATAACCAAGCTGGTACAAATGATTTCAACGCTTTATTTGGATATTTTGAGTATGTCGGCTGTCTCCCGAGTGGTATAATGTTGGTTGTTCTCAATTAATGTCTCGATTTGATCACTATCAACTTCAACTGGTCTACCCAACAGCGGAGCATCGTCCAGCAAGAAATCTCCAGCACCAAACTTCGCAAACCACTTTTGACACATTTGATCAGTCACAGCACCTTCTCTATATACTGCACAAATCTTTTTTTGCGTTTCGGTTGCATTTTTACCTTTCTTGAAATAACAAAGCATAATACGCTGAAAATGTTGCTTTTTTCCTTCCGTCTTCAATATTAAAATGGCTACACAAAAATTCACCAATTTTTATAAGTTTTTTTTTAAATGCACCCTGATATGACAGCTGTCACACACAATCTAACAAAATTGCTTCGAATGAAGTTAAACACAACTAAGCGCTACTAGAGCCATCTTACGTAAAAAACCGAAAGAACCTTTTGGCCAACCCAATACAATAGTAGAAAGGGGTGGGATCTTGGACAGGAGCAGAAACACTTCTTCCATATTACAGGCGGGAAGACAAAGGAATAAAAGCAGATAACTGAGCAAATTTGGTGATGGGAAAATGAGAGAATTCTTATGTGAACAGGAATATGACTATATATGTATATATATATATATATGTCTTCTAACACTATTAAATAATTTTTAACTTATAAAATATAAAGAAATTGAAGAGTTTTCTACTGTGTCAGTTACAAACATTACCGGTGAAAAAGATGTTTCCCACAGGTCAGCTTCAAATGTTTAAGGAACATTATAAAAAAAGATAAATTTAAAACTAGTGATAAACTCCCCAGCTAAATCAGGTTGTTGAGAGATATCGCTTCTGTCCCTTCTAAACTTGTGCTATATTCTTTAATGTAGTGCCTTACTGATACTTGTTTATAATTGTTCCTAAATTGTTTATCATGAAAACTGAAAATATCAAGTACTATTTAATATTCATTAGCATAATTATATCCAGATGGGTTCAGAAAATAGTAATTTTCTAGTAGCAGTTATATCTAAACATACTGCTTTTAAAGCAAGACTTAATCACAGAAAGATTCATAGCAGAGCAATATATCACATACAATTTTCATTGTTATATTTCAAAAGCACCCTAACCTAAGCAACATAAACATATTTAATTAGCTGCTGAACATTTTGTTTATTCACACACAATAGGCACTAAAAGTAGCCATTTTTTCCTTAAAATTACTACCTTAAAAGAAAAAATTCTTAAGCATCGGAGGCACTCTATTAGGAATCTACTGGTTCAGAAAGTATGCAATAATTATTTTGAGCACTTGGGTTCCTATTCTTACCCACTAAGCCATGTCATTTTCTGTAATCAAAAGCTTCATGTAGCTTGAATTCACATATGCCACTTTAAAACTAGCTCTCCTAATTCATCTCTACCTAGACACAGCATATCATCAATAGTAACTATTCATATCCACCATCGCATGCACAGAAAACTAGTAAAGCACTGAATGAGATGCTTTAAATACGTTATTTTAGAATTCACAGGACAACAGAAGTATTAAAATCCTTATTTACAAGTGGAGACATAGAAGCTGGGGAAGATTAAGTAACCTACTCAAGGCCTGGCTGACTTCAAAGCCCATGCTTTCCCCTGCACCAGTAGATCTTAATTTCTGCTGTGCAGCAGAGAGATCTGGAGAACCTGTGAAAAAGCCAGAGGCATCCTTGGCCCCACCCTAAAAAATACAGCAGGTCTGGTCTGATGCTGATACAGGTGATCCCTAGATAACATCTTGCCACCTGACGACACTGTCGACAGGTTTTTCTTCGTTATTTTGTTTTACAATAGAGTGTGCTGGGACAGGGGAGGGAAAGGATGGGAACCTCTACAGGCTCTTTGTGCATAAATTACCTAGGAAGTCAACCAGCTGAGAAGCTTTACTGTAAACTACAGCTGCTGTTAGTGAAGCTGGATGCCATTACAGACAAAAGGAAGCCCTCAGTAAGGAAATGTAGAGGTGAGTCAACAGTATAACTAAATAAAGTTGATGAAGATGACAGCTTGGTAAGTTTGCGCTGAAAGAAAAGAAATCTTAAGCCAATGGACCCTATAAATAAAGTGAGTAGGGGTTTCAGATGGTAAAAATAGTAAATTAAGGGACCCACCACTACAACTAAGGATCAAGTGATTAAGTGACATAGGAAGTCCATACTTTCATACTTATGGGTTTCCAGAATTCTGAAAAGGACCCAGGTTCTCCTATTTCTTATTGAAAGGTCTGACTCATGAAAGTCCATTTGACTCAAATTCTAAGAACAGTATTAGGATAACCCATAACCTAATTAACTTCTCTTGGGCACTTATAAGAAAGAATATGACTCAAAGAAACTTGCAAACTAACAGTTTCCTGTAATACTGTCTAGAAGAAAGGTGAGTCAAATAGGCATATAGAGGGTGGAGACAAAAGTCCGATATCAATAAAAAAATTATGAATAATAAAACCCTGCTTATTATTTCTCCTAATATAAAAACTCACTCCCATGTTTTTTTTTAACCTCTTTGGCCATGAAATCCTTTAGGAATTTGATGAGAGCTAGAATCTGCTCCCAAGAAAAATACACATGCACTCAGAATTGTGTATGTGATTTCAGAGGGTCTTGGGAAGCCACCCACGGTGCAAAGACCTCCAGGTCAAACTTTTTTTTACTGAAATGTGCATAACATCTAGCCAGATCATATATGAGATATTATGTTTTCTTCCCTGAGTGAAACCCCTATACATTTTTGTTGTGAAGCATCTAATTTGTGAGGTCTGACCAAAAGTTAAGTTAGGTCATATAACTCCACAGAAAAGCAGACAGTATATAATGAGAAAGTGGCATCACTCCAAGAGTTCAAGTATGCTAACACAAGTAGAATTGTTATTATCCTGGAAGGAAATTTTAGCCTATGGATCTCCAGAGTTATTTCAGTTATAAGTATTAGGAGATTCAACCACCAAAAATGAAGGGTAATTTACAATCGCTCTGAGGGCAACTTTCAAGACTGTACTAGAAAGAAGAGATGCAGAAAGAACATGTGCCTTCTTATATAACATTGGTGTAATCTTGGGCTGCTGAAAATTTCAATAGGTTAAGATGTTTAAAATACCTCCTAGCTCAGCCCTTTCCACAAGGAATCAACAAATAGTACCTTGTATTATTAATGGAAAATTTCTACGGTGGATGTTGAGCTTAAATTTTGAAATTACTACTGATTTCAGTGCTACTTATATCACTGCAAAAGTTGTTTACTTTTTCTCTTGGAAAGGTCTTCTTTATCTGTCAAGACTATCTAGTATTAGAGCTTTTAATAAATATTTAAATTATAAATGGTTAAAGCAAGAGTATGTATGTGGTGGGGGGAATGTGAGGGTAGGTAATATAATTCATACCTTAATTAACCAGAGTAGAGGTTCAAGTTAACCTATAGTAGACATGAGAGAAAAAAGACTTTCTATTCTAGGTAAATAAACAACTCAGCATGATAACAGACCAAATATTTGCATGGCATCCATTTTTACTTTCTTTAGAAGGAATACAAATCACTTTTACCTCTTTACCAAAATGGATTCTTGGCATAGACTATACTAAGGTCCACATTATAATACACAGCTGAATACAATCCCAGAATTACTATATTTTACAGTTACTTTTATTAAAGAAGAGTCATTTAACCACTGAGTCCAAAGAAGTAAAGTGACTTGTCAGGGTCATAAACAAATACACAACTTTTAGAATCCAGGTTTCAGATTCTCTGTCTTCTCTCTAAACCCATGTTTTTTCACCTTTTCACCATTTATTTCAGAGATTTTGACTGGAATATTATGCTGATTAAGCAGTAAATACTAGAGAACTGCCAAACAGAAATTCCGAGCTAATAAAACACCGAAGCCTAGTGATCTACGACTCTGACCTTTCAAGAGAACCCTCACATCTGTGACATAAAGTGAAATGTGACTGAGGCTTCATTTGCAATGACACATGCTGTCAGACTGCTGTGCAGAATCAGGTCAGGCAGAGCTAGTGTGTCCAGGACCTGCTATCGTGGTCATCTACTCTGCTTCCCATAGCATGAATGAATCCTGCTCTACCAATTTGTAATTTCATGATTACAGGCAAGATAATAATTCTTCAGGTTTCTTTCCTTCTGTTGAATGACTGAATCTTCTCAGAGGTCTGTTGTTTTCCTCTGTTTGCTCATTATTAGAGGGTGGGAAGAGAAAATTATCAAGGGGTTGAAGTGAGTTCTGAGAGGCTTTGTAGGTCCTAAATCAACTAGTTTAGGCTCAGACAGACAAGTGGTGATCGGAAGAAATTAGATGCCATTATAGAATTTCGCAGATGAGAGGTCCAAATGTCCGTGGGCAGGAAGGAAGCAGCTATGTGCAACAAGGAGCACTGTAGCCAGCCTCCTAATTCAGGTAGCCTCCCCTACATCTCCACACCCACTAGCCCCTAGCACTCAGCTTACTAGGGCTCTACTGGACGCCCCTCCCACTTACTATCCAATGGACTTTTCAATGCCATACCTATTATGTGCTAGGGTCAGTTAAAACACAGACTTTCCTATCTGTGTGGAGCTATGGAGGCAACCTGAAGGACTCTGAGCAGAGGAAAAGTAAAATGATCAAATTTGGATTTAAAACAGAGCTCTCAAGTACTTTATTTATTCTTGCATTGTTTCACTTATTAAAGCATGTACCAATTTTGTAATTTGAAAAATATCAAATAAAGAAAAGGGCTCCTGCTAACAATGTAGAGGAGAGCTTAGAGAATAGGCAAGACTGCTACCAGGGAGACTGGTTAGGAGAGTAATCAGTAACACAAGGGAGAAGTGAAGAAAGGCTGAAAGGAGGTAACATTAAAGAGGACAGAGAGGAGTAAAGAGACTCAAACGATATTAAGATAGTAACATCAAAAAGACAAATTAATTGTAGGTCAGAGAGAAAAAGGTAAACAGGAGAACTTCCAAATATGGGACTAGGGTAGATATTCAAGATGGATTTATAAACAGAAAAAAGAGTGGGATAGAAAATTTTATGTATTATATGAACACTGCATACGTTACATGTTTTACAAAAATATGCACAGGAAACTCATCAAAATGATAGCAGTGGCTGGCTCTGCATGATAGGTCAATCATTTTTTTTTTAACCTCATTCTTTCCTACATCTTCTAAATTTATTAAGAATATGTACTTTTTGGGACTTCCCTGACAGTCCAGTGCTTGGGACCCTGCGCTCCCAATGCAGGGGGCATGAGTTCGATCTCTGGTTGGGGAACTAGGATCCTACATGCCGTGCAGTGTGGCCAAAAAAAAAAAAAAGAGAATATTTACTTTTTAGTAAATTTTGTATATTTCTGAAGCACACACATCTCAAAAAGTTTACCTTTATTCATAAAAATTCTATGGTTGTAAAACTCCTTTGAGAAAAACTTATCAAATGGCAAACCATTCCATATTTCATAAACATATTATTGATCCCTAATTAATTCCCATGTCTTTGTGAGATCGCACTGACTATGAAATTATAATGGTGAGCAATCATCCTAGTTGTGAGTTGTTGGGTTTTTTTCCAATTCTGGAAATTCACTAGCTGAGAGAGGTGACAGAACTGAAAGCAGATATCTTGCTGACATTGGATTATTCAGTAAACACTGCAGACACAAACTGCATGCCTCTGCCTCAGGGCTTTGCCACATACATCTATCTGCATGACTGACTCTCTTACCTCCAGTGTCATGTTCTCAATATGACCTAGTATGATTATCCTAATTTTAAGAGTAACATGCCCCTGTCACCACTACCACCATAGGATTCCTGATCTTCTTTTACCTGCTTTGTTTTCAATACACTTATCACCTAATGTACAATTTATTTATTACATTTATTGTGTGTCACCCCCTAGAATGTAAGTTCCTGAGATCATACATGGAGTTTTATTGTTTTTGTTCCCAAAGGTATCCCTATCACCAGAACAATGTCTAGCACACAGTGGATGTTCAATAAATATTTGTCGAATTAGTACATGTATGAATGAATAAATGCAAGAGAGAATACATGAATAAAAGAATAAATTAAATAAATAACTATTGGGTTAAAAAAGCACACTCAATTATTTTACAAATGAACATCAGTCATTAATACTTTTTGCTTTAGAAGTCACTGGTTCTATGCTTAAACATTTATAGAGACTAATTTAGTCTATGGGTTCAACAAAGTTTACTCTTTGTATACATATCTATTAAAATCTATTTCATATTCAATAAAGGTGAGAATTATATATATATATCAAATAACTTCTTTAATTAGTTAAATGTATAAAAATTAAACAGTATAAGCTTAACAATAAATGATACAGTAAAGTTTTACTTTTTGTAATCAGAGCTTCCAAACTGCCTCATTTAAAAATGTTCATTTATTACTGAGGACCACTGAGGAACTCTGTCTTGCAATTTCTCAGTTAACCATGTGATAGGTTGTTTGGGTTTTTTTTTAATTGTTAGTAATAAAACACAAGAACGAGGGAAAAGGGACAAGAAGGCAAAATACACATTCCACTTACTCCAATTTTAAGAGCAATTTAAACTACTTTCACTTTACTATGTCTCAAAGTTATAGCACCATCTGGTGTTTACTATGCAGAAATGCTATGAGGGCGGGTAGTGCAAAAGTCCTTTGTCACTTAATTTTTTTTAAATGTTTAGGCAGCTGGACAAAATGATGCTAAGCATACAACTAAGTTGATAATGGCACAGATCACATGTTCAGTTCGGAAATATAGTAGTAAAAACTGAGAAATCAACATGGCATTAAAAGAATAAACCATCTAAATAACTTTCAAACAAGAATACTCTTCAAGAAAAAAAGGACAGAGGCAAAACATAAATAAGTTATTAAAAGAGGAAAATAAATTGAAAAACATTTTAGAACCTTGTTAATAGACCATTTTCAAAATCTGACAAAAGTAAATGATCAAATAAAACAAAGAGTTTACATTTGAAAATCCAGGAGATCTAATTATAAGATTTCTTCATTACATAGCCTCTGTGCTTAACCTCTACAGATAGCATTATAATAAGGCCTTGGTATATTAACAACTCCCAGTAAATTACATACATTTTATCATACGAGGGTGTGACAATTTAGCTTATTCAGTATTTTGTAACTTAGGTAAATTTAATGACTTAATGCTGCTGTCTCTAGGTTTACAATGACACCAACATTACTTACACCAATATAGGCTTTCCCGATATCCTAGGATGTCTTATCACTTCTGACATTGTCTCTTTTGTCTCTTCCATTCTCTCTTCATCACTCGAATCCACAACAAATATTACTCCGTAAGATTCAGCATAGTAATTCTTCCAGATTCCCCGAATTCTTTTTCCACCTCCCAAGTCAAAGATGGTGACTTCAAACTTTCCTTGTCTAAGGTCAATTTTGGAAAATCCAACGGTAGGTGCTACATCTTCAGGATACTCTGTTTCAAATGATATAAAAGAAAGAATCTTTAGACCTTAAATTAATAACACTAATTTAACTTCACCACTTAAATGACATAAATGTGTTATTCATCATACTCTAGTACTAAATAGAATGTTTATTATTTGCTTACACAATAAGCGTTACATCTAAGCACACTGGTTTGGGGGAAAGGTAGATACTATAAAATATCCAACTAGAATTTACACTCCTTGCAGATAGGAATTTCTGTCTGTTTTTTTTGTTTGCTTGTTTGCTTTTATTGATATAACCCCAGTTCCTAAACTAATGCCCACCATATAATGGGTACTTAATAAGGATCTGTAGAATAAATAAACAAATGAACTCTTGCCTTTAAGGCCACTGACTCCCCAAGTTACAAACAATAAAAATTTGAACCTTCAACACCACAGCCATCCCCAAGGACCATTACAACCTCTGTGGAGTTATAAAGAAAAACTAAACATTTAGAGAATAGTCTAGAACAACCAAATAATGGGAGAAGCTATGAAGAGTATAGGACCTTTCTTTTTTAATTAACTGAATTAAATCTATAATTGCAATAAAGAGACTTTTAAGGACAGCTTGCAAATACAAAGAGTAGATTTTATTTTCTTCTACAAGAATAGAATACAGGATATTCTCATAAATTTATAATTGAATTTCTTTGGACTTCTGCATATGACAGCACAAAGAAGAAGGTACAGGATGTATACAATTATAACTGCCAGAGAGGTAATGACAGTAAGAGATTAAAAAGATCACTAAGGTTCAAGACTTGAACTAGGAGCTGGGACCTAAGCCTTAAAGCTCGGTAGGATTTAGACAGTCAGATGAGTGACCTAAGTAATAGAAATGGTAAAAGCAAGATGCACGCACAAGTTGAACACTGTAGTTGGAGCAAACCCTTAAGCCTGAATGTACAATGAAGAGGGTTCTGAAGATAGAGAATTGGGAGCCACGGAAGGTATTTTAGCAGACCAATAACATAATTAAGGTGACTTAAGTAGTCTTTCTTCAGATTCATCTTTGCAAAAGTCTCTAGAATGGACTGAAAATGAGAGTGATAGCCACTTTTTGGAGAGGTATGAAAATAAAAATAGAAGAATGGCAAGAGAGAACTCATGAAAGATTAACAGAACCAAGTGACTCAGTGGTTACAGAGAAGAGTTCAAACTTCATGTCTGTCTCTTCCATTCTCTCTTCGTCACTAGAATTCACAACAAATATTACTCCACTGTACTTTGTTTACAGCTGCACGGTCAATACAGTGGCCACCAAACTACATGAGGCTTTTAAAACTTAAATCAATTAAACTTAAATAAAATAATTCAGCTCCTCAGTTGTTCAAGCTGTATTTCTAGTGCTCAAAAGTCACATGTGGCTGGTGGCCCACCCTACTGGACAGAGCCAATATAGAACATGTCCGTCATTGCAATAGCTCTACTGAACAACACTGGTTTAGAGGGTCTTATCATTCCCACATTCAGCAAAACATTTGCTATTACAAAGATAAATTTGAGGGCTTCCCTGGTGGCGCAGTGGTTGAGAGTCCGCCTGCCGATGCAGGGGACACGGGTTTGTGCCCCGGTCCGGGAAGATCCCACATGCCGTGGAGCGGCTGGGCCCGTGAGCCATGGCCATTGAGCCTGCGCGTCTGGAGCCTGTGCTCCGCAACGGGAGAGGCCACAACAGTGAGAGGCCCAAGTACCACAAAAAAAAAAAAAAAGATAAATTTGAGAGGCATTTGCTGTTAGGCTTAGGTGTGACAGAGAAACAGACTTGCAATGTACCATTCCCTTTCAGCAAGCATCTTAATGCAGTTTACACAGCTCTCTAGAAAGTTAACAGACATCACAAGTCAAATTTTTAAAAGACCTGCCTTATCTAGAAGGAGAAAAAGGCAAGTTTAGAAGCAATATAAGCAGCCATATATTCCAAAAACAGAATTAAACTAGACATTTAAAAATGTGGATCTAGTCCAGGCCAGAACTGGCTTCACAGTTAAAATAGGCAGCTGTCTTTGAGTATGATTTGAAAGGTACCCCCAGGAAATTATCAGTGAAAATAAATCAACTATCCTGAGGAAGGGATAAGGGAAATAACACATACAGAATACCTACTCAGTACCAGGACTTTGTTAGGCATTAGAATGCAAAGATGAATAAAAAAGGGTTGCTGTCCTCAAAGAATATCCAGTACAATTCAGAGAGAACTGTGTTATTCCCATTAATGGGAATAACACAAGAACCTATATGTTCTACAAACAAGACTGGAAAGCACAGTGTGAAGGTATTATGAACTGCACTTTTATGTCCCTGGCAAAACTCATCTGTTGAAACCCTAATCCCCAATGTGATGGTATTTGGAGGTAGGGCCTTTGGGAGGTAATTAGGTTTAGATGAGGTCACAAGGATGGAGCCCCCATGATGTAATTAGTGCCCTTATAAGAAGAGACATAAGTGAGCTTGTTTCCTCTCTCTCTTTCCACCACATAAGGATACAAGTGAGAAGATGGCTGTCTGTAAACCAAGAAGAGGGCCCTCACTAAGTACCCGACCATACTGGCACCCTGACTGCAGCTCCTAGCCTCCAGAACTGTGAGAAATACCTGTTGTTTAAACCACTAAGTCTATGGTATTCTATTATAGCAGCCCAAACTAAGATGGAGGGCATTCAAGAGAAAAAGGGTAAAGAGGAGCTAGAAGTGAGTCATGGCCTAGAAAGCCTTCAGAGAGGAAATGAAATAGGAGTAAAGTCTTAAAAGACAAAAAAATTATAACAAAGAAGGGAGAATAAAATTCCAAGCAGGGGAACAATGTAAGTACAGATAAAATGATGGCACTATTCCCAGGAAACCAATTCATATTAAGTAATTTTTTCAAGGTTACATGGTAGACAGAGCCAGGACTCAAATTCAGGTATTCAGGACTTTAAAAGCCTGTTTCTTTTGATACATGGAACACCCTCCCCAATTTCTCTGTTCTTTCCTCTGGCTCCTACTCATGATTCTGTGTTTCAAGACTCAAGACTAAATGTTCAGGTTACGACCTTTTCTGTAAATCGTTCTCTGATGATTCCTTCCTACTTTCAGTATCACCTACACCATCTATTGTAATATTCTGTGTTCTTGCTGGTCTCCACAATAGCCTATACCTTCCCAATAGCTGGTAACTATCTTTGTATCCTTAGCACTCAGTACAAAGCATATAACTTCTCAATACTACAACACCAGACTGCTAGGACAGCTGAAGCTGCTATCGTTATGTCCATTCTTCCATATATTTACCCATCCATCCATGCTTGTAATCATTTATTGAGGGCCTGTTATAAATCAGGCATCATACAAGAACCAGGCGTTCAAACACATATGGTCCCTAATCCTGAGGATTTCAGTAAAGCATATGTGTTAAGACAATGCCTACAAAGTTCAAGATAAAATGAAAATATATAATCAATAACTATTTATTGAGCTTATGTTATATGCTAAGTACTATGAAAGGTCCTAGATATACAAAGATTAATAAAATTTATTAATATTTTCTGATCTTATAGAGCACTTATATAGCTGGAAAAAGAAGAAATATATACATAAACAAATAACTATGATATAATAAAGATGTGTTAATGTCAACAATGCTAGGGACCAATTTACACAAAGAATTTTCCCACCCAAAATAACAACAGTTCCTTAGAACTATTAGGAAATAATACTGGAAAGTCAGAGAATCCTGGATTTTTTAGCTGAGCACATGGCTGTTCAGGATAAAGAATGTAATCCCCAGTCTCTATGGCAGCTAGGGGTGGCCATGAGAACAGGTTTTAGATAATGTGCTGGTGGTATACTGTTAAATGTTTAACTGGCTTTGGAGGCTGTGGAACTCTGATAGGTAGTGTTTTCCAATTGTCATGGTGTAAATAATCCCGCTGTGGACTATTTCAAATTACCAATATGAGGCACTTGAACATAGAGTTTGGAGGAGAGGTGCCTAACTGGCTCTCGTTGCCTAATATGAGCCAATAATAGCAAGTAGCAACCAGCTCTGGAACACCACGGGTTCTAGCTAATGGCCTATGAACTGCAATGATGTGGTGGCTTCTGGTTCACATACTTTAAAAAAAGAGAAGGATAGCCTCCCTTTGTCCTTTACTTCTTCCTTCCAGCTGAAATGCACATGTAGTAGTGAGACACCTTGGACCAGGTAGGCAAGGGAGAACACTAGGAATGGCAAAGCAAATAGGAAAAGGAACTTGAGTCTCTAATACCAGAGAGCTGCTATGCCAGCCCTAGACTACTTTTCCCTGTGCTGTAATATGAGAGAGAAATAAACTATTTTATTAAACCACTGTTATTTTAGGCTTATTTGTTAGCACAACTGAACCTATATCCTATTAATGCAATCACTTTGACAGCCATGAAGAAGAGAAGCTGATTGAAGGAAGTGAACCTCAAGATAGGGAAAGTACTCTTAGATTAGGAAGCTATAATAAAATTATATTATATTGGACACAGACAACGGCAACACAGTAGGAGAGGAAGATTATCTCAAATGAAAGGAGGAAATATACAATAAAAATTTTTTTTAAAATTTTAATAAAAAACAAAACAGAAATAAGCTAAGAGAAGCCATGGGAGAAATGTTTTAGGAAGACTGCCTACTAAGGCATGGCCTGAACTGGGACACCAAAATAAGTAAAACTGCCCTTGGGGAATTTATAGTCTGGAGAGGTAGAGTAATACATAAAAAGAGGGGCAATTAAGTAGCTATACAAGTAGATACAGATAAGAGTAGACATAAACAGAGGATGTGGTCAATTGTACTGACGGTGGTGGTAAGGGGTGAGGGCAGCAGGAGATCAGAAGAAACTTCATAAAGAAGGAGATTATACGACAAACAAGCATCTTTAGAGATAAGTAGATAATGTCTTTAAGGATAAGTTGATATTCTCTTTAATAAGGCAAGTGGGAACAGCATAAACAAAATCACAAAGGTATCAAAAGGCTCAATTTGAAAAACTTCAAGTCGTTCTATACAACTGGAATCTTTAAAAAAGAAAAATGGTAAGAAATCAGTCACTGGAGTAGGCTGAAGAGTAAATATGAAATGAAAAACAAAAACAGAGCCAGAGGGGAGCTCAAAGTTGAAGGCAGCTTTGACTTTTTGTTCATGATGTGACACTTTGAACATTTTCTAAACTCAGAAAAAGAAACTAATGGAGGTGGAATTCAGAAGAAGAAGGCCTGATCGAAAGAGTTTGTTCTAAGTACACACAAATAATTAGACAGTCTGATTAGCACATTCCTGGATCCCGCTCCCTTGAACATAAGGCTTTGAAGGAATGAAAGAGAAAACGTTTAGATAAGGTTTCATGGCCGGCAGGCCAAATCTGGCTGGCCACCTGTTTTCACATGGCCCTCAAGCTAAGCATGTGTTTTACATTTTAAAATAATTTCCAAAAAAAACCCAAGGAAAATGTTTCATAACACATCAAATTTTAGGGTCTATAAATAAAGTTTCATTGGAACATGGCCACGCTCATTTGTTTACATATTTTCTATGGCTACTTCTGCACTACTATGTCAGAGCTGTGTAGCTGGGAAAGGGACCATATGACTCTCGAAGTCTAAAATATTTACTATATGGATCTTTACAGAAGAAGTTTGCAAACCCTTGGTTTAGATGGTGACAGTGAGTGCTTTGCAAGGATATAACCTAGGTGACAGCATGAGGGGTACAAAAAGGCTTTAGAAGCCTCCTCAAACAATAATATATAGTTTGCAACTAATTGGGGGTGACAAAATGTTTTTCTCCAACAGCAAATTTTTCAAGGTGTCAATTTTTTTTCATGAATTTCCATAAATAAAAGCTCCCTATCTGTCATGCATGATATCTAGTTGCAAAATCCATTTTCAGGAACAAATATATGTTAGGTTTTCTCCCAATTCATACCCTCAAGATGCCTGGCTCGTGCTACATCTTCTGGGTACACAACAAACTCACTAGTATAGTACCTCTATATTGTAGTTACAAAGCATTAAATTAAGACTAAATAAATACATCCAATGAGATGTAATATAAATGACATAAAACCCTTTAATGTATCTTTAATGTAACTGTAAAAATTACACATCAAGTTGAAAAAAAATCAAAAAATGCAAAGAGAACTGTGCTGGCTAACTGTATTTCTACCTCCCTTTCATTTAGCTGTAGCCCTGTGACTAAATTCTGGCCAAGAAAATGTAAGTAGAAGATAGGGATCGTTAAAGGCAGGAGCATGTCCTTTTCTTACTTTTTCCTTCCTACTGGCTAGAAGACAGCTGCGATCCCTCTTAGCTGATCAAAAACCTCGAGGAGCCTCTGCATTCATTCAAATCTGAAACATAACAGGCTGGTACTATTAAGCCAGAGTCTATTCACCACATTAGCCTCAAGTATACTAAGAATATAAAGTAATAGAGTACACAGTATATGTACCCAATGAATATGTAATAAAGCAATGTAAATAAATAAATCAGAGTAATTTAATAATAAATTTTTTCAGCTTACCTCCTTGGATTCCCTTTGCTGTTGCCGTTTTACCAGCATTATCAAGTCCCACCATCACAAGAGTCACCTTTCTTAAAACAATAAAAATTAAAAAATCACTTTGAGTCAATTAAGTATTGAGGTAAAAATAAAAGCAAATTCATTCATCCAAGCAACACTTAAGGAGCATCTATATGTACAAGACAATCTGCTGGATGCTAGGGGGTACAATGATGAATAAAATATATACTCAAAAAACAAAATTCTTGAAAAATACCTGTAAAGTGTCATCCTTTTGTTCTCTAAGCAAAAAAAAAAAAAAAAAAAGGAAAACTGTACAGTAGATAACCTGAAGGATAGAGAAGAAATAAGGGAAAGAAGAGAGAAAGCAAGGAGGGAGATAGATCCTAGCATGAGTTATCTATCATGTCTAAAGACTCAATTTTCTAGTTAACTGAAGTCTAAGGATTAGCACAAATTTGTTTTTTCTTGTGAAATTACATAAGAAAAGAATGATTGTTAGGTTCTTGACACTACTACTATGCTCAACTGTTTTTATATATGCAGCACCTTACCAAGTATAAATCTTAAACATAGTATAGTAACATGATTATTAACCTAAGCGCTAACATATTTTGAAAGAGGGTTCCTAAATTATAAAGCTTAAAATGTTTCTGATGATATAGCTAAACTTCACAGAGTTAGAAAAAAAATACAATCCAGTTCAATTTTACTATTGAAGAAACGTAAGTCCAGAGTCATAAGATAAGACAATGAATTGGTTACAGTCAGAACCAGAACCTAATGCACTTAACTCCTACGAACTTCTCAAACCTGGGGCAGGTTATAAAGGAACAAACCTACTATACTGGTCCTATTATCTCAGCGATTCACTCCACCACTAAAGCTCATTTCTGTTCCAGGCTTAACTACTGCTTAGTATAAATGATGAGACCATCTATTAACACCATTTTGGGAATATAGAGAGAAAGCCACAGCATAACTGGGCCACATTCCCATGGGTTAGAGTCAGGGTTTCTACCAAGTACAGTCATTCTTCACTGGCAATCATTCCAAGAAGGGTTAAAAAGCAGAACTTAGATGGCAAGAAAGGGTGTTTTTTCATCTGTCTAGGCCTGGCTTTCTTGGATCTGGACTTCTTTATTAAACAAACAGTTACTGACCATCTTCTGTATACCATACACCAGTGTTCTAGGTACCTGAGATACACTTGTTTATTTAAATAACCACAACAACAATGAAAAACAAAAACTGATAGAGAAACCCTTCCCTTATTAAACTTACATTTTAGTTACAGGAGACAAACAATATAATACATATAAGAAATAAGGAAATTATAGGTTATATCATACGTTAGAGGTGATTAGGTACTACAGAAAAAAGAATAAAGTAGAGCAGGATATGGATTGTAGTTACATAAGGTGATCAGGGCAGGCCTCACTGAGAAAGAAGGTAAAGTCTGAGTAAGGCCTTGAAGGAGGGAGTTACTTATGCAAATATCTGGGGCAAGAGAGTACAGCTGGGGCAAAGGCAAGGAAGCCAGTGTGGTAAAACCCAGTGAGACAGGAGCAGGGGAGAAGGACAGGAAGTCAGAAACGCATCAGAGGCCAGATAACGTAGGGCCTTGTAGGCCATGGTGAGGACTTTGGTTTTTGTAAGTGAAATTAATTTACTCTTCATGTTAATTTCCTTTGTTATCCAGGAGCCTTAGTCTTTTGTAAATGCTTCAACCATCCCTATATCCACCGTGAAGAATAAACGAAAGTACGTCTCTGCTCGAGTCAGTGGTAAGTCACAACCAGTAGCATCCCCACACCCCATTCCCAGTCAGTCAGTGGTGGGGTCAGTGGAAATGCCAAAGAGGCACACAGCAGATTATGAATTACGGATCCGAGGTAGAATGTGAGGTCTGGGTACTTCTATCCACGGGAAAGTTTTACCTGTATTATCAACTTTGAAAAATATGTTTACTTCTTATGGAAGCTTTGAGATATGTAGAGTATAACTCTACTATTTTGTTTGAAGAATTCATAACGTCCAAATATCAAAGAACAAAATTTAAGTACAAAATAATTTCTTAAATAAAATATAACAAATGACTATCCAAAAAAGATGGATTGTATAGCATTTAAACAATATTTTGGATAACTGAAGTTACTAGATATATAATGAATTAGACCATAATAGTAAAGCTAATTCAATTGCTCTTTAACAATTTATTTCAAGATCTACAGTGCTTCAAACATCACCATGACCAAAACAATTACTTTTGGGGAACAAATCCCCATTTTCTGCTTGTTTGCATCACTTATTCTGTAACTATTGATTAGGCACCGATTACACAGTACCAAACAAACATCCACAATCCCTAGCCATCATAAACTTTAGAGCCTAGAAAGAAAAGAGGCATTAGAGATTTATGTGTGATGACTGTTGTAAAGGGAAAGCACAGGCAGGCACAGGAAGAGATAGCAGCTGACCATGCCTATTCTAGAAGTCACAGGAGACCATACTGCAAACATATATCAACTGGGTCAGCAGTTCCTAAGAACATCATGGATCCTTTTCCCATCCCTTATGAGCCAGAGTAAAAAATCTCAAATATACCTTTTTAAGGAAAATGGCCCTTCATTCTCTACTACAAAGGTAGCATTTTATGTTTCCCCCGCTCCATTCTTGTCAAGATTTCAGTTTAAAAAAAAAAAAACACTGTCCAAATAATTACTTTTACACACTTTGAAACATTACTCTTAAAGCAGCTATCAAGGAAAAATGTTAGATTTTACCTTAAAAGCTTTCTTTTTTAAAAACAGAATATTAGGTTCAAACAAAAAAAAGTTCTTCAAACATGAAAATCACTTTGGAAAATTATAATCATGCTGAGACTGGCACGAAATAAGTCTCTCTGGATTTCTATTTTTATTTTGACTACACTTGCAAGTACACAGTTAATCTTTAAGATCATTATGCCATATACTTGAAAACACAGCTTTAATTAAATATTTGAGGTAATTAAAGCCTTAATGAAAAAACATAACATTAGCAGTACAAATGAAATCACAGCATGAATTACTGCAATGCCTGATAACAAAGCATTAAATTTATACTTTCAGAATAGAATGGGTTTAAAAGGCTAACTAACGATCACCTAACACTCAAAATTCTATGGAACTCTTTAACCACTGAATATATTCAATCTAACACATTTTAAAATGTACATGTCATTATAACTTTTTAAAATAAGATAAATTATCACTGATTGGGAACAGTTTGGCTGTGATGCTACGTAACAACAGAGAAATAAAAAACTATGTTTTTTAGTCTTATGATTATTGATCAAATACACTAGTCCTTCAATTGAAAAAATAATAAACAGTGTTATTAGGTTTATAGTGTCTAGAAAGTTGACACTAGCAATAAAAGCAATCATTTAGTCATTTGGTCAGGCAGTAATTCAATAAAAGTACATAAGGCATTTGAGTACTATGGACACAAAAATGCCTGAGACATCATTTCTATCCCAGAGTGCTCATCATCTAATGAGAATGACTAAAATGTAAACAAATATTTGTACATTATGACACTATGACAGTTTAAAATGCTTATCGATATATACAAGACGCTAAAGGAATACAGAGCAAGAAGACTTTATTCAGCCTAGAGATACAGGAGAAGGTCTGGGAAGCTTCTTACACAAGGTGATGATGCCTCAGCTAAGTTCTTAAAATGTAGAAGTTTGCCGAGCAAGGGGAAGGTGAAAATAGGAGGAAGGATGAAGACGTTCCAGACTAAGAACACTGCCTGAGAAGACACCACACCAAGGAGGTAAGAACTGGCAAGGTGCTGAGTTGCTGAACCCAGGCATTAAGAGCACATCTCAGGAAAGCAGGCTTAAGCAAAAGGAGAACATGCTTGTTACATTCATACACAATCACAACTCAATACAGCTGTGTATTGAGTCTAAAAGGAACCCGATATACTTCTACTTAAGGAACCAGTATTATAATATAGGTAATAATGTGACCTTCCCAGAAGTTGAAAGTGATCACTTAGCTCTCATTACAGTTATCCCTGAGTCTTGAATTATATACCAAACTAGAAAGGCTGACATGGAAGGACTCTGTTGTAAGATGTACAGTATGTTTCCACTAGTAACAAGTAACACATAGGGATTATGGGTACTCTGATAGATAGCCACAAACTTGGTGTTAGAGCAGGCTGTGTTCAAATCCCAAAATTGCCATTTCCAAGCTATATGACCTGGGACACATTATTTAACTTCTCAGAATTTCATCAGTAAAATGGGATAATAAAAATATCCATCCCATAGGGATGTGGTGAAATTACATAAGACATGTAAGTAAGGTGCACAATGCTTGTGGCACACAGTAAGTGCTCAACCTATAGCTGTTCTTATTACAGAATAAAATTC
Source organism: Grampus griseus (assembly GCF_964374135.1). Lineage (NCBI taxonomy): Eukaryota > Metazoa > Chordata > Mammalia > Artiodactyla > Delphinidae > Grampus > Grampus griseus. Next base: position 101,336,159 of record NC_138998.1, read on the forward strand.
AAGACAGGGAGTCTACAAATGAGACCAGCAAGATGGGCAGGGACCAGATTATAGAGGAGAATTAATGGGTTCAGTTTTGCACATGTTGACAGTAGTGCTTGTCTCACACTGAAGTCTGAAGCTGGAGGAGAGACCTGGACTGGGATTATGAGACATATACGTGGTAGTTAAAACTATAAGAACAGATGAAAGAGCACAGAAGGAAGAAGAGCCAGGGGACAGGGGACACAGAACCCCAAGAACCTTTGAAGAAACCCTTAAAATTGTAGCCAGAAAGAAATGACACCAAAGAAATGGCAGCGATGGGAAAAGTTTCCGGAAGGGTTAAGAGATGAACAATATCAAATACTACAAAGTTTTGTAAAATAAAAGTATCTTTTTAGTAATTGCCACAAATTAAGTACCTCAGAAATAAATGCTCTCAGCTTTTCCCAAACCCTGCAATACCAACGCTTTGAATTTATATGGCGTGTCTTGATAGTTCAAAGCTATTTTACCCTATCATTTATCTTCATGCTGTCCCTGCAAGTAGAGCAGATACAAGTTACCCAAGGTTACAGTGCTAATAAAAATTAGTTAACAGCAGTTTCCATGGGAAGTTTAAAAACAATGGTTTGTAAAAATAATAATTATTATTTTAAATGGCAACTTGAACCATCTCGTTTATTGTAAAATTTACTCACATTTATACACACACACACACACACACACACACACACACACACAGATACAAACCAGATAGCCAGGTAGTCTGGCTCATTTTCATCAAAATATTTTGGAATTTTTTCCCCACATTTCAGTCTATCACAATCATAACCTACTTCCTAGAGCTAAGAGAAGGTAGATTACCTAGTAATAGGTAGATTACTAAGGTTATGAATTGCATGTTGTTAATAAAACCTAACCATGATGTTAATGAAAATCTAACAATGGCATTTTTCTGTTTAAAATCCTTAAACAGAATCAAATCCAAACTCTGCAGCCTCTTCTTCTGCCACTCCCCAGCAAGGCTTTAAGGCTGGGGTTTCCCCCAGTCCTTCTTGACCATGCATGTTAACACAGCAAATAAACCTTAACTTTTTCATGAAACTTTTCATACAGTCTTCTCAACTAGAACTTGTCTTAACTCTGCAGCCCCAGGATCAAATGTGCTGAGCATACATCATGCATCTTTACTGAATGAAACAACAGAAACATACTTTCTGATCCCGCATTTACTAAGTAAACACTAAGTAAAATTAAAATATATAACTTTAAGCTGAGAACATACTATAATGAATTTAATTTATATAAATCTTCACATCAAAGTAACAGTTCAATATTAGAGAATGTTATTAAAATTACCTATTTTCTTACATCAAACTGACTGAAGTTTTCTGAATAAATTTACATGCTTATGGTTTCAAGGTAATAATTAACAGTGAGAAATATTTTTAAAACTAAAATAATTCTGACTTAAAAAAAAAAAGTAGGGATTGATTAAGAGAGCCAAAGACTGTTTTACATATTTTATCTCAGGGTCCCTTTTTATATAACAGATATAGAAATTAATATGTCTAAAATATAAGCCACATAATATTAGCATTTTGAACTTAGATTCAGAAAACATTTGTATTCTGAATCTTTTCTGAAAGACATTATTACAATCTTTTGAACATTTACAACTCTAAACTTCCTCATCTGTCAACTAAGGAAGACAATACTTCAAATGAGATAATTACATTAAAGCTATTTCTAACTTCAAAAATGTTATGCAAGTTAAAATAAAACACTTCACTGAAACACTATGAAGCAAAATTTAACACATCAAAATTAATATTTATTACTTAAAATATTTAAAACTACATGGAACAATTTAACAAATAACAAATACATATGAAAAGGGACTTGGGAATACTGTTTTATGATATATGTGTGAGAAAACAAAAAACTTACCACAAAAAAAATTAATACAATGAAAAAGTTTTACCAAAAACATTTATGGTGTGATTTTATTATACAAATGCACTATTTTCTGACATTTTAATTCAGATTGTAGAGTCCAGGATAATACTGCATCAAAATAACTCTCTAAATTTATGAAGCGCCGGGACTGCCCTGGTGGCGCAGTGGATAAGACTCTGTGCTCCCAATGCAGGGGGCCCAGGTTTGATCTCTGGTCAGGGAACTAGATCCCACATGCATGCCGCAACTAAGAGTTCACGTGCCACAACTAAGGAGCCCGCCTGCCACCACTAAGACCTGGTGCAACCAAATAAGTAAATAAATTTATGAAGCATTAAAAAGAGGGCAAACCTTGGGGTTATATGCTAGCTTTGAAGTCCTGATCAAGTGAAATTCTTAGTATCAGTTTGTTCATTTCTAAAATATAAAGGGATAATGTAAACTATGAACTTTAGCTAATGATATATCACTATGTTCATCAATTGCAACAAATGTACCCCACTAATGAAAGATGTTAATAATAGTGGAAACTAGGTGGAGGGAGGGTATATGGGAGCTCTCTGTACTTTCTGCTGAGTTTTTCTGTAAACTTAAAACTGATCTAAAAATAAAGACTATTTTTTAATTGAAAACTAAAATAAAATATAAAGGGGTAGAATCAAAATATCTCTAGAGCCCTTTCCTAAAATTCTGAGATTCTTACTATGAATAAACAACAAGCTGTAAGGGGATAAAAAGAAGTGTAAGATATTCCAGTTCTGCCCATGGCACATCAGATAATCCTTGCTAATCTGTATGTACAGCTTAATTAAGAAATTAAGAACCAGCAATTTCTATAAATAGTCTAGGATTTACAGTTATATTTACTTAGACCAAGAAAGATGGCTATAGGGTGCTGTTTCCCCACTGAAAAAATTCCTAGCAGAGATAACATACCACATCATGGCATGTTTTACCAGATACCATACTGATACACAGAAAACACCAATCCACATTGCTTACTGTGACATGTGAGCCTCTTCTTTTAGACTTGGCCACAGTGAATAACAATCTACTAATAAACTTGAATTAAAGCGTTGGTAGGCTGAATTGTGACAAGGAAAAACAAAGATGGGTAAGAAACTAGTTTTAGCTACTGGTTACCTCAGGGAAGGGATGGTGTGAGACAAATAGGGTGCAGGGAGCTTCAAGGATTTATCCATTTCTTCAGAAAAAAACTGAAATGTGATGACCAAAGGTTAATATTTGTAAAACCTAGGTAGTGAGCACATGAGTACTTACTATATTTGTCTTGTTCTTTAAATACTGGTAAAATATGTTTTTACTATTTTAAATTATACTACGTAATTCTTGCTGCCAAAATTAGTTCCTTTAAATTGATGTTAATTTTCTGCCTCTCTAGGTGGGCTATTCCTGAAATCATGCTCCTGGAAAGCATAGGAAGCACAAATTTCTTCAAGACCCAGGTAAAATTACACCCTTTCCAAAATTCTGCTTCCAACCCTTGCTAGAATCTTGGAAATCATCTTTAAACTCATATATTCTATCCTATGTTATATTACCATTTCATCAACTAGATGCTACTTGGTATAAATAATCAGAATTCTGAGTATGTAAATGATAATATGTAAGGGTGAGGACCTGCTGACAGGGTCCAGGTATTTACTGAGAACCATGACTTAACAGACCTTGTGTTCTGTGCCCTGGATGAAGGCTGCTCCCTATACACAAAATAAATTTCAACAGAGATTCAAATGTTAAAAATTAAAACATAAAAGTACTAGAAAAAAAAGTATAGGTGAATATAATCTTGGAGTGGTGATGAACTTCCTAAATATTACACTGAAAGAATGATATATTTGAATTAAAAAAATTTAATGTTTATGCTTCAAAAACCATCAAAAAATTTAAAAACACAACAAAAGAAAGAAAAATATCTGCAACACATACTAGAGTGAAAGGGTTACTAGTATAAACACTTAACAACTCTTTTAGAAAAATCAATAAGAAAATGGACCTGTGCCAATAGAAAAACAGCAAAGGGAACCACTGGGAAATTCTCAAAAGAAGAAATACAAATGTCTAAGGGAAAAAAAAATATTTTTTTTGATGTTGGGGGTAGGAGTTTATTAATTTATTTTTGCTGTGTTGGGTCTTCGTTTCTGTGCGAGGGCTTTCTCTAGTTGTGTCAAGCGAGGGCCACTCTTCATCGCGGTACGCGGGCCTCTCACTATCGCAGCCTCTCGTTGCGGAGCACAGGCTCCAGACACGCAGGCTCACTAGTTGTGGCTCACGGGCCTAGTTGCTCCGAGGCATGTGGGATCCTCCCAGACCAGAGCTCTAACCCGTGTCCCCTGCATTAGCAGGCAGACTCTCAACCACTGCGCCACCAAAGAAGCCCAGGAAAAAACTTTTAACCTTAACAGTAATCAAGAAAATAGAAAATAAAAGCAGACAACATTTCCCCCATAACCTGGAAAAAATGAAAAAGTGATGGCTCCTATTTTTTGAGGAAAAAAGCACTCTCTTAACACTGCTGGTAGGAGTAGAAATTGGTTTAAAAAAACAAGAAGCCTTTCTGAAGAGCAATTTGGCAATATATATCACACACCTTAAACTTTTTCATATCATTTGATCTAGAATTCCATTTCCAAAGACACTTATATAAGGATGCTCACCAAGGCATTGTTGATAACAGTAAAAAAAAATTTAAACATCCTAAATATTTAATAACGGGAATAATTAAGAACACTTTGGTGAATCTATTCAACACATTACTCTGCTGCTATTAAAAATATGTTGAACGAAAATATGTAATGATGTTAATTATACATTAAGGCAAAATAAATAAATAAAAAGCTATGAAATAGCACTTGATTTTCTCATTATTGTTTAAAAAAATTTACATGTATGTAAGAGATTCTACACCAAAATACAAAAAATGGTAATCTCTGGTGGATAAGATTGTGAGTTAACTTAAATTTGCTCCTTTCTGCTTAACTGTGCTTTAAATGTTCTACAATAAACATGCATTACTTTTAAATAACAATAAATATACATTACTTTTAAATGTTTTAATTTTTTTTGCATTTTATTTTTTTTATACAGCATGCTCTTATTAGTTATCTATTTTATTAAATGTTTTTAAATAACAGCAGCTCCTGTCCACAAGACATCCTGTATGACTAGGCAAACTGAATAAACATTACAATACATGGTAAGTAGAGACCAATACAAGAGGCTAATAAGCAAACACAATGCAAGGTAAAGAATCTAGGCTGGAATTCAAAGAGTTTCCTGAAGGAGAGAATCTCCCAAGTGAGATTTAAGTATGATTAGGAACAGTCAAAAGAGAGAAGGGCATTCAGGGAGGAATGGAGGGACTAGAGAACTTAAATACCCCAAATCTGGAATGACAGGAAGAAAAAGAATGGCTTATGATGAGTCCATATAGCCAGGCTCAGGTCAAATTGCAAGTATTCTGTAAGTAATGTTTGGATGTTATCCTGAAGGCAATTAGGAAAGACTTAAGGTTTAAAATCAGCTGCATACTAAAAAGATCATTGACAGTATGGAGCATTAATCAGAGGGGAACAGTGGAAAGTCTGTCAAAGAGATCTGGGAGAGAAGGAAACCTTATCTAAAATGGAGCAGTGGGTATGCAAAGGCTGAAAGAGTGCAAGACACACAAATCGTATTAAGTAGGTATAAACCAAAGGATTTGATGATTTGAGATAACAAAGCACAAAGAGGTGTGCAGGATTACTCTTGGCTTCTGATGTGGGTAAAAGGAAGGCAGAAGCAATTCGGCATGAGAGAAGATGTAAATTCAGTTTTGGATGTGTTCAGATTGAAGATTCTGTGGTAACTGGATATGTAAGTCTTAAGTGGTGGATGAGTCTTTGTGTTGGAAATATGGACTTGAGAGTCAATGTTGAGGTGGTAGCTGAAGTCTCTCTATATGGTGCGACTGACCATAACGGGAGAATATGTAGAAGAAGAAAAGAGAGTTGAAGACAGAACCTGAAGCCAACTTGGGAGTCAGATGAAGAAAGGCTAACTGGCAAAAAGAGATAGAAAAGGAAAGAGGTGGAAAGGTGAAAAAATTTTAAATTCAGGAAAAAGAAATAAGAGAATTCCAAGAAGAGAGTGATCTTAAGTGTCAATTGATGCCAAAAGATTGAAAAGCATCCATTGGATTTAATAACCAGGCAGCATCTGGTGTAGCAAGAAAAACTGAAGGGTCTGGGTGAAAGCCTTCTACTGCAGGAAGTTAAGGAATGCTTGAGAGGGGAGGAAGCTGAGAAGGTACCACTCATACATTGCCAATTGTTAAGTGTGGAGTAAAGGGAAGGAGGAAGGGTAGTGGCTGCAGGGACAGGGTTGTTTAGGATGGTAGACACAGAATAACAACCTCCCAAAGATGTCCACATCCTAATTCCCAAAACCCGTGACTGTGTTTTCTTACGTGGCAAAAGGAACTTTGTAGATGTGATAAAGCTAAAGGATCTTGGATGGGGAGCTTATCTTGGAATATCCAGGTAGGCCCGATGTAATTACAAGAGTCCTTCCTTATAAAAAGAAAGCAGGAGAGCACAGACGAGAGAAGACATTATGATAAGACGTTATGATGTTGGCTTTGAAGATGGAGGAAGGGGGTCACAAGCGAAGAATGCAGGCAGCCTCTTTCTTTGCTGGAAAAGGCAAGAAAAACAGATTCTCCCCTAGACCCTCCAGAAAGTATGCAAGCAATCCTGCTGACCCATTTTAGACTTCTGATCTCAGAACTGTAGGATAATAAACTTGTTTAAGTCACTAAGTTGATAGCAATTTGTTACAGCAGCATTAAGAAACATTTAATTTGGTTTATTTTTTAGGTAAGAGAGGCTTGAGCATGTTTACGTACGAAAGGAAGAACAGAAGCGAAGCTCTGAAGACAGAAGAGAGAGAGATTTTGTATTTTTGATGATAAAATTGGACAATAAATTTTTGGATAAAAGTGTAGGTTTATTCTTGTATCCCAGAAGTTCTGTGATCTCTGACTGAATACTGAACTCCTAAAGTTCCCAGGAAATGGGAAGAAATGGAATTCAGTGCACAGGTGTAAGAATTAGACTTGGAAAGAAAAAGGAACCCTTCTTCCACTAACAGAAAGAGAGCAAAGGAAGGTTATTTATACTGATAAGTATAAAATGAATTGAAGAAGGTAACCTACTAATCAGCACTTATCTCCTAAGATCAGAGGTATTATTTACTGAGTAACTACTATGTGCAAAGCATCAAGTACTGGCATACATTTTCTTTCTCAAAATGTTGTAAAACAAAAATTATCCACACTTGACTGGGGAGAAAGTGCCAAAACTCCTAAGATTCAGATGCAAATCTGTTTGACTCAAAACACTATATTGAGAAATCTGGCAGACACCACAATAACCAAGTGACCAAGGTTAACAGCAGCAGTAATAAGAGATATCAAAATCATGTACCCCTTGATACGATGTACTGAAAAGGACATTTCACCTCCATGGTATTTCCTTTACCCATTTATGCAGCAACATCTTTGTAAGGGGTATTCTACAAAACAATTGACAAGTACTCTTCAAAGTCTCAAGGTTATGAAAGACAAGGAAAAACTACAGAACTATTATAGATTGAGAGAGAACAGAGACACAACAAAGCAATGTGGAATCCTTGATTAGATCCTGGACAGGGAGAAAAAAAGCATTAGATGTTAAAACGAGTGAACTCAGAATAAAATCTATAATTTAGTTAATAGTACAGTACCAAAGTTAATCCCTTAGCTTTGATCACTGTATTATGATCTCAAAATAAAAAGTTAAAAAAAAAAAACACTACAGTGCACTGCTTCTACAGGAGCAAGCCACTTATCTGTGAGTATAGCTTTTAGTCTATTCAAGGTTAATTTTACATAGCTGCAGAGCCTACGTTAGGTTCTGTCTGGTGGTTAACAATAGCAGATACAGTGTTCCTGAATTCCCTAGCATCCTGGTCTGACTCCTGACCTAGACTGGTACTTTTAACTCTTGACCTCTGACTCCTGCCTTGTCCCTATCACACGTTCTGAACATGCCATCTAATCCCTGACCCCAGTCTCTAGAATAATATGCTCGTTGGGAGAGGATCTAAGTGAGAACAGGTGGGTAAATCCAAAGGGTGCAGTATACAGTAGTTAAGTCAGCAAAGTAATCTCAGAACATAGTGTATCAATAATGATCATCTTCTCTCTTACACACACTCACTTCTCACACTTACAAACATATCTTCATAAAATATAAACGTGCGGGACTTCCCTGGTGGCGCAGTGGTTAAGAATCCACCTGCCAGTGCAGGGGACACGGGTTCAATCCCTGGTCAGGGAAGATCCCACATGTCACGGAGCAAGTAAGCCCATGCACCACAACTACTGAGCCTGTGCTCTAGAGCCCGTGAGTCACAACTAATGAAGCCCACGCGCCCTAGGGCCCGCGTGCTGCAACTACTGGGCCCACGAGCTGCAACTACTGCAGCCCGCGTGCCTAGAGCATGTGCTCCGCAACAAGAGAAGCCACAGCAATGAGAAGCCCACACACTGCAACGAAGAGTAGCCCCTGCTCGCCGCAACTAGAGAAGGCCCGCGCACAACAAAAACCCAATACAGCCAAAAAATATATATGCATATATATGTATAAAAACATGAAGAGGAATCTCAATAAGGAACAGCACAGCCTAAAACTTAAAAAATACAGCACAAATACCTAAGCGCACAAAATTTGATATATTTTTTTAAATCAGCTTGCTCACCTCTTATTTATTCCAGTAAATGGACTACTTCCTTAATATTTACTTAAGGATTTGCTAAAGAGTAATCAAACTACATAAAATACTATACAAATATTATTCAGCCACTATTATGAACCAGGCATTGAACAAAGGTACTTAAAAGATAGGTGTAACCCAATTTGTTTTTAAGTCCTTTGACAGTTAGCTCTATCCAACATTGAGAGATTTTACCCATGTCCTTCATATTATGCCATGATCTAGATCAGTGAGGTCCAATAAAAATACACTGCAAGCCACACATATAAGTTTAAATTTTCCAGTTTAAATTTTCTGGTAACTGCCTTTTAAAAAATGAAAATAAAAGATGAAAATAAAGTACATATTATATTTTATTTAATCCAGTATATGCAAAAGTTATCATTTCAACATGTAATCAAACTGAAGAAAAGACTGATAATTTACCTTTTTCCCTTCTGCATATTAAATCTTCAAAATCCACTTTGTATTATACACTTACAGCATCTCAATTCTGACTAGCCACATTTCAAATGCTCAACAGCCACATGCAACTAGTCACTACCCTATTGGACAGCTCAGATCTTGATGCTACTACTTATTAAAGAAGAAAATAAACTGAGTTATAGGGTTAAATTTCAATTCTGCTTTATTAATCAAATCCAGTTATCTGTTCTACTTGGAAATCAATACATCCTCTGTTCTCTGAACTCTGTCTTTTCTTTAATCATCCCAGAGACTATTATACTATAGCTACTGGGAGAAGCAAACACAAAGAATGATAAATTAAATTGAAAATCCCTTTGGAGTGCAAAGTTTTTGAGTGTTTTTAGTTAAAAGGACACATGCTACTACTGTGCTCTCTTACAAAAATAAAAATATATTTTTTAAAATATAAAAAATATATTTTTTAAAAACCAGACATAGAGAAAAACATAAAGGGCCATCTATTATGAATAACGCTCCCATCTTAGTAGAGACTAGGCAATCACACCAGAACATGATTAAAACAAATTAAATCAGAGTCTACACACCCAAACACATCTTTGACTCTTAAAAGTTGATCACATCACTTATATCTAAAAGATTCACATCCATTTAAGAGTTAATGATCGGAGAAGAATTCAAAAGTTTCATTTAAAGCAAATTTCCAAATATAGGCATATAGTTTTCCTTATAAGTGTAGCTTTTCAGAGCCATTCTTTAAAGGATAGTTCACCCTTATGGCAAATACTTATTTGAAATGCTAATGATTGAAAAACCCAAAACTTTTGCTATAATTTACCCTTGGCCTAATTCTAAAGTAGAATTATAAAAAATCTACATTATTTATAAAGACCAACGAACTTAAGGCTTCTTTATTGGTTGAGCAGCTCAATTTTAAAAGCATCATTTTCACTGACTTCTTCCTAGCATAGTGCCTGGCACATGGTATTTTCTCAGCAAATGAATGAATAACAAGTAGCAGGCTCTAAATATTAATACATCTAGCATTCAAAATGAAACAACAAGAAGTGGACTCTTTCAACTAAAGGGCTTAATCTCCTATAAAAATTGAAGCTACACTACAGTTAAGAACACTTTCCATCAGTTATTCTCATTTAATACAAAACTCCTAAAGCATAAATACTATCATTCTCATTCAATACGAGGAGGATGGGGCCAAAAGTGGTTAAGTCATATAATTATTAAGTAGTGGAGACAGATTTCAGGCCCAAGTTCTCAAACAACATGTGTGTGTTGGGAAGGGGTTTGTGGATGTTATGAAAACTATATTCCATTCTTCCCTATTAAAAAAAAAATTCCCATTACAAAAGTTTCAGAGGAAAAATATACACAAGTTTTCCACACACACACACAAACACACACAAAATCCACAACTTTTTAAGAAATTAGGACCCATTTAAATTATAACAATAATACGCATTACGGATGAGAACTTAATTGCAACTAAACATTAAGTCTACGTTCTCCTATCGCTCCCTGAGGGGATATATCAAACTGGGAGGGAAAGCATCCCCTGCGGCCTGGGAGACTCGTCCAGGCGCAGAGAGGACAGGCGGCGCCCCGTCCTACCCCTGGGGCGCAGCTGTCCCCCTCCCCTAGGAAGACACCCGGCCAACCGGCTCCAGCCTACCTGACGGGCTCCCGCCACCGCTTGAACCAGCTGCAGCAGTTGGCCATCAGACTGAACATCCCAGGCCGCTCCTCCCGCCACCTCCCATCCGAGCCCGGAGCGGAGATGGGCCGCTAGTTGTCCTGGGCCGAGTCTGGGGGGCCGCCGTCGCTGCGACGCGCCCCTGACGAGGATGGGCCCGGAGGAGAGGCCGGGAGGGAGGTGAGGGCGGTCAGTCCGAGAACCAAGGCCAATAACCGCGCCGACCAGCGAGCGGAATACTGCGCTCCTCGCGCAGGCACAGCGAGGCCAAAGGCGCAGTTTCACAGACCCGAGAAGGGTTTGCGGGGCCGACCAGAGAAAACCCCCGCGTCAACGTGCTGACGTTGGGAAAGCCCTCCCCAAGCACCGCCCATGCACTTCTCCAATCATCACTCGACGGTCCGCCGCAGAGGGCTCTGAGTGGCTAAAGCGGCTCGGCTCCCCGCCCCCGCCGGAGAGGCGGGAGGGAGAAGGGGGAGTGGTCTTGAAGACTGAGGGGGAGGGGGAGCTGAAGGTGGTTCTCGTAACTAGGCAACGGAAGCGTCTAGAGATGAGTTGAGGCATTTCCGACAGATCTTGGGCTAAGACCGATCTGCATACCCATCCAAACTGTGTGAGAGTGCTGCTCCTCGTCTGTCTCCAACCCCAACTGAGATCCAGAGATCTCAGGTCTTGTGCATGTTTTGTTTTGTTTTGTTTCATGAAGCAAGGATGAGGATCCTGTAGAATTCCAGCCAACTCTGGCTGCACAACTACAGAAACAATACACTGGGGCAATTAAGTTAAGAACGAGGGGAAAACTCATTTGCTAACTATCCAATAGTTCAGATGAGAGTGAAGTTTTAATCTGTATAACGTTTATTGCTGTTTGTTACATAAACTGTGAAATGGAAATTTATGATATTTGTTGTGTGTGGGGTTGTTTATAGAAGAAATAATATGCTCATTGTAGAAAGTGTGAAAAAGGAACAAGATGAAGAGAATAAGATCTCACACTCACCACCCAAAGATAACCAGTGTTAATATTTTGATGTATATTCTTTCCAGGATTTTTAAATACAAAGATTGCTAGCTATTTGGTTTCTGCAAGATGGAGAGCACGATCTACTGGCTGTTTTGTAACATGCTTTATTTTATTTAAAGAGATATGTAATATCTGCTTTTCCTTTATATTGTTTGGAAATAAGTAAATGACAAGTACATTCCTATAGAAAAAAAAAGAATGCATTATATGTAGGGACCCGTGTGTCCATTTAGTCTCCACTTAAATATATATTTTCAAATCCTGGTAAAAGGAGAGAGGGCGCTGGGAAGCCCAGTGTATCCACGAGAAAATAATGGTTTGGGATTAAGGTAGATCTAGTTTTAAAATTATTTTCTGGGCTTACCTGGTGGCGCAGTGGTTGAGAGTCCGCCTGCCGATACAGGGGACACGGGTTCGTGCTCCAGTCTGGGAAGATCCCACATGCCTCAGAGCGGCTGGGCGCGTGAGCCATGGCCACTGAGCCTGCGCGTCCGGCACCTGTGCTCCGCAAACGGGAGAGGCCACAACAGTGAGAGGCCCACATACCGCAAAAAAAAAAAAATTATTTTCTGTCTTTTACTAATTCATGTAACCCTAATTCAAACACATATACATCTCTTACAGCTTACTGGCTCTGAACTCAAGTACCCTATCTGTAAAATGACAATGAAAGTACCTACTTTGCAGGGTGGCTAAGGTGATGAAATGAGAGAAATAAAGCTCAGGTGCAATTTCTAACAAATAATAGATAGCAGATTTTTGAAGTTGGTGTCACCTGTCCCATAAATATTTATGGTATATATGCCCCTACCTCTGTCTCCAAACTGCTAGGGATCTTGTTCACTATTCTTATTGTCCTGCCTTGATAACTTCAATTTTCTTTCCAGTTGCTCAAGGCTGTGTGACCTCAACTGGTTTTCCTAACTAAACCGGCCCTTCCTCATCAGTGCTAGACTGTCTCTGCCCAGACTGTCCTGTCCAGACACTATAATACCTCTGTAACAACATTTAATATAGTTAACTCTTCTAAAATTCTTTCCTCCCTTGGCTTTTCACAATTATATACTCTTATGGTTATCTTCTCATCTCACTGGTTCCTCTATTCCTCTTTCATCTTCCTATATGTATTCTCTAAGATATGACCTTATCCCTCTGCTTTCCCTTTTAAAAAACATGTTCTCTTGGAGGGTCTAATAACTATTTCTGTGTCTGAAGAGCCCTACTACACTTAACTATCCTTGAGCATTTCTGGAACTATACTCAACCCCTGTTCTACTTCATGTCTTCCTTAATTCTGTTAGTGATACATTACCAAACATTTCTGGTACCAACATATAGTTGGTCAGTTAGTTAACTAGCTGACTATTAGTTTTTCAATATATTAAGTGGTTTGGTAGACATATGTGCTGCTTACTATTTCCAGTTCTCTTTTTCACATGTGATAGTTATTCCCATATTCACACATGATAGCACATGTGTTAGTCATTCCCACCTTCTTGAAGTCATGGGACCTGCTTTGTTCAGTGAAATGTGAGTGTAGTGGTTATATCACTTCTTGGTGAAAGCATTTAAGAGCTGGTCCACAATTCTCCATGTTCTATCATCCCTTGCAATGGTAACTGTGGAAGCCTACTTTAACTCTGAAGTACTACAATATAAAAACAGCATGGGGCTTCCCTGGTGGCACAGTGGTTGAGAGTCCACCGGCCGATGCAGGGGACACAGGTTCGTGCCCCAGTCCGGGAGGATCCCACATGCCGCGGAGCGGCTGGGCCCTTGAGCCATGGCCGCTGGGCCTGCGTGTCTGGAGCCCCGCGTACCGCAAAAAAAAAAAAAAAAAAAAAAACAGCATGGAATGCTGAGCCAACACATGGAAGACAGCTGCCTAGAGAGTCCTGTAGTAGACTTCCTATGAGCAAGAAATAAACACTTGTTTTAAGCTGCTATAATTTGGTGGCTGTTTGACTACAGTACAACCTAGTTTGTTCTGAATGAAAAAAACAATCTTGCTGTCATCATCCTAATTAAGACTCTTGTTTCATCTCCCAGAGATTGTTGAATTTGCATCCTAAGTGTCACGTGGTTACTTTTTTTCTCCAGTTTTATTGAGGTAAAATTGACAAATAAAATTGTAATATATTTGAAGTGTACAATCTTATGCTTTGATATATGTGAAAATGTATGTATACATGTGTACGTATATGTATACATTGTGAAATGATTTCTACAATCAAATTAATTAACACATCCACCACCTCACATAGTTACCTTTCCTTCTTTCTTCTTTTTTTTTTTTTGTGAGAATTTGCTACTCTCTTAGCAAATTATACTGTATTCAATACAGTATAATTAACTATAGTCACCATGCTATAGGTTAGATCCTCAAAACTTATTCATCTTATAACTGAAAGTTTGTACCCTTTTATCAGCCTCTCCTCATTTCCCCACCCCTCAGCCCCTGAAACCACCATTCTACTCTCCATTTCTATGAATTTTACTTTTTAAAAACTCTACATGTAAGTGATTACATGCAGAATTTGTCTTTCCCTGTCTGGTTTATTTCACTTAGCATAATGCCCTACTGCCATACATAAATGTGCAACATAGATAGATAGATTTCACATGTTCCTTATCCATTCACCTGTTGATGGACACTTCGGTTGTTTTTTCCATTGTTGGCTCTTGTAAATAATGCTGTAATAATTTGGGAGTACAGATGTCTCTTCAAGAGAGTGATTTCATTTCCTTTGGATATATAACCAGAAGTGAAATTGTCAGATCTGCTAACGGGAAATAACCTCACAACATAACAGCTGTGAGTTGAGTTTTATTCAGGACTTACTGAGGACTGTAGCCCAGGAGACAGCCTCTCAGATAGCTCTGAGGAACTGCTCTGAAGAGGTTCATATATATATGAATTTTTGGGCTGGAAAATACATGTAGTCAAGCATACATCTTGGTAAAAGATTACTGCTAATCACATAAACATATATCTCCAGTTAAGGATTTTAGTGCTTGTCTATGTATAGGAAGACGCAAGAATCTGGGGTCATTGAAATTCTTCCTTAGATACACTTCTTAACTATCTAGGGGCCCATAGATCCAAAACACAGACCACTTTATCCTGAATTCCTTTCAGCATGTATTTGTAAGTCAGTGAGTGTAGTGGCTAATGACTTGATCCTTGTAGAACTGGAATCGTGGGCAACACTCCATGTTTACAGATCATATGGTAGTTTTATTATTAATTTCTTGAGAAACTTCTGTACTGTTTTCTATAATGGTTGTACTGATATGTACATTCCCACCAACAGTGAACAAGGGTTTCCTTTTCTCCACATCCTCGCCAACACTTGTTATCTCTTGTATAAATGTTACTTGGTTTCTAATCTGATCCATTTTGTAAGCATTTAACAAATAACGTTCTTAAAGTACAACCATAAAAATCACTCTATCTAAAGCAAACAAACAAATAAAACAAGACAGGTCCTCAATGCCTGTGATTTAACTACTTTAGTATTTGTTTGTTTTTACAAAGCAAATATTAAGAGATTATTGTAGAAAAGTAAAATACATAAATCAGCAAAAAGAAAATGATCCATAACCCCACGACTGAAAATGATCACTGTTGATATTTGGGCATAAATATTCCCATATCTATATAATATATATATTATATATATATATAATATATATATATTTTGGCTGTGTTGGGTCTTGGTTGCTGCACGTGGGCTTTCTCTAGTTGCACCCAGCAGGGGCTACTCTTAGCTGTGGTGCACGGGCTTCTCATTGCGGTGGCTTCTCTTGTTGCGGAGCACGGGCTCTAAGCACATGGGCTTCAGTAGTTGTGGCATGAGGGCTCAGTAGTTGTGGTGCATGGGCTCAGTAGTTGCGGCTCACGGGCTCTAGAGCACAGGCTCAGTAGTTGTGGCACACGGGCTTAGTTGCTCCACGGCATGTGGGATCTTCCTGGACCAGGGCTCGAAGCAGTGTCCCCTGCATTGGCAGGCGGTTTCTTAACCACTGTGCCACCAGGGAAATCCCCTCCCAGACTTATATTGTTAAACTGAATTTTGTTGAATGTTATGTACCAGTCACTGTTCTAGGCACCAGGAATATAGCTGTGAACAAAACATTAAAACATTCCTGCCCTCATGGATTTTACATTCTAGTGGTTGTTGACTGAAAAAAAATGCACAACGTGCGAGTTGCAAGTTAGGTTTTATTGGGAGCAAAATGAGTACTATAGCCTGGGAAAGAGCGTCTCAGATAACTCTGAGGCACTGCTCCAAAGAGGCAGGGGGAAGGTCAGTATTATATATGTCTTTAGTGAAGGGGGGTACATGCAGTCAAGCACACATTTTGGCAGAGGCTTGCTGCTAGTGACGAGGACCAGATGTCACTGTTAATGATTTTTACCGCTTTTCTAGATATGAGAAGATGCAAGAATTTGGGCTCATAAAATCTTCTGAAATTATCTAACTATCTGAAGGCCTGTTCTGTCAGTTTTTCCCAGAGCACAGAGTGCCTCACTCCTGATTACCCGTAACTCCTTTCAGGGTGTGTTGAAGGTCAGCGGCTGCAGTGACTAGTGACTTAATCTTTGTAGAGGCAGATGGCAAGTGCCAATTTTTAGCTGGCATGGTGGAGAGAGATGAGGATGCAGGTAATAGACATAATAAGTAAATGGGACAATATACCAGTAGAAGATTATATGGAGAAATGTAAAACTGGGTGAGGGAATGGGATTAGAATTAGGACTAGGAAAAGGGATTAGATTAGCAGTTAAATTTTGAATAAGATTTAATTGCATATTTAAAAGTATACTGAAAACAAATTTTGGCCAAGTGAAATTGACCAAATGTTAATCAATATTGAGCTAAAGGCAAAATCATCTTCACAGAGTGAACTTATGCAATAAATTAAAAACTTGAAAATTTTATCCAAAGATGTATTATTAAATTTCATTTTAAACATTTCAGGGTATGTTTTTCAAAGTTCAACATTACAGTGTAGGTAGGACACATTGACAACTATTGTTAGCACTGTGATGTACATTTGTAGTCTTAAAATGACTTAAAACTTCACATTCAGTTGGAGTCTTTGAAAGATCAAGATTTTTCTTTTAGGTACCTTGCATTTCTCCAACATTTATTTCTTCATACTCTTTATATTTTTTAATGTCTGTATGGGAGATGATTTGTTATGAATGCTGTTGATTCATGATTTTGGAAGTTTTCCCTCGTGAAATTTTGAGAACTCAAAATTGATATTCTACTTCTAATTCTTCCTAACAAGTGAGGAAAGGCTCATGGCCTAAATGCATTTAAATATTCAATAATTAAATATAGTATTTAAAGGTCATTTTGTTTTATGTTCTGATTACTAGCCCACTGAACAATTCTACCAAGATTAGAATTATATTTATAATTAAATCATTTGGGGTGGGAATAAAGTGAATAGATTGACATGTAGATTCAGACATAGCAAGAAGGAAGAGAATTTAAAAGAGGGAAGAATATGGATATATTCAACAATTCCTTTGCAAATTTTCTTAGAAAAAATGACTCTAATATCAACTTCCATCCACCTGGATCATAAAACCACAGAAAGCTAGAGCTGGAATACACCCTTGAAAGATCAGCAGCCTATTGACTTTCACTCACACACATAGGAAATCAATTGATATTGTTTACTGGGTAGAAATACTGGAATGATAGTAGTAAGTGTGCCTTAACTATGTGCTACTCTTTAACACACTAATTGCTTCACGTGTGTTATCTCTTTAAATTCTTCTGTTAACACCGTGAAAACCTACTACTATCTCCATTTTACGGATGATACAACTAGTAAGCTGCAGAGCATTGCCATTTGAATCCAGGCGGTTTAGCTCCAAAGGCAGCCTTAAACATTAAGTAACATATTTCAAATGCGCTTGCCTAAGCACAAAAAAGCAGAGGTAACATGCAAAAACCAAAAACGAGCTGTTTGAAGGTGATAGAATTTGATACATTCTCTTTTTTCCCCAAACATTTTTTTTTGCTATAGTTCTTTTACGCTATAAATTCAAGAACAAAACAAAAATGTAGACAATCAAAACTATCACATTTGATACCATTATCTCTGTTCTCTGTAGCCTTCCTAGAGTTCTCATTTCGCTTCTAGGTTTTGGTTAACATATTCATCCCCAATGTCAGTCTCTCAAGATGTTTTCCTTTTAAGCCAGGACACCCCGACCTCTGAGCCCTCAAAGTATAGTTGGCCACTCAGCCTTCCACTCCGGCTCGCTGGAGGTTGTGTTTTGCGTGTGTGTGTGTGTGTGTTTTACTGCATTTGCTTCCCCTTTTCCTTGGCAAACTTCACATTCCGGACACCGAAACGAAACGCTGGAGTTTGGGAAAGGGCGAGGAGGATGTCTCGACAGTGTTTACTAGGCCTTCAGCGCTCTCCCTGAGCCCTGCCCCCAGCTCCGAAAAGAAAAGCTTCCAGGAAATGTCCTTGTTATCACTTCCCCGTCGGGCTGGGGGCTGGGAGCGGGCCGTCCCCTCCGCCCCCGGCTCGGCTGCTCCGCGGGCGCGCTCGCTCACAGGCGCCGCCGCGCCGCAGTTCTCAGACAGCGGCGCTCCAGTCGCAGACCCGCGGCACGCCGAGCGCAAGGGTCCCCGCCGCGACGCGCCACAGTCCCCGCCCGCGCCTCCGCGCGCTTCGCCATGAGGGTCCTGGGTGGGCGCTCTGGGGCGCTGCTGGCGTGCCTCGCCCTAGTGCTTCCCGTCTTGGAGGCGAACTGTGAGTAATTAATAGCGTCTTGTCTTCTTCTCTCAGCATTGCCAACTGAACTCCGAGCCCTGCTGGGAGGATTTTCTTTTCTAGGGCTGCAGCCTCCTAGAAAGTTTCCAGCAAGTGCTTCCATCAGCCGTGGATCTAGCGGGCAGTGTAATGGTGGAAGCAGGGTCAATAGTCACCCTGCTCTGGGAATCAAGTGTTGCCCTACAGGACAGATTCTAGAACAAGAGTGATACTAAATATCAATGAAGTAATTAGAACACGTACCCATTTGCCCCAAACAGTTGAAGTTCCCAGTCATAGGACAAGGATGAGCACATTACAGTATAAAAGTAGAGAGGAAAGTCAGCCCACTCTGTCTTCTCTTTGTACTAGCGCCTGTCCCCAACCAGCACCCGCTGCTGCAACCTACCTCCGCTCTGCCGTGCCTGGACTTTGAGCTTGGTTTCCTTATCTCAACATTGACACACGAATTATTTGGGGATGAGTGCGGGTTTGCGTAGCAGTACGGAGATGTCATTTTTTTAACCTTGAAATCAAAAGGACTGTTAAATATTGTAGTTCTCAGATAATTTCGTACTGAGGATTTTTGACGGAGTGCCACTGATCTGAGGTCGTCGCATGAGTTCTTTGTACTTTATCTTTGTGTTTCCTGTTCTTTATGTTCCCATGCCTGAATTCAAAGCAGGATATTGAGTTCTCTCTCTCTCTCTCTCTCTCTCTCTCTCTATATATATATATATATGGATATCAAGGCATTTAGTACATCTTAGTTGTCAGTTAATTAGTTTGTTCTTTAAAGGTTAAGCATGCTCACTGGTCAAAAATGCTTACTTGTGCTATGTTTTATTCTCAGGAAATGGCATGGGAGAGATAAACTCTGTATTACACCATAGCTTTTAGATTGGTTAAAGCTCCAATGTAAACTTTTCAAAGATGACAATGTCAGGAGACTTAAGTAGGAATTTACTAACATTCTACTAGGTTTATTAGTTTTTATTAGTTACAGATCAGGATGAATGAGGTGTTTTAAAATTCTAATTTAAAGGCTAAAACAACATTTCTTGATTTTATATTAAAGACACACAATAGCAGAATTTCAACATACAAACCTCTATCATTAAGCCTATATATAGACCACATACACTAACTCATTAGGTATATAGTTCAGTAGGACAAACAAGTATTTGTCTGATAAACAGTGTTTTTATTTTTAAAAATATTTAGTTGTTTATTACACACCTGCACTTCTGACCTAGTATACTATGAACATTATATTACATATATTTAAATGAGTTTTTAAAGGATAAAGTCAAAATAAATCTGAACAGTAGCACTGGTGTTTTCTTTCTGTACCTTAATGAATTATCTTGCACACTCTCCTGGAATGCAATCATTCCATTTTGGAAGTCACTAAAATATTCTACCAGAATGAAATGAAAGTTCATGAAAGTGAACACCAACAAAAAAACACTGAAGAGAGAAAAGAACATTTGGAAATGGAGAGAAAAAATAATCACAGAGGGGATAATTAAAACATGAAAAACTACTGGGTCTAAATAACTGGTAAATTGTAATCAATATGAAAAGACTAACATAGGAAATAATATGAACATCACAGGGCAAGATGTTGGGAATAACACTTAAACATATGGAGTATGCTCTCATCACAGAAAGGTGTTTATTGACCCCTACACAGACTGAGACAGCTTCCCTATTGGGAAATATGATTTTAGAGTGTACAAGTGAAGCCAACAAAATACAGAGAATGCATCCTCCAGAGCCAACCATGACCTTCCCATCCATGGGAGCCTAGAGTACCTTTCCACTGATAATCATTTATGGACTGGACGGCCATGCATTGTCCTCTCAGGGGTCTGCTTGTTGAACTCTGTACCAGAGAACAAGGTTCTTAATTGTGCTTACAGAGAAATATATGGGTAAATACATAAAACATGATAAGCAGTGTTTTAGAGAGAAGAAAAAGGCACAAATGGCTTGCTACACGTACTGCTTGTCACCACAGGAATTTGCTAAACCCTTTCTTTTTGTAGAGATTGTTACATGTTCATGGAATCTAGGCAGAGTTAAAAAGTGATGTGTGTGTCTATGTGTATTATACAGAGATAATCAAACCATACATATGGAGAAATCTTGTTGTATATAGACACTGATAGTGTATATAAATTAGTTCTTTAATTCTAGTTTAATTGGATTAAAAATCATTTCTGGTTTACTGATGAGAAAACTGAGATACAGATGGAATGTGTTTACTCCCTAAGATGGTAAATTTGAGATAGAATTAGAATTCCAAATATTTGATTTATTGTTTAGTCCATAGAAATACAGTCACTATTTAAAGAAAAAGTTTAAAAATCACAGCTTTAGGTTTGAGAGAGTTGAGAAATCATCCAGTTCAACTTTTTTGAAATTGTTCAGAGATGTGAACTGACTTTTCACACGTGCTTGTATCTATATCTGTATCTATATGTATGTGTGTATCTATCTATCTATAGATTTAAAACTTATACTGTCTATATATTGTATACCACACTAAAGGCTGTGTGAAGAAAAATAGAAGAAAGGAGATGTCCCCTTTGGCTGTGCTAATTTGGCCCTTTCCAGACTTCCACTTCTGCTTAGGTGCAGTCTACCCTTGACATTACTGACTCATATTTTCCTTCTCTTTTTTGCTTTCCTCTTTCTGGAGAGATTTTATCAAGCTTAGGTTTGAGTTGGGGTTGGTGCTGGAAGAGTTAGAGACGATATCTGATGTACACCATCATCATCATCAACAGCATCATCATCAACAACAACAACAACACCCTATGCCGTATTCTCTTGCCATTAATCCTATCTAGGATATACAGTCATGCTTTTCATAATAGACCTTTTCTGTCCACCAAGTTCAATATCCTCTTTAATAGCTAAATGGTCTATATGCATATTTAAACTTTCAAAATACTGTGAGAAAAAATATGAGAAGCCTGATAATACATATATTAATTAATCTTTAGCTACAAGCAACAGTAAAGACTCTTGCTAACTAAAGCAGAAAGAAAGAAAGAAAAAGAAAGGAAGGGAGAAAGAAAGGAAGGAAGGAAGAAAGGAAGGAAGAAAAAAAGAGAAAGTAAGAAAGAAAAATAGAGGAAAAAAAAAAGCTGAGTGGATTTATTGGAAGACCTACTTAATGGCATGTTGAATAACCAGGCCGAGGGAAGCCAGGGACTTGGGCATTTAGGTGATCTATATAGTGGGAACTCATGTGCTCACTATGTGAGGAGCTGCCATCAGATGACTCAGTTCTAACTGCCTTCTAGTTCTGTGCATACCTGTTCATGATTGAATTTCTTAGAAAAGAGAGGCTGATTATTTTGGCTTAGCTTGTTTCTGGAGTCCTGTGGTTGACAGCTCAGTAGAATCAGGTGGAGTGCCAGAACAGCTCCCACAAAGGAATGGATCCTGGGAAGGAAGCAGAAACAAGAGAAGTCTACACATTCCAATTACTGGCTGTACAACATACACACATGCCCTTCTTTCCATGAACACCATTTGAAAAACATTTCAAATATAATGCAGATATTTCTAATATAATGCAAATAATTAATGTACAGCAGAAAGGACCTCCTCTCCAAGAGATTCCAGTCACCACACTCAGAGAGGAAGGCTCAAGGCTACCATTTCCTAGTTTAGTATCACCAGGTGATGTCCTTGCCTCCTCTAGTTCTGTCACAATTCTGTGTCAATGTGCTGTGCTCTATGGATGAAATGATACATTGTAGTATACCAACACATCCTATATTCCAGAAAATAATCTTAAAAAGACAAGCAAGGGAATACAGGTACTGGCTTTAGGGCTTGCCTGTCTCTCTTGGTTTGAAGCTAGAGCTGGTATTTATGACTTCTTCCTTCACTACCGAATTCGTATGTCTCCTGCTTTTAGGCAGTTCCTCATGCTTGATCTTTTTGTCTACTCAATGAGATGTACCACACCCTTATTCAGGAAGAACCTGAGCCCTGTTGTTCCCACCTATGGATGATTGTATCCATCTCTTCTTTACAATTTCTATTGTGTATAGTAGTCATCCTGGAGAGGCAACACTTCTAACCCTGATTTGTATGTGGCAACTACACTATTTTGCCTTGATTATTGTCATTCCAGCATAGTTCTCTCTTCTTTTCCAACAGGAGTAAAGAACTTGAAATGGCTACATAGCAGTCTCAGCTTCTAATTCAGTGGAAAATACGTTAGGTGCATATTGTGAGAAGAACCACAACTGACAATCATTAAGTGGGCCATTCTGCCCCCTTTTATAATTAAGAACCTCCCTGATATGGGGCTATCCACTTGGAACACAAATATTCTCAGCTCTGGGGCAATTCTTGCCCAAACTTCCTTGTTTCTAGGCCTAAGATCTAACTCTTTACAGGTCTCTGAACAACTGGACAGACCAGTTGTAACTATTGAGAAAGTAGCAAAGATTCTGATCTCTGATAATTTCTCATTCTAAGCAAAGTGGACAATGAGAAATAACTGCTTATCTGTCCCCACCTTGTGAAGGTTTTATTTCTCCTGGGCTCTTCAGGATCACCCTTGAGAGAGGCTGTAGTTCATCTCTGGCTGTAGCTTTGTAGCAGGTCTACCTCTGGCTCATGTTGGTACATCACACTGAGGTATCTTTTCCTTTTCATTCTTGGCTGTAGGCCTTTCCTCATGAGTCCATAAAGGGAGGTGGAGGGAGGGAAAGAGTCAGGAGAATGAGAAACTGGCCCAGGCCACTTAGTGGTGCTTTAGGCTCATCCCATTCATACCATTTGAACATTTCACAATTGAACTGTGTCTCAAGAGTACCCTGATGTCCTATGGACCACTTAAGCCCAATTAGATCTGATGAGTCACTGGCTCGGCTACATGACAGACTGTTTGAAATGAACTTTGAACTAGCTAGAGAGCATTCTCTTATTCTGGTTTCCACCTACACTTGGCAGCTTTTGGACTCACAGTAAAAAGCTCAGAGTAGAACATCTAAAAGTGGAATATGCCTCAAAAATAAGAGGTCCATCAAAATCTATTCTTCCATCTTAGTAATGGACAGCCAGGTATATAACAACTTGTTTCTCACTTGAGCAGGAATATTCCGACATGACCAGATTTTTTTTTTTTTTTTTTTTTTGCGGTACACAGGCCTCTCACTGTTGTGGCCTCTCCTGTTGCGGAGCACAGGCTCCCGGACGCGCAGGCTCAGCGGCCATGGCTCACGGGCCCAGCCGCTCCGCGGCATGTGGGATCTTCCCGGACCGGGGCACGAAGCCGTGTCCCCTGCATCGGCAGGTGGACTCTCAACCACTGCGCCACCGGAGAAGCCCAGTCCTTCTTTTTGAAAGACTCTTTCTCTTTATTGTCCTCCCCAACCATACCAGGTGATCTGTCCTTAGCCTTCTTAGACTTTAGGATATTTTATAAGATTTTGTTCCTTTTTTTTTTTTGGATCATGGATTGATGTGTGATAAAGGTTTCTAAGGTCTTTACTTCCCCATTTATATTATAGGGTAATTTAGAAAATTGATATTTTCTTGGTGCTATTCTCTAATATTTAAATATATTTAGGGCTTTTTTTCATTCTTTTGCTTTATTGTTTATTTTATTCAAGGAATAAGCTGAAGTACTCTGTCTTATCTATGTGTTTTATGCTTTCACTAGAACTCTCTTATTTTTAGAATTAATAAAGGAGAAAATTAACACATTATTGAATATAGGCATTAGTTTAAATTTTTCATAATCTTATGTTAATTAGGGTAAGATATGCTATGGTGTGATAACACTTTAATCCACAAATCTTCAAATTAATCTCCAAATCACTGAATCTCAGTGACTTAGTAAAATAAGAGTTTATTTTTTAGTCATGTAAAGTTCAATGTGGTTTGTGTAAATCTCTTACATCTCTAGTTGTACCATCTGGAACACATGGCATCCAATGTCCCCACAAGAAAGGAAAGCAATGGAGGAGGCATATTTGTTCTTTTTTTTTTTTTTAACATCTTTATTGGAGTATAATTGCTTTACAATAGTGTGCTAGTTTCTGCTTTATAACAAAGTGAATCAGCTATACATATACATATATCCCCATATCTCCTCCCTCTTGCATCTCTCTCCCACCCTCCCTATCCCACCCCTCTAGGTGGTCACAAAGCCCTGAGCTGATCTCCCTATGCTATGCGGCTGCTTCCCACTAGCTATCTATTTTACATTTGGTAGTGTATATATGTCCATGCCACTCTCTCACTTCGTCCCAGCTTACCCTTCCCCCTCCCAGTGTCCCCAAGTCCACGTCTGCATCTTTATTCCTGTCCTGCCCCTAGGTTCTTCAGAGCCATTATTTTTTTTAGATTCCATATATATGTGTTAGCATACGGTATTTGTTTTTCTCTTTCTGGCTTACTTCACTCTGTATGACATACTCTAGGTCCATCCAGCTCAGTACAAATAACTCAGTTTCGTACTTGTTCTTAACCGTCTTAGCGTGGAAGTAACAAAACTCACATCTGCTTCCAATGCAAGGAAGCACATGGAATATTTGGTCAGCATTGTCTCTGTTACAAACATTTTTCCTCCAAGGTTAAGATTACTGTTTCTTCCTCTAAGAGAAGCACAACTACTTGTTGCCCATTTAAACCTTTGGTGATGTGTATTACACAGTGTAAGGTTGCTTTAACTATCTGAATAAAATTTGTGATAGAGGGAGAGCATAATTAACATGCCTACGAACAGACCAGCAGATGACTTAGTATAATGACATTAAGTTGGCTATTAATGTGGCAGCTTGAAAAACATATTGTAGCAGTTGATATTGAAATTATTCCTATGGTGAGAACTGTTATTATTTTAGAAATTGCCTTGAAAATGGCTTTAGATTTAGAAAGTAAAGTCCCCAAAACATGGTCTATAGCTTTACTATTCAAGTGTAGTCCAGGACCAGCAGCAGCATTACCCGGGAGTTTATTAGAAATGAAGTATCTCTGACCCCACTTCAGACCTACTGACTCAGAATACGCATTTTAACAAGACTCTCAGGTAATTCCTACACTTCGAGTTTGAATCATTCTGGTCTGTAAGGCCATAGTAGAGAAGGTAGATAAATGATTCTGCATAAGAAGTGAACATAAATTTGCAGGGGTGGCAGTAGACAGTGGCCAGGGACAGAGAAGGGGAGAGGATGTCAGAGAAGGGAGGAAAGAAGCTGAGCCCCATGGCAGGAGAACGCAGCTGTAGGGAAGGTCTTCAGTAAAAACTTATTAGATGTGAGGGTAACAGAGGACCTTTAGGAACTGGGGTTTCTAAGGCTAACTTTAAAGTGCAAATGTTGCTTTAATTTTTTAATGTTGCAGTTTTGTTTTTTCTAAACGTAATAAATTGTTATTAGGTCCAGTATGGGGAAAACTCCTTCATTTATATTACATTGTTCCAAATATAGAATTTGAAATCTCCAGGCTTGAGGGAAAATAAAATAAGGATAACTTATCCACATAGATTCTGAGTCTTTCTACG
Source organism: Grampus griseus (assembly GCF_964374135.1). Classification (NCBI taxonomy): domain Eukaryota; kingdom Metazoa; phylum Chordata; class Mammalia; order Artiodactyla; family Delphinidae; genus Grampus; species Grampus griseus. The sequence continues at coordinate 101,362,412 of NC_138998.1, forward strand.
AAGGAGTGGTAACAGGAACTGGCTCTTACTGGTTCTAGGACATTAGCATAATTCTTCTTAGTCCTCTGGTCCATTTTTTGGAATGGACTTTAAAAGGACACATTCAAGAACACTGACTTTTAAATCTCCATAAAAATGGTAAAATTGTAACTTCTTGCAATTATATGATATTTTCCATCTTTCAAAATAGCATATTTGGCATTTTCTCATTGAGTTTCACAGCTATTCCGTGATGTACCTTCCCGACTTTAGGAAAACGTTACATTTTCTCTGCCTCTGTTTAAAGTTATCACCCACTCTTTCTCTTCCTAGTCTCATTTGATCTTCTTGAAGAAATAGTTTGTTCTGGAGGTCTCCTCTCTTCTCACCCTCCCACTGTATTGGGGACTGAGAATGTTAATGGTGATCCTATTGTTAAACCAACTGTATATATTTTAGCTCTCATCCTAAATAATAGTAATTATTATTAATAACTTCTTTGCAACATTTGACACTTGAAACTTATCCTTTTGAAATTGACCTCCTTTTATGTCTATAAGCATTATCTTCAAATTTTCTTTCTCTCTCTGCATATGTATGTGTTACTAATTCTATTTCTGTCATTTTGATGATCTCTCCTTTTCTGTAAATGTTAGAGTTTCCTAGGGTTCCATTTGACCTTCTGTCCTTTTTGGACATCATTCCTCAACTTAAACTACCAGCTATATCCTACTATCTCCTTACATTTTTAAACCATTCAAGTAATCCACGCTTAATATAATGTGCTAAAAAAATGCATCTGTAGTTTCACTAGCAAGAGACCTATGTAACATTTTGCTTTATATTCTTCTAAGCCCCTTTGTCTGTGTATATACGTTCTTAGAAATTAAAATATATAAGCGAAAGAATGGAATTTTGCTCTGCATATTATTTGTAACTTGATATTTCATCTAAAAATGATAATTGTTTTTATATCAATAAATTAAAATCTATGTCACACTTTAGAGTAGATTTATAATTTTCCTTTATATATGTTCATCATAATATATTTAACTAAAATCATATTTTTGGACATTTAAATTATTTCCAATGTTATGTCCATGTTCATTTCCTCAGTTTAATGTCCTAGCAATTGAACTGTTAGCTGAATATCTAAAGAGTGTGCCTATTTTTTTTTTTTAACTGGTGCGAAATCTTACTCTCAAATGTAATGAAAAATTCTAAAAATATCTACCCAGGGGAAAAACACAATATCAATAACAAAATACAGGAAACATCCAAAGGGAAAAATCATTCTGGCCTGTGGTAGACAGCCTCTAAGGTGGCCCCCAATTACTGTTTTTTTTTTTTTAATTGTATTGAAGTACAGTTGATTTACAATGTTGTGTTAGTTTCTGATTTACAGCAAAGTGATTCAGCTATATATACATATATATACATTTTCTCTCATATTCTTTTCCATTTTGGTTTATTACAGGATATTGAATACAGTTCCCTGTGCTCTACAGTAGGACCTCGTTTTTTATCCATCCTATATATAACAGTTTAAGAGTGCGCCTATTTTGAAGGTTTTAGACACATATTGTTAGATTTCCCTTGGGAATCTGATTTTAAAAGTAGATTTTAAGTGTCTGATTCCTCTCATCTTTGCCAACATTGGATATTAACTTTTAAAATCTTTGTCAGTGTGATAGGAATGAAAAAGGGCTGACTTTTTGGGGGGTGGGGAGTAGTCCATTCTATTTTTCAGTTCATCCATTAAGTTTTTTTTTTTTTTTTTTTTTTTTGCGGTACGCGGGCCTCTCACTGTTGTGGCCTCTCCCGTTGCGGAGCACAGGCTCCAGATGCTCAGGCTCAGCGGCCATGGCTCACGGGCCCAGCAGCTCCGCGGCATCTTCCCGGACCGGGGCACAAACCTGTGTTCCCTGCATCGGCAGGCGGACTCTCAACCACTACGCCACCAGGGAAGCCCCATCCATTAAGTTTTTTATTTTGAAATCATATTTTAGTTCTCTACTTCTTTTTCATAGCATACTTTTGTTTTATGGATGCCAGGTTCTCTCAATTTATTTAGGATATTAGTTATATATTTTTTAAAGTTATCTTCTGTGTCTTCAATTACCTTTATTTCCTTTGGAGTCTTTATATTCCTCTTGACCTTCTCTTTCATGTTATTAATTTTATGCAAATATCTACTGACTTTTAGCTGTTATTTCATATTTTTTGAAGACAGTCCTAAGTTGATTAGATTGACTAGGTAGCTGGCTTAGGGTTCTACTGTGGTTGTTGAGGTCTGTTTTTCTAACAAGACATTGCTTTGGGGAAACTTGTTATCAGTCCTAGGTAACTGGGCAGGCTTCTGTTTAGGAGACTTTGTGGGAATTGGTCGAGAGCAATTGTCAAGGTAAGGAGGACATTGACTCTTTGAAAATAACTCTTTCTAGTTGTGCTACTAACCTTCTCCCACATGGTATGTGTTAAATGCACCTTTCCTTATTACTTGTTTTCTTTTCCTCGACTCCTTATCCCAATCATTTTCTCTCCTTTCCTAGGTTATCATTTTACTCCATTGTTATTTAGACTGTGTCTTATGGCCTTTTAGAAAGTCAACAGGGAGTTCTGAAAGGCTGGTAGAAATTATATTGCATTATAAACTCCTACTCGATGCTTTACCAATATTCCAAATAATCTCATTTCCAGATCAGCACTTAAAAAATAGTAATATCCTAAGAGTCAAAAGGGAAGCCATTAAGATCTAGAGTCTTTCTAAGCCTCTACGCGTGCTTCAGACTTGCTTATTGGGGAGATCTGGGAGATGTTGCAGGAAGTGGGGTATTGCAGAATTAGGCCAGCTCTCTTATTGTTGCCTTTTGCTTTTCCAAACGTAAATACAGACACAGGCCAGTGAACTAATTATATTAATTGATGCCACCCTAACAAAATAGGTCAAATAGAACAAAAACAAGACATTTACTGTGCTGTAACCTCTTGCTACGTGACATCGAATCAGATAGTGTTTTGGTGTCCTAATGTGTAGGAGATAAAAAAGACAAAGCAAGCTGACTACATGAATATCTTGCTGCACATCCTAAAAAGAGACCTCCCTTTGTAGCCTCAGAAAGTGTAGCCAGTGTGCAGTGTAGTGGTCTAGAGAAGAAAAGACAGGGCTCTAGAAATTTCCTCTTCAGACCTTGCCAAAATCTGAACTCTAAGTTCCTTCAAAAGAAGTACCTTAATTTATCACTTACCAAGAACAAACACATGACATAACAGAAATGGACAACGTAGTTTTTTTTCTGGGTAATAAGCTGCCTGTTCTGTCTTTTGCGTAGACGTATTTGTTGTTTTGGAAGGAATAACTATTGAATAAAATGTACTGCTTTCTCTGTCTATGGCTAAAGCAAAGGTTTAATCTTGGGGAGAATTGGTTAAAGTGTTTGATTTACTCTTTTTGTTCCCCTAGACTAGGGGCTGTAAATTAGTTAAAATTAAATCTTCAAGTAAGGAGAGGTCCGTTTCACTTCTGTTGTGGCTGAACAGTTCAAGCATTGTTTCCCTACCCATTCATTGATCTGTTCCAGAATGGGGGTCAATGGTCACATTTTTTAATGACACTGGCTTTCCTACTTCTAAATAAATGCCAACCCTCATCCTTTCTAATCCAAATGTTATAGAACTCACCTTTATATGTGCAACATATAATTCACAGATTATATCCTCTTTTTGTTTCCCAGATTTAAACCTATGCAGACCTACCTCTTATGATATTTGATTCTCTTAAATTATTTCTCATCAGCCTATTTATTGCTTAGTCCTCTTGAAGGACAGAGGCATGGTTCACCTTTACAGAATACTTTTTCTGAAGTTTTTCTAACCCTTAATATAATAATATGAGAAGAAACAGTTGCTCAGCAGCATAGTCCTCAATACTAAACAAAATGTGAAATGTAGAGAAGTGCATTAGGTAGTATATTAGTTCTCTTTTAAAAAAATAAACTTTACTTTTAAAAATTGAAGTATAACATACATACAGACATAGCATTTATTTCTGAAGGCTAACACAAGCTTTTCTTAAAGTTGGTAATAATTATGTAGGCTGATTAATGCCTAATTAAAAATCTATTTTGATTTTTTCTTAGTCCTTGCAAACTTCACATTTTTTAATATCCCTCCTCAATTATAAATCTTCTGTGGTATAAATCTTTATGATAAAAATGAAAGATTTTATACTTAATTAATATGTGATTATTTAAAATAAAATTGTAAAATAAAAATCCCCTCATTATTAACTAATGGTTTTCCTATATCATGCGATTCTATTTTTATCAGACTTTTTGTAAGCAAAACATGCCATTTCAACAGTTGAGACATAGGAGACATGTCTCAAAGTATTATCTAATTGTTCTATTTGTACATTGAGTGCCATTTTCCCTGACCCTGTCCCACAGTGAAGAAGAAACAAAGATTCAAACACTCTGCCAAACCAAATGCTAGCCTAAAATTCCCTTCTCAGACACATTCTTTTAGGGACAGTTTTTCATTCTTGGGATGCCAAATAACAAGGGCCAAAAGAGAGACAGAAAGCAGAATTTAAAAAGAGAAGAGCTCTTGGAGGGAGGAATGTGAGAACCATCTTTGCAAAGACAAGAGAGCAGAATGGAAGAGATTCAGAGGATGAACTGTTCTAAAGCTTAGACCTCCTCCTCTTAGACCCACATCTGACTGATCAGTTTTGGACAACCTGCAGCTCTGTGGTCCTGACCCCTCTGAACAGAGGGTGGCAAGCTTGGACAACTAAGTGGGAAAGGGGCTTTTAACATTTTTCATTAATCCTTGACCAAGGTCGAACTGAATTGAACTGTGAGGGAATTTTCCTGTGAGTAGAGGCAATGCTAACCCCACTATCCTTATGACAGATGCTTAAGTGAAGTACCAACAACAATAAATTACTTTCTGTTATATGGTCAAATTTATGTTGGAAAAAAAATTGGTCCCCACAGAAAATATTGAAGGGAACATGTGAAGGCTGTGAAGACAATTTCAAAAAAGAACTCTAGTTAATGTTTGCATAATGGTTTATGTTATTGACATAATTGTTCAACTTCTATGGTCACTGTTCAGATTGTTAAAAAAATCAAGCAGATTCAGTCATATTTCTAATCTTGAAAGATTCATAACTAAACATTATAACCTAAACTTTGAATCTGAATGTAACACTTTTCAAGCACATACTTGTGTTTTCACAAGGACTTTCTTGAAAAACTTCTTGATCTAAAGAAGTGAAACAAGTAATTAGAGACAATGTGGTAATGCAGAAGGAGAATGGGTTTTGGAGGCAGGTTTGATTGACTGTTCTCAGTTGTGTGAACTTGGTAAGATTAAACTCAACTTCTCTGAGTTTCAGTTAGTTCATGTGTATAACAGTTGTGATAGGATTAATAGGAGATAATGCAAAAAGAGCATTTATGTGCTTATGGTGCCATAGTTATTATTATGATAAATTATGGAACTTTTTAGACATTCCTGCATGCCAGCAGGGTAGATATTTTTGGGCAGATTGACTTTGAGCCAGCTGATAAAAACACTTTGGAACATATATTTGCCTCATCCTACAGTTCTGTAGTTCTTAGTTTGGATCTGTGGTATCATGTTTGTATCTTTTTGACATGAATAGTAGACTCCTTTGGAAGCACACTCTGTTAGATGGATGGATCTTTTTTATAAAGGACAGTAAATGTCTTATTTAAGATACCAAACATGTCCACTACACAACCACGTAATTTATTTTTTTAGATCAAGTACATTGTGAGCATTTAAGTGGCAGAATACATAGAAGAAAGAGTGTTGCACTAGGAGGATGGGTACATTTAAATTCCTGTCCCAATATCACAACTTTGTAGCTCTATGACCTTGAAAAAACCATGTAACCGCTTTTAGCTCCAATTTCTTCAGTAGGAAAATGGGGATGATAATTCTGTCCTGTAATATATTTCATTATTTATGTGAGGATCAAATGAAATCATTAATATGCACTTTGAAAATTTTTAAGTATCATGCCAATTGGAAGTATTATTGAGGTGAACCCAGATGAACTAAAACATAAACGTTCAAATTCAGGCAAAATTTATTTAGACAAAATTATTTTTTAAATTATTAGCTTCATTATCCTTTAGGTCAGAGGTGTAACAATTTTCATTTTTAATATTCCTCTTATCATCTGAGACAGTGAAACTTCTGGGTAATAAGCTGCCGGTTCTGTCTTTTGGGTAGACGTATTTGTTGTTTTGGAAGGAATCACTCTTGAATAAAATGTACTCTCTTTTTGAAAAACAGCAGCAAATAGTAATGGATGGTTGCAGGTCTGAGCATTGGGATGCCTGTGATCTAAGTTGTACTTTTGCTATTTATTAGCTTTATAACTTAGAGCAAATATCTTGACCTTGAAATATTGAGGTCATCTCATTTTCATCATCTCTGAAATAACGGAGGTTACTTTGTTTCCTTCTAGTTTTATAAATGTATGTGAGCATTCCTTTAAACCGCACCTTTGTTCTCCCTGGACAATTGAGAACTTCCCCAAACATGAATATAGGATGTGTTATTACAGCTGGTCTGTGTCCTGCAGTGGGGGCTCTTATAGGGAAAAAGATATTCCTAAATATTAATATTAACCTCTGCATTCTAAAACTTAATATTCTGTAAGGAAGAAATGCCAAGGAGTGATGTTTATGTTTTGTTTTCCAACTGCATTTGACCTTGATTGTTTTATTACTGTATCAAAATATTTATCTTTAATACAAAGTGTTATTGTTTTTTCAGAAAGACTCACATATTTGCTTTGAAGTTCAGAAGGGCCAAGTTTTTGCTATATTTATTATCAAGTAGCATGTTTAAAACTATTTCAAATAAATGAGATAATTGCAATGTCAGACCCTTTCATTGTTGATTGGGCTGCCATTTATCAGTTAGCAATACACTTGGCGGGTGGCATGCTCACAGAATAACATCTTTTTTTTTTTTTTGCTGTACGCGGGCCTCTCACTGTTGTGGCCTCTCCCGTTGCGGAGCCTGTGGAGCACAGGCTCCGGACGCGCAGGCTCAGCGGCCATGGCTCATGGGCCCAGCCACTCCGCGGCATGTGGGATCTTCCCGGACCGGGGCACAAACCCGTGTCCCCTGCATCAGCAGGCGGACTCTCAACCACTGCGCCACCAGGGAAGCCCCAGAATAACATCTTTTAGACGCACATAGCCTTGATTTGATCTTGAGCAGTGATAAAGATGGTGAGAGGTAGGGTTAAAAATATAACTCAAACACTTTTGCTGGTTAATCATCACATTTAAACTTCTGTCTTGGTAAGTGGGAAAACCCATATAAAATTAAAATAGATAAATAAATAAATGTTATTCTCTCTTGAAAGATGTTCAGTTGTTCAACTAATAATTATGGTGAGTGTTGATTAATTAGTCCTTTTGCTTTTCTTTTTCTTCATTCTATTGTCAACTTTTGATTAATTCTTATTTACAGAGTTACAAGAGAAATAAGAGAAAAATAAATTTAGCTATTTATATTATTTGCTTATCTTCCTAGTCAAAGAACCATTTGTGGTTAAAAATCAGGATTAAAAAAAGTTATTTGTAGATTTTACTTGTAATTTAAAATGTTTTCATTAAAAAACAATGTTCCATTCACATTCTAAAATGATAAGGCCCAAACTTCATACTCTCCATTCTTTTCTTCAAATATAATTGCAGATTGTAGCTTGAGAGTCTTTTCTCTGTATTTGTCCACATGATGTTTACATATCTACAAGTGTGGCTGGTATATATAGGATTATGCTATAGGTGTAGCAACTACAATTTGCACTTTTTTAATTTAATACTATATCTTGGAGATCTTCAGTGCAAAAGTATCTTCCTTCTTTTGAATAGGCACATATTATTCTACTATACAAATGTATTATATAGTTTATTTTTTAATTCCCTTCTTGATAGGTATTTAGGTCATTTCTTTTTTTTTTTTTGGCTGCGTTGGGTCTTCGTTGCTGTGTGCGGGCTTTCTCTAATTGCAATGAGCGGGGACCACTCTTCGTTGCGGTGCACGGGCTTCTCATCTTGGTGGCTTCTCTTGTTGTGGAGCGTGGACTCTAGGTGTGCGGGCTTCAGTAGTTGTGGCTCGCGGACTCTAGAGCGCAGGCTCCGTAGTTGTGACGCACGGGCTTAGCTGCTCCGTGGCATGTGGGATCTTCCCGGACCATGGCTCGAACCCACGTCCCCTGCATTGGCAGGCGGATTCTTAACCACTGTGCCACAAGGGAAGTCCTCTAATTTTTGGATAATACAAACAATCTTCTTCTTTTTTTTTTTTTCTGGTTGCTTTGGGTCTTCGTTGCTGTGCGTGGGCTTTCTCTAGTTGTGGTGAGCAGGGGGCTACTCTTCATTGTGGTGCATGGGCTTCTCATTGCAGTGGCTTCTCTCGTTGCCGAGCACGGGCTCTAGGCGCGCGGGCTTCAGTAGCTGCGGCGCAAGCTCAGTAGTTGTGGTGCACGGGGTTAGTTGCTCTGCAGCATGTGGCATCTTCCCGTACCAGGGATCAAACCCGTGTCCCCTGAATTGGCAGGCGGATTCACTGTGCCACCAGGGAAGTCTCCAATCTTTCAATAAACATTCTATACATACCTTTTTCAGCAACATTTGCATATCTGTAGGACCTACTTAGAAGCGGAATTGTTGAATTGAAGAGTATATGTACTTTTTTTTTTTTTTTTTTTGCGGTACGCGGGCCTCTCACTGTTGTGGCCTCTCCCATTGCGGAGCACAGGCTCCGGACGCGCAGGCTCAGCAGCCATGGCTCACGGGCCTAGTTGCTTCGCGGCATGTGGGATCCTCCCGGACCGGGGCACGAACCCGTGTCCCCTGCATCGGCAGGCGGACTCTCAACCACTGCGCCACCAGGGAAGCCCCGAGTATATGTACTTTTAATTTTCAGATACTACCGAATTACCTTCAAATAATACCTATCAGTTTATATTCCTATCACCATTGTACAAGAATACTTGTTTCCACTTACACTCACCAATACTTGATATTATCCGTCTTTTAAATTTTTGCAAATCTATTAGGCAAAAATCCAATTGTTTTTAAAAATTTGTGTTAAACATCTTTTCACATGTTTATTGGCTACTTTAATTTTTCTCTGTAGTGATGTGTAAATGGTATTGCTTTGTTTATATTTTATTTATATTATTTATTTTGTTTTTAACCTTGCACACATTCCTGTATTGGTTGGCATATTGTTGTATTACTTTTTCTTTAATTTGCAAAAGTTGTTTATAAATTCTGGATGTAATTTTTTCTGTTATATATGATGGAAATATTTTCCTGCAATCTGTTGCTTGATGTTGAACTTTGTTATTTTTATCATCGTTTGTCAACTGCTTGCAATTTTTTATATACTCAAAGTTACTGATTTTTTCTCTTCTGTATTTTGTGCTTTGCACAAGGTCTTCCTTTTGCCATGGAATTTTATTTTCTTGTTTGTATAAATAACCAGGTGTTTTAGCCTATCAAGTTTCTTTCAAATAGCTGATTGGACTGTACTCCTGCATTTCTCTTTCTCCACAGAGATCACACAAGTTTTCCATTAAAACTGAGAAAGTTTGTTACTCTAGCTTTAAAGATGCTGTGGCTATGACTTTATAGCCATTTCAGCATGATGCTTTTACCAATGTAGTCATAACGAGGTAAACATTAAATTATTGTTTGGTATGTTTGACCTCAAGCATAAGCTTGAATAATTTGTGTAGATCATTAGACAAACGCTGTAGCTACACACCAAACCGCTCTTTGAGTTGTTAAGCAAAGTGCTTATGTATCCATGTGTTTTCCTCAGTTCAACCCTACTGAGGCAGGCATAACTTTAATTTTTATTTATTTAATAAATTTATTTATTTATTTTTGGCTGCATTGGATATTCGCTGCTGCGCACGGGCTTTTTCTAGTTGCGGCGAGTGGGGGCCCCTCTTCGTTTTGGTGCGGGGGCTTCTCATTGTAGTGGCTTCTCTTGTTGAGGAGCACAGGCTCTAGGTGTGTGGGCTTCAGCAGTTGCAGCACACGGGCTCAGTAGTTATGGCTTGTGGGCTCTAGAGCGCAGGCTCAGTAGTTGTGGCACACGATCTTAGTTACTCCGTGGCATGTGGGATCTTCCCAGACCAGGGCTCGAACCCATGCCCCCTGCATTGGCAGGTGGATTCTTAACCACTGCGCCACGAGGGAAGTCCTGAGACAGGCATAACTTTAAATAGCATACTAAGTTTAAATGGCATACAATTTACCGGCAGAAAATGATTTATATAATATATCATTGCTTAATATAATATTTTAGGTGGAGAAATGAAAGATTTGTTCATGTAAACTTTTTTTGTTTTTCTTCAGTTTTGTCGAAGCAACATGCTTCACAAGTCCTGGTTAGGAAAAGGCGTGCAAATTCTTTGATTGAAGAAACAAAAAAGGGTAATCTTGAAAGAGAATGCATTGAAGAACTGTGCAATAAAGAAGAAGCCAGGGAGGTCTTTGAAAATAACCCTGAAACGGTAAGAATTCATGAAAAGTGGTAAGTTAGCATACCTAGACATATAGTTACAGAGGGAGTGTTTGCAGCTTGAGTCTGTGTTCCCTTGTGTTTCTTTTTAAAGTTAATGATTGTGTATATCACCTTCCACATGTACCCACTGAAGCGTTTCAGGAGGAATTACGTTCAAAGGAAAGTGGGCTTGTTAGGGAGACACTATTTGCCAAAACCAATGTGCTCTGACCAAACTATAATTCAACTATACCTAATTATCACAAATAGTATGAACCTCATGGTTTGTAACTACTTTCTCCCAACCAGGACTTTGTAGTGTTGGGTGAGGGGAAGGCACCTCAAGTGTGTGTGTGTTGCGTGTGTGTGTGACTACATTGTTATCACTATGCTTCATTAATTCTCTCCATTGGCATTTTTAACCAAGCTTTAGAAAACAGAGCCTCTAATTCAGAGCTTGGTACATAATAGGTACTCAGTATATGCTTAATAAAGGATTCATTACAGTACTGTGTTCCCTGAGAATACTTTTAATTTATTCCATAAACTGTTGGCAAGTTTCCTCAGCGCACTGTAAATCATCAATAGTCCCTGCGGTTGGAATTTATACCTTTAGTGTATACATTTTTCCAATTTAGTCTAGAATAAAATGATCACAAAGACCCCTAAATATCATACAGAAATATGGGACCCCTAGATCTGATCTTTAGTCCCCTAATTTTCCTAGAGAAGGGGGTTCTTGAACATGTTCTGTGGGTAGCAGGAATATAAATAGTGCCTCTATGAATTAGGGTGAAGAATTCAAGTTTGATAACCTTCAGGGTTACCTCAGATTTTTTTCCCTGAGATGAACTGTATAACCAAAAGGAAATGAGGGAGAAAACATACGCAAAGTACCTCCTTTACCTCTGCCTTAGTTCCTGGAACCATGAGACTAGATGAGCCATAACAAGCAGGAACCATTTGTCTATAGTTAGAGAACTTGTCCAAGACAGTAATAACTTGTGTTGTCTGGGATTGCCCTTTAATCCTCTTACCTCCACCTAATCTAATAGGTTCAAAGGGAATTTTTCCCAGGGTACCCGAAGATTCATTTTTAACACTCTCCAAGATTGAATCAAAATGTTTGTCTTAGTTTTGTTGCCTGTTGTGGAAAAGCAATTAAGACAAAAATATTTTATTTCACACAATATAGCAGTGTACTCATATTGTGTAGGAAACAGATAAACACACACACACGTATACACAAATTTCTTTTTATTATGGAAATGGTAAATATATCCCAAAGTAGGGAGAAGAATATAATAAACCCCAATATACCTACTTTCCCTTTCAATGATTATCAACAATCTGCCATTCTTGTTCTGCCTATTCTCTACCCCACCCACTCTAATTTTTGTTTTGTTTTGCTGGAACATTTTAAGGCAAGCCTGCATGCTCAAGATTTCATTTGATTATATTACCCATAAATACTTGAGTGTGTATATCTAACACTGTAAATATGTTCTCATAGCTTAGCCTCTGAGTAGCAAATGGGGAGTGAGACAGAAGCCATATGGAGGGAAGGGAAAAGGGTAGAGAAAAGAAACTTATTTATGTGCTTCCTCTCCTCCACTCATTCTGACAGTTGTGTTATTGTCAGAAGAGAAAGAGATGATGGAGAGAGTAAGGAAGAAATGGGAGACATGAAAGAAGAAAAAAAACCCATTTGTTATTGCTTCTCGCTTTCTATCTTGCTCCAGACACTCCCTGCCCACATCCCTCATACCCTAGTCCACACTCCTAGTCACCATCTTATTGCTTGTCTCCCCACTGTCCCTAATATAGTCCTTTCACCATTACATCATCTCCTTTTGAACCAATTCATCATTGTTTATATCCTGGCTTTTGTTCTGTAGATGACAACACTGATGTCTGAATTGCTTAGTGGGAGATCTCATCTTATAAACTAGTAGCTAAGTGTTGTGTAGGTTTATATGTGAGAGGAGGAAGGAATGAGGACTTTAACTGTGTCCTGGATGAAAGTTATGTTCTGTACTTGAGGTTGTTTTTGTGTAGAAACACTGGTTTCTCATGAGGAGTTCTTATGTTATTAATGCTGCATATTGGATGTATTATGGCTTAAGAAGGCTTTTGCGAACTAGCCTGGGAACCTTACCATCAGAAATCATTTTTAACATTTTTCTCCTTTTGCTGAAGTGCTTTCCTTAGTCCAAATTACTGATTTACAGAAAAATTCTTGGTACATAACCAATTTATAAGCAAGGTATTACATGTACATAAGATGCTAAAAGGTAAATGTCCACTTTAATTCAATTCAAATTATGTTACTGTTATTCAACAATGAATCTGGTGTGTGTACTCAGCATGATGTGAGATGTATCAAATGGGTATCTAACCATCTTGGAAAAATTAAAAGATTTACGTAAAGGGGGCATATATAGTCACATTTGACATCTTCAGTGGGGCCTGTTTTCAGTTTAGAAACCTTTGAAACATGATCTAATTGATCAGTATTGCTTTAAGCCTAAGCATCTTATGGCTTAATGTTATTAGTCATCTACTCCTGGTATATATTTTACTATAGAAAAAATGCTATAATGTGGAAATGAGAGTTATATGTAATTTATTGCATCTTTAATATAAAAACACATTTTAAAATCGTTTTAACTTTATATGAAATTTAGATTTGCTAAGATATATTTTTTCTTTTCTTTTTTTTTCTAGGAATATTTTTATCCAAAATATTTAGGTAAGTTCAAAGGACCTCAATCATATAATCTTAGAAATGGAAGAAAACTTAAATATGATGAAGTCCAATCCTCCACTCATATATATTCCATCCAGTACAATTTCATTAGCCTTGGGAGTAAGATCTCTCATTCTATATGCAAATTTTCTGTCCTTTTATGTGAAGTCATGTAGATGAATTTGGAATGGTTCTCTTAATTACTATGTGACATTTTGTCTTTTAGTCTTTTTCATTTTTTTGTCTTTCTCATAAAGAGTCACTGAGCTGATGCAAAGTTATATTTAGGTAACAGAATATTCTCTATAAGTACATGAATTTTCATGGGTTATCTTTTTTTTTAACACCTTTATTGGAGTATAACTGCTTTACAATGGTGTGTTAGTTTCTGCTTTCAACAAAATGAATCAGTTATATATATACATATGTTCTTCATGGGTTATCTTTTAATGAAAGGAAAGATCTCTACACTCTCCAGAGCTTGTGACATAATTATCATTTAAATATTGATAGAAATTATTAACAACTTCCCACTTTGCAGCACCATTTCCTCATTTCCTACAATATCCCATCCATGTTTTGCCTTTGGATACAAAAGCAAAAGGAGTGAGGTAGCATTTCCATATCTAAAGAGATTAGATGATTTCAACTAAATGTCAATTAAAAGGCTACAGTTTGTTTTAAATAAATATAAAAATATTTTATTAATATTTTTTGGAGACTTGTCAGCATTTCCAAAGAATGGAAGTGGAGTAGCATTTGTACACGTCTTTCTGATGAGATTCTCTATAGGTCCAGCCCACAGAGGTTTGCTCTCCCTCTTCCTTTGAGCTCAGAATAGTCCCCATCTGTGCATCTTTCTACCCCACTCTCATGCCAGCCAACGTGAGACTCCAAGGCCTGCAAAACTGAAAAGTAAATCTTCCTTGAAAAAAAAAAAAGTAGGAATGTACTCTGATATACAGTAATAAGTATGCAGTTTAGTGTTAATATAATTTAGCAAATAACTATTTCTATTAAACTCTCATTTCTCTTGAAATTTTAGGGTTTAATTATAGTTTAGGGTATTACACTTTGCTTTTGTTTTACTTCTGAATACCCATGCAGAGATCCCAGAGACCATCTGTAGATAGGGGACTATATATACCTTTCCCCCTTTCCTAGAGAGCCTTACATTGAATTGATGGTATGTACTTACATTTACCCTTCAGGACAATTAACAATATAAGAGCCCAACATCATTGGGAGAAGACCCTTTCTGAACCAAGTGCTCTTTTTCATAGTTCCTAAAGTGGTTACTCTTCCCTTTTTTGAGTGTCCACAATGGTGTGAATCTTATTTTTGTGGCAAATCCGGAGTCAAGGAGACCCAGCTATAATACACTGCCTCTCATTTCACCCTCTCATCAACTGCAGGACATCGGTTCAATGGTATCTCTCTTTAGAACTCCATAGCATGACCCTTTTCTGTTCTTGGGCTGCTGGGTGTTTTCCAGTTGACTTATTGTAATTTCTTTTTATTAATTCCAATCGAACATTTATCTCCCACAAGATCTTAAAATTATTTAACCTCTATGAGTTATAGTTTTCTAATTTGTCAAATGGATAGTAACAATTTACCTAATAAGTTTCTAGCAAGAAATAAAATGAGGTAATGTTTTCAAAGCACTTAGTAAAATATGTCATGCTAGTTCTCTTCATTTTTTCCCCCTAACTTCTCCTCTAGTCACATTTTCTTTTCTTTCCTTCCCTTCCCTTTTCTAGCTGCTAATAACAGACTTAAGCAGTTTCATTCAAATTTGGAAAGAGGATACTATAAAAATTATGTAGTGATATTATTTATGACTTTAGATATGAAAATTCAACAAGATTTTCTAAAAACTTTAGCTGTCATATCTGAGATATACATCCATGAAAAACATTTCTTCTTTGTAAAGTTATGCTTTGACTCCTTACTTTCTAAAGCAAAAATTAAAGGTTTATAGTCTTAAAGTCAAGAAAAGATAGACTATCAAGACTATTTCATTCTCTCCATTTTAGGTAGGAATTTAAATATTTTGTAATTAAAATAGACAATATTTGGCTGTTAAAATTATAAGCTTACATTAAAATATAGTATTCTTAGGTCCATGTAATGAGGCTGTGTTTCTGCAGGCATCAATACTCTGGAAGATAACATACCTTTGATCACAGAGTACATTTGGATAAACATAAATAACATTTTAATACAACATTATGTGTTTTGGAAAAGTTAGATAAAATCTTTTTCTTTTTTTCCTTCCATTCCTCTCAACTGCCTCTGTTTCTACCCAACTTTCTCTTTTATTTGCGTATCTTATTTGGAAGCATGACAGAAAAGCCAAGTCCTAAAAAAAAAAATAATAATAATAATATGATGTGGACTCTAGTCTCAGACATAAAAATTTCTACTGTGTCGGTTTAGGAAACTTATTTAACTTTTGAGGTTCTGTATTTAACTTACACTATAACTATATTTTCTAACTTCAGAGCTGTTGGGAATATCACATAAGTATATGTATGTAGATAGATTTTTTTATGTCAAACTTTCTTCAGATGTAAAGTATTATTATTAATTGACTTATATAGTGAAACAAAAAATATACTTTTAAAAATATTTATTTATTTTATTTATTCATTTTTGGTTGTGTTGGGTCTTCATCACTGCACACGGGCTTTCTCTAGTTGCAGTGAGCGGGGGATACTCTTCATTGCGGTGCGCGGGCTTCTCATTGCGGTGGCTTCTCTTGTTGCAGAGCATGGGCTCTAGGCACATGGGCTTCAGTAGTTGTGGCATGCAGACTCAGTAGTTGTGGCTCGCTGGCTCTAGAGCGCAGGCTCAGTAGTTGTGGCACACGAGCTTAGTTGCTCCACGGCATGTGGGATCTTCCCAGACTAGGGATCAAACCTGGGTCCCCTGCATTGGCAGTCAGATTCTTAACCACTGTGCCACCAGGGAAGCCCCAAAATATACTTTTTATTATGATATATTTTTTGATTCACATTTTATATTTTGGTCTTTAGTTACAAGCGTATGTGATGAATTCCACCGTTGAAAACACAAAAGAAATACTCTAAGTTAAGTCTTTCTGTCTTTTGATGTGTATATCCTGTAGGCCAGTGGTCCTAATTGGGGGGTGGGGGGAACCTTTATAATTTTGTCTCTGGTAAACCCAACAGTAATTTTACTAATTACCACAGCTCATGCTGGGAGCTCCTTACAGTGAGATAAGATCACCCAAGAAATTAGACCACTAATACTAACCCATACTTTTTGGCAGTGTTTGGATTTAGAGTTGTAAGTGTTCAGAAATCACATTAGTCTATCCATATACTGCACTGAAAACATGGAATTTGGGCAGAAATACCCTGCATTTCATTATATAAAGATAAGTTTTTAAGTTGTGTTCTTTTCCTTAGAAAATGGAATAAACTCTACCATCTATGTTGGGCTTTAAAATATCACCCACTAGAATGGATGATTAAATTAATGGGAGAAAAACTTCTTGGAAAGAATGCTAAATTCTGAGCCAAAATGTAAACATCAGAAATAGTTTTTAGTTTCTAGTTCCTGCCAAATTGGTGGATTAGCTCAGACTGCTGACTTCTCTTAAAATCATCTCAAGAGAAACAATAGCATTCCAGGCACTAATAATAACAAAATAAAATGAAAACAACAAGAAATGTGAGAAACCCATGGATAGACTGAAGGCTGTTTGACCTAGTATGGGGACCTGGGGTTCTGACTGCTGAGGCAGCAGTAAGAGGACAGATTGGATAGTTAAAAAAGAACCTAAGCGTTCAAATCAAGCAAATTTTTAAAAGTACAACAGAGCAAGCCCTGAGTAACAAAAAATAAGGAAATAACACAAGTAGAGATAGAAATAAGTTAAATGGAAAACAAAAGAGAAGATTAACACAAGAAAATCTCATTCTTTGAGAAGGTAAAGTAAGGAAAGTAAGTTAGACTGACCTCTGGCAAGAATAATCAAGGAGAAAGAAAAAAAGGGAAAGAAGAAATGCCAGAACAAAAAGTGTAGGACAAAAAGGGGAAATACTATAAACCCAGCATAGATTGGATTTATAATCATAAAATAAAGATTATAAAATAAAATATAATCATAAAAAGTTACAAAATATGATCATATAATAATATGGATATAGGAACTGTTGTAGTCTAGAACCAAGATTTCTTTCTAGGATGTTCTGTCCTGACCACTGGAACCTCTCCTGAAAGTGCCTCTTTCTTAGGCTTTCCTCCCTGATGGCCCGAGTTTCTATTTCTATTTCCATTTCTTAGAAGAGCTTCTGCTTCAGGCTACAAAAGCTATGGCAATCTCTCTCCAACTCTCACCTTCCTACTCATTCTCTCCAACTTCCTCCATTCCTGTTGGGCAGCAAGAAAGAGAAGTGGGAAGGTAAGGGATCGGGACTGCACTGCTTTGGAATAGCCATGCAACTGGCTCTTCTCACTGTAATTCTAAATGCAGGTTTCCAAAAACACATTATCACATATATTAGTATGGACTCATATATAAGGTGCTTTATGGGTTAAACCTACTTTGTAATCTTGCCTGGGGTCCTAATCACCATATGAAGTCATTTCAGCTGAACCTCTAGCTTAAGGGTTTCAAATTTTAGCTGTCAGATTTGTCCAGAAGTGCAAAATGATGCTTTCTTACAAATGAGAATCCTAATGGAATGTTCACACTAGAATAAGATAATTCTGGGAGTGGGTGATTCAAGAGGAGGGACAAATGAATTCAGAGAAAGAATACTCAAGACTTAAGATTGCCTAGGTCTCACTGGGCCTCCAGAAAGACCACAATGATGTAAAGTATTGTTTCTACGGGAAAATATTATAACCTACTTCGGTAGGCTAAATAATGACCCCCTAAATATGTTCATGTTCTGTCCTCAGAACCTCTAATGTTACCTTAAATGTTGTCTTTGAAGATTAAGTTAAGGATCTTGAGATGGAGACATTATTCTGTATTATTTGGGTGGTTCCAATGTAGTCACAAATGTTCTTAAACAAGAGAGACAGGAGGTCAGAGTTGGTAGTAGTTCATATGACAATGAAGCAAGAGTTGAGAGTGATATGAGGATGGGGCCATGAGCCCAGGAATGCAGGTGGCTTGTAGAAGCTGAAAAAACTGAGGAAATAGATTCTCCTTTGGAGTTCTAGAAGGAATGCAGCCCTAACAACACCTTAATTTTAGACCTCTGATCCCTGTAACTGTAAGATAATAAATCTGTGTTATTTTAGGCCACTGAGATTGTGTTTGTCACAAAAGCAATCGGAAAGGAATATACCCACTGACTTCAAATGAGCCTTTAAACCCATCTGTGATAAATTGCATTCTCCAAAGGTGGCTGCAAAAATATCTCCCATCTCACATACTCTTCTGCAATGTCATCTTGCCACTTCCCCAACACTATGTGGAATCTATTCTTTTCTCCCTCCTCCAAATCAGGGTGGACCCGGAGACTGCTTTGGTCAGTAGACTATGGTGCAAGTGATACAATGCCTCTTAAATGGCCTGGCAGCTTCCGCCTTCTTCCTCTTGCAAGCTAGGTACCATGAAAACAGTGCCACTTTAGGACTGCATACTCAGGGAAACTCAACCACATGGAGAAGCCCTGAAGCATGGCATACCATGTGGAGATAGAGATGCTAAGGAACCTGAGCTGTCAGACATATGAGTGAAAAGCCATCCAGGAGGTGGATCTTCCAGACCCAGCCACCCTGGCTGATCCCATGTGCAGCAGAGACAAACAGCTTAACCAAACCCTTTCTAAATATTTGATCCACGGATCATGAGCAAAATAGAATGATTATTTTAAGCCACTAATTTCGGGAGTTGTTTGTTACCCAGCAAAAGTTAACCAAAACACCACCTTTTTAGTGAGTTGGTGACTATCTGTCCAATGAACTGATATATATAATGTCTTCAGTGGCTATTAAGAAATGTTATGTTGTTGGCACTAAATGACCCCTGGTTAAAGTCTGTACATAATTTATCTCTATTATTTCAGCTGTTATTTCTGCCAGATTGCTATATCTAATTTCACAGAGTTCTAGTAAGAAATAAAATGAATAAAGTAAACCTGCTTTGTAATACTGAGGCATTATACAAATATTATTTTGTTAGTCTCTATGCAACATTGGAAGAATTGGAAGTTGCCTACGGCAACCAGAAACACTGACTTATTCTACTGACTTAATTATAGACAATTTCTAAATTAGGCTCTGGTCTATAGATTTGAGGGTGACTTTAGGTCTCTGCTACAGAATTAAGAACATAGATTTATGTGGCAATAAATTTCCCTGCTAATTCAAAATATTTTTCACTTCTGGCTTTAAGGTTCTTTTCCAAAGAGAAGCCTCTATAAATCTATTTTTCATGATTCTGTGTTTATTGCAATCTTGCTTGTAGATTTTTAATTTTTCAAAAAGGTGGATGGAAACATTTAGGATTGACGTTTTGAATGCTGAATCATGTAAATCTACAGAAGCATAAATATTCTACCACTTCGGATAATTTCTACCATGATTTCAGATCAAGTAAGTGTGTCTGCTCTAAGATTACACTTGTTTGTATTTACAGGTTGTCTTGGCTCCTTCAGAGCTGGATTATTCACTGCTGCTCGTCTGTCAACTAATGCTTACCCTGACCTAAGGAGCTGTGTCAATGGTAAACACCTCTACCATCAGTTTAAAAAACAAAACAAAACAAAAACCTGCAAGTAAAGTACCCCCATATAAATATAACTAATGTTTAAAAATCAACAAATGAGCCCTTGAAGGGCTGCAAGGCCCAGCAAGGAGGTATTCTCAAAATGCATTTGAAGGAATGTTTTTAATTTTTTTTTATTTTTATTTTTTTGGCCATGCCACATGACTCTAACACTGGATCAAATTGGCCAAATAATTATTTCTTTCAGTATTTATTTATTTGTTTATTATTTATTTAGTTTAAACTTTTTATTGAAGTATCATACATATATGTATGTATGTGTACAGCAATGTACATGAAAGATGAATTTTTTTCTTTTTCTTTTTTTTTTTTTGACCACAGTGTGTGGCTTGTGGGATCTTAGTTTCCCCACTAGGGACTGAACCTGGGCCACAGCAGTGAAAGCGCTGAGTCCTAACCACTGGACCGCCAAGGAACTCCCTGAAGGAATGTGTTTTAGATGTAAATGCTGCTGTTTTACTTAAAATGAATTTTCCACCTAATGTTTAAATTGAAGTGTTCCTTGTTTGCCAAGCTTTAGGTCATTGACTTCAGAATTTTATTCCCAAGAGCTTTAATTTGGCTGTTGTTGCATAATCATGTACTTATGACCAAATGTTAGAGTTGATTAATAGGTCAAAGTGGAACCACGTTTATTTTTCTGACTTTTGGCATCAACAATATAAATGTGGAAAATCTTGTGATATCAAATTAGCCTTTCCCCCCTGAAGTTCACATAAGGCCTAGTGATAATTCTCATAGATTATTTGTCTCTAGTTTGTCAATTTCCTGACTTACAGTCAGAGAGAAAAAGGTGAGATGGCAACATGTAAACTGGGATGTTTGTCCAGTGAATATTTTAAATGTAGCATTGGCATTATTGAGATATTCATTCATGTGCATTTTCTATAATTCAAAATTAGTTGTAACTACGCAAGTAAAACAGTTTGCCTAAACGTGTATATTTAATTCATACTTTATTTTTTCAATTTACCAAAGGACAAAAAAAAATTTGATAATTTCCTGATTAGCCTGTTTTCTGTCATTTTAACTAATACTTAATTTTCAAAAAATTTGATTTTATGAGGACTTTTTTGAAAAGTTCAGTAATTAGGTTTTAATTAGATTAAAAAAATTTTTTGTTTGCAAGTAACAGTTTGCTTTGCTAACATAAGCAAAGGAGAATGTAAAGGAAGGATGGAAGGAACTTGCAGATGAGCTAGGAAGGCTGGAGAAACAGGTGTGGAATCATGCAAGAGCCAGGGACCGTTGCAGTGTCTAGTGAGGTGAGAGTGACCACAAATAAGTCAAGACACAAATGGGCATATCATTTAAGATAGTGATAAAGTGCTGTGACATTTTATGAAGAAAATGTCCCTCCTTAGGAATCACAGTATTCTGCTACCTGTTTCCCAATGTCTGAAAACCATTTGACTAGAATTCTATTTATTTAAAGCAGGAGAATAAATCTGGTCCCTGTTATTCTATCTTAGCCCAATTTGGAAGTTCCAAAGTTTTCTATTGATACTACACTATTTCTATTGATATTGAGTAGTTTTATTGTTCTGCTTACCTCGTGGAATTGTTTTAAGGATCAAATAAGGTAATATATGAAAAGAATATTAAATTACAGTTATAAAGTACTGTATATATATGCAAATATAAAAGTAGCTCCCTTTTACAAAATATAAAGATTTGTCTAATGGATCCACTTTTCTTAATGAAAAAGTATTTGAAGGAATGAGTTATAATTTTTTTCCATCGACCATAGGCTTTGTGCACAGGATTCTATTAAAGGGTGTATAATTCTATTTTACCATGGCATGTGGTAAAAATTAAATAGATATATATTTCCTTCAGCCATTCCAGACCAGTGTAATCCTCTGCCATGCAATGAAGATGGATATATGACCTGCAAAGATGGCCAAGCTACATTCACTTGCATTTGTAAATCAGGTTGGCAAGGAGAGAAGTGTGAATTTGGTATGTACAATAAACCCAGCTGGCTCATCTGGATTGGCCTCCTGAAAAGTTCTCTGAAGGTTTTATTACTTTAAAAGTAATTTATTTCCTCCTTTTTAGATATAAATGAATGCAAGCATCCTTCAAATGTAAATGGAGGTTGTAGCCAGATTTGTGATAATACACCTGGAAGTTACCACTGTTCCTGTAAAAGTGGTTTTTTTATGCTTTCAAATAAAAAGGACTGCAAAGGTAAGAGTAAGAAGGTAGACTAAAAAGGTATTTACTATGTGAGAGCAAAATTCAATTAGAGGAATTCCCCCAGGAAATTCTTGGAAAACTCTTAGGTGGTAAGTGCTTGTAATAAGTATACATTATCATCTACCTTGAAACCTTGTGATACTATGGGACTGCCTTTGCTTTATTGTTTATAGAGTATTTTTTTACTCACAGAGTATTTTGTTGTCTTCTTATTGTGTGTGCATGTGTACATGCACGTGTTTTAATGAAGAATTTCATTATATGGTGATAAAATGAAGTTTTAGTGCAAGTCCTTGCATACTACAGTCTTTGCGAAATCGTTGTTTATCCTTTTTCTTCCAGACACTATAATATTATATCCTTTATTCCAATAAGATAAACGGTTTACAAATAAATCACCACAATCCTTAATAACTTCTTTCACTGTATTTTATATTTTCTTGTCAGAAATACCTTTCTAATTTCCAGTATAAACCCTTCATCTTGCACCTCATTTCCTGTTGTGGTTTTGAAAAAGATGAAGCTCTGGTTTTCCTTCTCTTTATACATCTAAGATCACATCACTGGTCATAACTTTTTTTCTTTTTTAATTTCAGACTTAAATAATTCCAGTCAGTTAGTTTAGCTTTTTAAGTCATTTTACTAGTGTATTTCTTTTTTTTTAAATTATGCTTCTCTTTCCCCCAAATTTTACCTTTCTTTTTTCTGCACAATGTCTTTTCCATTAGACTGCTTTAACTACCTTTACTAAATCTTCAAATATAAGTGCTAGGTACGTGGATGACTAAAAATGAAATTCTCCAGCCTGGAGTTAAATTTTGCCTTTAGAAAATGGGAGCAAGTTATTCTTTCTTCTCTCCTTTCCTCCTTCCCTTCCTTTCTTCCTTCTTTCCTTCCTTTTCTTCCTTCTTCCCTCCCTCCCTCTCTTCCTCCTTCTCCCCCTTCTCTTATTTCTTTCTCCCACCACTTCTCCTCTTTTTGTGATGAAGTAAAAAATTTAGTAAGTTAAAATGTAAAGTTTTCTTTTTCAACTCTATTCATATCTGCTTTGGTAAATCCTTAAATTGAATTCATATTCAAGGAGTGGTCTGTCCCTCACTGTATTGTAGTGTTTAGTCTAGCATAGTTTACTATAATATCATTTGAAGTGCAATTGAGTGACTCTAAGTGAACTGTATAAGCTAACGATTTATTATAAGCAGTTATCCAATTTCAGATTATATATGTTTCTTGTTTGCCTATTTGAAGGTGTTTGAGGTTAAAGATTTAGAATATCAATATCATTAAAACACCAGTTATAGAAAACCATTATAATGAAGGGATACCTTATGCATTCCACAAGCAAATAATACCCATTAAAACTTCTACATCTAAATACTTGGATAGTCTATACTGCTAAAGAATTTGTGATTTATATTTTTAATTAATAGGAATTTAATCCTTATCCATTGAGTTAATACACCTTAACAAAAAGTTCTCTTATAAATGAGTGTCTCTGATGATCAGGACATATGTTCTTGCATTCTTCATTTACATAGTCTTTTATCCATGATACCTAAGTAATAAAGTACAGACCTAGAAGAATATGTATACAACTGTTACAATAGGGCCTTTGCTAAAATGTGGATATGGCTGGGATTAAGCTGCCAGTAAATGTGCAAAAATGCAAGAATAAAACTTTTCATCAGACATTAGATGTCAGTGTAGAGTCATAAAATGTACATGCTATAACCGACACTCATATGATTTAAATGAGTCCTTGTAATATGCCTCAAACCAAATAAATTTAGTCATATGTTTTTACTTTCTGTTGAAAATATGGATTTTATAGCTCTTTTTAGAAAAGTAAGTATTTTTTGAAGTAATTGTAGATTCACATGCAGTTGTAAGAAATAATAAAAAGCGATCCCCTGTACCCTTTTCCCAATTTCTCCCGATAGTAAAATCTTACAAAACTATAGTACCTTATAACACCCAGGATATTGTCACGAATACAATCAACATACAGAAAAATTCCCTTACCACAAGGAATTGATTCATTTATTTTTGTGCAGGTCATTTTAAATAGAGAAATGTCTGAAAATTTGGCTATTAGTCTGTGGAAAAATTAAACTATCAATATCAACTTTTTAGAGTAGAAAATATATTTTTCATTCTGAGCTCACCTTTCCTCAGAGAGTACAAATGAAAAGAGTTCACTAATAATTACACCTCTATTGAACTATTTCTGTCACTTGTTTTGTTTTTCTCACAGGTGCTTATTCAGTAACTAGTTCCAATCAATACTTCGTCTCCTACTCTACTATGTAATATAAACGCATCTGAAATTTCTGGAATAGTAATTTAACACTAAAATTTACGCTGAATTAGCTGCACTTTATAAGTACTTTAACACCTTACCCAATCCCATTTAAAATTTGAATCACTCTTGAATACTTTAAGCCACAATAGTAGTATGCAGATTTAGCTATTGTCCATTTCCAAAGGAAAGGTGTAAGACTGATGAGCCATCTCATTTTTACTGTTTATATTTGTGATAATACAGAGTAAATATGCTGTTAAGACCATATTTCAGAAACATGTATTTAAGAATACATATTAAGAATATGATGAGTCTCTTCTTCCATTTATTTTCATACTGTATCCTGGTAGATAAGAAAAAAAAGTGCTTTTTTTCTTTTACGTGACTACAAAGGAAATAGCAACCATCAATCAAATTCCCTATGTATTTGTATAAAGAAGTCCTATTTAGTGAACTAATATATGATGATAGATTTAATATTTTGTTATTCCCAGACCACTTTGTTGTCTCATTAGATATATTAAACTAGATCCAGGAAACACAAATCAAGGGGTCTTTGCTAGTATCTTCTGGTATGGGAAAAATGTTTTTTAATATACTGGTTTCATTTATAGATGTGGATGAATGCTCTGTGAAGCCAAGCATTTGTGGCACAGCTGTGTGCAAGAACATCCCAGGAGACTTTGAATGTGAATGCACTGAAGGCTACAGATACAATCCCGTATCAAAGTCTTGTGAAGGTAAAGTTCTGGTGGTGTCATTGGTGGTGAAGAGGGTGTTTGCACCCTGATTTGATGTGAGAAGCATTGGTTCTTTAGTAGTATGCAATCTGATTGGCCCTCTAAGCTGTATATGAATCGGAGACCTCCCATATATGATAGAAGCAAAAGAACACATTTTTAAAATTATTTATTTATTTATTTACTTACTTTTGGCTGCGTTGGGTCTTCGTTGCTGTGCACGGGCTTTCTCTAGTTGCAGCGAATTGGGGCTACTCCTCATTGTGGTGTGTGGGCTTCTCATTGTGGTGGCTTCTCTTGTTGCGGAGCACGGGCTCTAGGCGCCCGGGCTTCAGTAGTTGTGGCTCACGGGCTCTAGAGCGCAGGCTCAGTACTTGTGGTGCACGGGCTTAGTTGCTCCGGCTTGTGGGATCTTCCCGGACCAGGGACTGAACCCGTGTCCCCTACACTGGCAGGCGGATTTTAACCACTGTGCCACCAGGGAAAAAACACATTTTATAATATTCAAAGATAAAAAGAACTTCTAGCTCTAAGGAAGAACACACGCACAAAAAGAAAGGCAAATTTAAAAATCATGTGGGTGTTACAACAAGGGTGGTTAGAAACCTTCGGTTTTATACCAAGCTTTTCAATGATTTTCTGTGCATATATCAGTGTGCCTTTTATTGTAAAATAGTAACTGACCTAGTTCTATTATAATTAAATACATGTAAAAGAAAGTCTCTTCATAACCAAATGATAACCAAGCTCTAAAACCTTAAGAAGTACTGATTAGTAATGTTAGTGCCTGTGGTTTTGGGAGAGCCCCTTGGAGCTTATGATTACTTCATTTGGCTCCAGTGGTGCTGCCATGTGTGCCTCAGGTAGCTTAGATGTGTTAGAGCAGGGGTCCCCAACGGCCAGGCCTACACCAGTCCACGACCTGTTAGGAACAGACCATACCTAGAGCAGGAGGTGAGGGGCGGGTGAGCAAGCGAAGCTCCATCTGCCGCTCCCCATGTCCCTCCATCACTCACGTTACCTCCTGAACCATCCCCCCACCGTCCGTGGAAATATTGTCTTCCACGAAACCAGTCCCTGGTGCCAAAAAGGTTGGGGACCACTGTGTTAGAGAGATTTTTTTAAAAAGCATGGATATATATAAATTATCTCCTTTGAATTTTTTAAAATTTCAAAATGAATTTAATACCATGACTAAAACTAATCAAATCAATAATTTTTCTATTGTGGCAAAATATATATATAAGATGTGCCCTTTAACCATTTTTAAGTGTACAGTTCAGGGGCATTCATTACATTCACACAGTTATGCAGCCATTACCATATCTGTTCCAAAACTTTTCCAAACAGAACTCTGTAACTGTTAAGCAATAAATTCCCCCTCCTCCCTTTCCCAGCCCCTGATAACCTCCAACTTACTTCTGCCTCTATGAGTTTGCCTAAATTGATGATAATCTTAGAATAGTTTTGTTTTCAACTATTTGTACTCCTTTTGAGATTTTGATGTGTTATAACCTTATGCACTCACTGAAAAATATCCCCCCAACCCACCATTTCTACTCTCCCACCACTCCAGGTGGAAATTACTATAGTAAGCCCTAAGCATTTGCAGACTTATTATTATCCAACTTCATCATCAATATTGTAGTTATATTCAACGAATGACAGATTTTTTTAAAAAGATGTAAATGTGAAAATGTAAATATATTTATATATAAATATATATTACTTTATTCCTCTAGTTATACTATTCAATTTTTATGGTACTGAGGGTTCACTAATTTGGGGAGGTCTATTTTAAGACATTTTAAGGGAGAACTTATATGCTATAATAGTATTTGAGTTTGGGAATTTTCAAAGATCACAGGGTGTATTCATCAAAAAGGTCAAGGATTGTAGGTAGCTAGCTCTGAAGTGTACTTTAGCTGAAGTATCTTATTACAGCTTTTCAAGAATGATTTTCTTAAAATATGGAGTAGGAACAGGGACCATATAGAAGATTTCACAGTATGGGAGGTAATAGCACAGTGAGGTTTTTTGTTTTTTTTACATAAGAAATAAATATATGTCCTTAAATTTATTGTCGCCAGTAATCGTTGCATTATGGAAAGTGAAATTTTCTTGATATGATCATTTAATCTCCAATTACATTAACCTTCAATTAAAAGGGATCTTTTCTTCCTTTCCCTTCCCTATCTTCCTATCCTCCCCTCCCTCCTCCTCCCCTCCTCTCCCCTTCCCTTCCCTTCCTTTTCTTTTCTTCAAAGCAAAGAGTTAAGAAGTAGTGTCAATGGAATTCATATGATCAGATGTGACAGTTACATGGAGATTCTCAGTCTTTTTTTCTTCAAAATCATAAAATTAGTATAATTGTTATATCTTTATTAATTATTAATTACTGAGAGTTATTCATTAAATTTGTTGGTCAGGTATATAAATAGAAATTACACTTGTAACTCACTTAAATTTCCATGGCAAGTGATTTGTGATTTGATGTCAAAGGAATTTCTTTCACAAAGGATTTATTATCATTGATTATCTCATACTAAAATCAACATAGTCCTTCTTCTGTGAGATTGAACATTTAGGAGATATTAAAATTTATGTTCTCTTTTACCCCAGATGTGGATGAATGCTCTGAGAACATGTGTGCTCAACTTTGTGTCAATCACCCTGGAGGTTACTCTTGTTACTGTGATGGGAAGAAAGGATTCAAACTTGCTCAAGACCAGAAGAGTTGTGAGGTAACATTTTGCAAGGCTAACCTTCCCACCTCTTTTTTAAAATGAAAGAACCAGGTACTTATTTCCACACAGTTGAGGTAAATCAAGAGAATACAGATGTCTATTATAACTGCTATAGTTCAAAGCAGGCTATGAGTCACAGTCCATTTTACTAATTTTGGTCATGTAAGTGGTAAACATTGTGGATAATTAGTGACTGGATTAAAAAAAAGAAAAGCTGCAGGGCCACAGTTCAGAGAGTGCTCATCTGTATAGCCTGTACATTTATAAAATGCAAAGTGTATGTTTATTTAAGAAACTAAGAAAAGCTGAGGTTTATACTCCTCTTTGTGAGAAAAAAGTCTTTCATAGAACTTTAGAGAAAACATTTTCCAGTGTCTGCTTTTCTTTATCTCACTCTGACAAGTTTGATCATGCCGCAGGCATGTTAGTACTTGCAAGAGTGCTCATAAAATCTCAGGTGGAAACAACTCTGTCAGAGTAGGATTTAGTTGGGGTTTAAGTATATGGAAATTCAGAGAGGTCAATTTTGTTAATTTGTATCTCTCAAAATTGCTTTTAGTTACTAAGATTCAATTCATAATTGATCCAGAAATTGAATGTTGGGGGTAGGTTCTAGTTCTTCTTCCATTGTAATAAATAGATCAACATTTGAAGCTCTTTTTTTTTTTTCCTAAATAAGGATCACATGTTAGTGATCTTTAGTCAAATTCTTGAATCTCTTTTAATTTTTAAAAGTTAAAGTGAAATTTCAAATGCTTATGAAGCAGATAGTAAAAAAAGCCCTAAACTAAATAATGATTTAATCATGAATTTACACATACCTCTTTATCTGCTACCCAGAGAAAGCTGTGTATGTCCAAAAAATGTAACATTTCATGTTATGCCACCTACTTGGTAAAGAAAGGTAAGGTAAGCTAGTTGGCGTACGTAATAACGTTGGTAGTACTTCATTGGACTGTATTGTGTTCATGTCTATTTTGTAATTTGGTTTTCTATTATTTCAGTATTTGTTGTAGTTACACATTACCATCTACCTTGGAATAGATTTATGGAAGTTCTAAGAGGAAATGAGATATTATTTCTGGACCTAGATTTAATACAGTGCTGTTTACACAGTTCCCCCCAGAATATCCCTGTATGTATGCCCAAGAACTTCTCCCTTAAAAACCTTTCCATTTTAATATTTGTTTTTGCTCTTAGAAGGAAAAAACCTTGATGTTACATCAGATGACTCTAAATCACTTTTTTTTTGGTGAATTCCTTGGAGATTACAGTGATATCTTACTTTATATTTAACCCATTCCGGTTTTCCAGCATTCCCTTTACTATCTAGATAGCAAATTTTTGCTCAGAAAAATTTTGGCTTAATTAAGACTTTAAAATGTGTATTCTTGGAGATTATACTGATCGGCTATACAAGGAAGTAAAAGATATTGCTTTATTATTACCATGGGTGTTCTTAATTTATTTTAGTGTATCACAGAGGATACATTTGACAAGAACACTAGGAAATAGAGAAAAGATGATACCCTGACACAAACACCAAGCAGTAACCTATGCTTTTTGTTTGTTTTGTTGCCTTTTCTCCAGGCTGTTCCAGTGTGTCTTCCTTTGAACCTTGACAAAAATTATGAATTGCTTTACTTGGCAGAGCAGTTTGTAGGGGTTGTTTTGTATTTAAAATTTCGTTTGCCGGAAATCACCAGGTGAGGTATCAATGTCAATGATAATTTCTAGAGATAAGCAGGTCAGGACATAAGAAAAGAAGTGACTGAAAGGTTTAAAATGTATGAAATTTTATTATCAGATAAGTTAGGTATATTATCAGTCAGATGATATGAGGTACCCCAAAGTTCATTTTTATCTTTACACGTAATTTTCATGCTTGAATCATTTGGGGTCGTTCTAGGCTGATTTTCTCCAATGATCATTTGATCTTAATCCATAGTTCTTCCTTTTCTAGTGAATACATATTTACTAAGAAGCTGGGAAAGTAGATTTAATGTATTTGTGAAATTTTCTTTCTTTATACATGTTGTTAAAAATTAAGTAAAGAGAAATATTCAAAATACTGCTTTTAGAATATAGTTATATTCATAATTATTAAGGAAACTATATATGATTGCTTAAGTAGTATTTTAAAGGAATGCATCGCATGATTTTAGTTGACTATCTGGGTACTTTATCTGTCGTTCCTGTAGTTAGGCTGACTTTTGGGAGGGAGTAATTTCTTCTATTTTTGAGTCATGACTAATTATCAAATTTTCTCAGAGCCATACATTGTTGGAACTAGGAAAAGAATTTCAGAATTTGTTGGAATAATGGAAAGGAAACATTTGAGACTGATTATAGAGTACAAATTTTAAAATATTTTAATTAGATAAGCATGAATATTTAATTCATTAGATATATGAGTGATTATTCATTAAATAATTCAACTCAATCCATAGAAATTTTACCATTCAGGAACATTGAAATTTATTCACTGATTTAATTGTGCTCTTTTGACACTCTCGTTTCCCCCAAGTTGTGGTTTTCCCCTTTAACATCTCAGAGCAAATAATATCTTCTAGTGATTTGATTGTAGACAACCTTTCCTTGCTATGAGAGTAATGAGAATGAGAGAGGAGAGTTCATTATTACATACCTTCAGGCACTTTCAGAGGTATTCATTTTTCACAATTCACAAATGCTTGGGCTGTAACATTGGATCAAATTGGATCAATTATTTCTTTCAGTATTTATTTGTTTATTATTTGTTTAGTTTAAACTTTTTATTGAAGTATTATAAATATATATATATACACATAGAAATATACATGTATCTTACATGTAAGCTTGATGAATTTTTATAAGCTGCCACCTGTGTAACGAACACAAAGAACAGCTAACACTTTTATATTTATTTTTTCTTTTTTTGCAAATTCCTTCAGCTCTGTTTCCCATGATCAAATACTTACCCTACCCCAAAGTTAGCAGATTCATTTTTTTCACTCTACAATACTTCTGAAAAAGAACGAATTGTTCCCCAATATAATGAGTCAGTATGCTGATGTATTCCAGACAGAAAATGTGCAGAACACGACTCTTTGAATGACTGGTTTAGCATGATTTTACAAAGAGAAGGAAATTATCTCCATAATAGGATGAACTTCTATAAGATCCTGAGAGTACATAGATTTGGATTTTGGCAAGATAATAATGCTTCACATCAGCAAAATGTGATGAATATGAAAGAGAATAGAAGTCCCTACTCGAAGCAAAATGGTTCTTTTTAATATGAGTTCAGTAAATTCCTACTACATTGTTATCTACCCAACATACTTTACTCCACATTTACCTCTTTGTAATATTTTCTTGGAATTCTAAAGACTAAAAAGTTTATTCTATCACTTTTTCTTTTTCTTTCTTTTTTTTTTTTTTGTCATACACGGGCCTCTCACTGTTGTGACCTCTCCCGTTGCGGAGCACAGGCTCCGGACGCGCAGGCTCAGCAGCCGTGGCTCACGGGCCCAGCTGCTCCACGGCATGTGGGATCTTCCCGGACCGGGGCACGAACCCGTGTCCCCTGCATCAGCAGGCGGACTCTCAACCACTGCGCCACCAGGGAAGCCCTATCACCTTTTCTTTGTTCCATTTGAGGTAGATTTGTGCCCCATTGCAAGTGGTGCCTCTATCACTATACTATTATATGTGGAATAAGAAAGAGTGTGGGATTCTTTCTTGCCTTATTTAGTAATTATCTGAATTCTTGATTTTTTAACTTAAATTTCCTTTATTTTAACTTAACTCAGATGACTAATAGTTATACAACTATTTTTCCTATTCCCTGTTTATCTTTTTTCAGTCATTTTGCTTTGCTGGTTCCTTGGAAACTTTAATGCTAATTCTCATTAAAGTATCCTAAGGGCACTGAATTGATATATATTATTTTTTAGTCCAGCATACTTAAGATTTTTTCCTCCCCTGTAGTAGCTACATACATATATGTGCAGAGTCTTAACAGCAACAGGTGTTATCAGAGCTCAGATAGCCCCAAACGCATGACTATATCTTTTAAGCTCTCCTTCCATGTACTCTAGTATAGTAATTTATGCAATTAGAGTTTGGGGGAGCTTTTGAAATTAAATGAACAGATACATTTAAAAGTCTTTGACTTTACCTTCTTTTACCACACATGAAGTCTTAATTAAGCTTGCAATCATCCAGATACTACCTTGTGTATCCCTGTGACTGATTCCTTCCTGACATATATGAAATCATAGGAAAATATGTTTTTGATGGATAAACTTCAATCATGGAATTGTAACATCTTTTACTAATCATGTATGGATACAGCAAAAAAAAAAAAAAAAAGGAATCTTAATGTCAGATTACATAGTGTATAAAAGGCTCCAGGAGAGAGACAATATGCCTAATATTTGTACATGAGTATTCCTGCATTTTAAAGAGTGCCTTCAAAACAAATGCCAAAAGATGAAAAATTATCAAAGCATCTTTTCATTGGGAAAAAAGATTCCACGAATAAGCAAGAAGATATAATAACTTGATTTTAAACACACATGGAGCCAGAGATAATACAAGAACAGCTTAGTCCTGCCCTTCTCTTTTATTTTTTCCAGGGAAAGAGTTGACTCTTTCAACGTATTGCTGTTTGCCAGTACAAGAAAAAAAAGAATAACATAGTCTTCAATATTGCTTACTATTAAGTCTCTCTCTTTGTCCATTGTTTAGATTTTCAGCTGAATTTGATTTCCGGACATATGATTCAGAAGGTGTTATCCTGTATGCAGAATCTTCTGATCACTCAGCTTGGTTCCTGATTGCACTTCGTGAGGGCAAGATTGAAATTCAGTTTAAGAATGAATATACAGCCAAAGTCACAACTGGAGGCAAAGTTATTAATGATGGTTTATGGAATATGGTACGTTTTGCTGAATTCATAAAGAATCTTTCCACTTTGATGCAATTTGTATAAAACCATTGATCATTTTTTTAATAGTGATACCAAAGCAAAATAATTTTGGGTTTATCTGATGTTGTGTGAAGTATATTCTACATGCTGTAAATCCCTGAAACAGCCTGAGACGTTATTATCTCTCAATATATTGCAGATTTCCCATAACTGAAGTTGTTTTCAGTTATTTGCTTTGTTAAAGACAACTACTCTGTCCTTAACTTTTTACCTTTTTTAGTGGCTGTCACTGGGTGAACAGTGATATTGCTCGTATAGGTCAGGGGTTATTCTAAGACAACACTGATCATGGACAACTACACTGGATAGCCATCAATATTTTTAATGTAAAAGAGAAATACACATAGTAACAAAATAAAAAATTTAATTTAATTTTAAATATTATCATGTAGGTATAATCAGTTTGTACAAACAGGATACACTAGCTGGTACCAATTATAGTGCTTAGAAACTAGCATTTTTAGATAATCCCTAAAAGTGAGTCTTTATTTTAATAATCAAGAACAGCACTTTAATTTACTGTATTAAAATGGAACTTTTCTTGGAGAAGGAATTACTTGGAGAAGGGATTACTGTTAGTCCACAGAGGGGAGAATTCCTTTCTGCAATTAAATCAATGCTACTTTCAGCAGAGAAGAGCAGAGAGAAGAATGTTGTGCCCCAAACAGACACTACCTAAGCCTGTGGGAACTGACAAGAGGTCCATGTTGAGCAGCCATGTAAAGTCATCACTAAATTATTTCATTCTTATATTTATCCACTCTTGCAGTCATATACGCAATAAGCTTTTAGTGAGCATGTTTAA
The DNA here is from genome assembly GCF_964374135.1 of Grampus griseus. Classification (NCBI taxonomy): domain Eukaryota; kingdom Metazoa; phylum Chordata; class Mammalia; order Artiodactyla; family Delphinidae; genus Grampus; species Grampus griseus. Next base: position 101,396,270 of record NC_138998.1, read on the forward strand.
AGTGCTACATCCCTGAGTTCAAGGCTCTAAAACTATAGCAAGAGTTTGTCCTTGCTCGAGGTTAGTACCTCACAGTTTAGTAGCTGATGCTGCCTTATGAACTAATACAATATAATGTGAAATATGTTACAGGAAGGTGGTAATAAAGAACAGTTGGGTGCAGATATGGTTCACCGAAAAGGGGGCTGTCTGTCTTTTGGCAGCCATGGATTTTGGGCTCCTAACTCTAAAAGAATAGTGTCTTCACAAGATCAAATGCAACTGTCAGAGAAGTCACTAAAATTCTCTGACTTCTAATGCTTATTAGTGTATCTTTGTTACTACATCTTTCCTACTATAGCTCTATCTAGAATATTTGATGCATACAGCTATACCTCCAATGTGCTGCAGAATACATTTTAATGCCTAACGTCCCTAAATCACCTATCTAAAACTGCTAAAATCACTTTTGCAGCAAAAGAGAGTGAACAGAATTTTTTCTAATGAGTTTATACAAATTGAAAATATCAGCTGTTTGAAGGTGAATTTAGATAAATTTCTAGGTAGGATATAATATGTATAAAGAAGAAGGTAAATATTTATCTGTGAAATTATCATGAGTTGCAAGTAGTGTTTATTAAAGAACTGTTCATGAGTGATATTATTAAAGACAGAATTCGAGGGCTTCCCTGGTGGCGCAGTGGTTGAGAGTCCGCCTGCCGATGCAGGGGACACGGGTTCGTGCCCCGGTCCGGGAAGATCCCACATGCCGCGGAGCGGCTGGGCCCATGAGCCATGGCCACTGGGCCTGCGCTTCCGGAGCCTGTGCTCCGCAACGGGAGAGGCCACAACAGTGAGAGGCCCGCATACTGCAAAAAAATAAATAAATAAAAAGAGACAGGATTCGGGATGGATGGAAGGTAGCTGTTCAGTTTCATTTATTTGTCTCCTATGTTTATGATTCTTGTTAAAAAGAAACTATTATTTAATGATATGCCCATGTTTTAACTAAAACACTTACATTAAAATCTCCCTCTATAAACTGAATACAAGTTTATATAAAAAATAAAGTTTAAGAACAATAAGCAAGTCAGAGAAAAACTTGACTCTGGTAATAAACTTGGTGCTGGCTGTTTTTCTTTAAATTGTAATTCAATATTGTAACAATTTATGCATTTTACGTCCCCGAGCATGGTAGTTTTACTAGCTTTTAATCCTGATGATTTATTAAAGAATTATATACTGTTTCAAACAAATTTATGCAGCACAGAAATTATTTCAAATAAATAAATACTTTAAATAAGTATTTTAATTTTAATTAATGACAAAGTGGTTAAGTTAAATTAATCTGTAAACTGGACTATGGATTATTTTAAAATTTTAAATAAAATACTTTAAAAATAAGAAATTAGAATTAAAGCATATAACAGAATTGTTTTGTAATTCAGATTTAAAAAATTGAATGTGTAATGATTAAGTCATTAGAATGGCTACAACCTGTAGGAATAAATATTGCTACTTTGTAAGTGATTATTATATTTCATAGTTGGGTATAATCCTAATATTGGTGGGAAATATATAATTTGTATAATAATTTCATTTATTCAACAAAATATTTATTGAGCACTTTATGTGCTATTCCTTCTTCTAGGTGGTGGGGATACAACAGTGAATAAAACAAAGTCCCTGCTCTAATGGAGCTTGCATTGTGGTGGTGAGATGAAAACCACAAATGCATCAACAAATAGACATGTCAGATAGTGATTAATGCTATGAGAAAAAAGAAAAGCAAGGCCAGGCAATAGAGAATGATGATGGTGAGTGTGCATATGGAATCAGGAAAGCCATCTCTGATGAGATTACGTTAGAAAGAGACTTGAGGACACAAGACCGGAGAGCTTTTTGGGGGAAGATAATTCTGTCACGTGAACAGCAAATACAGAGTCTTAGGCTAACTTAGATGATTTTGAGAAGTGACATAATCTAATTTGCATGTTAAAAGATAATCCTGGTTAGGACCTAATGGCTTTGTGGAAACTAGACAGTAGAGAGTAAGGACAGAATAGGATGTGGGGTTAGGAGACTATGGCAACAACACAGTGGAGAGAAGATGGCAGCTTTGACTGGAGTGTTGATAGTGGGAGTGGTGAGAAGTGGTCAGATTCTGTATATATTTTTAAGGTCCAGCTTTCAATTTAAGGTAGATAAAAACTTTTTGGTATTCAGCATAAAGAGGGCTTTAAAGGCCCTGAGATTGGTTATTGTCAATCTGTCGTTTTAAACTCTATCACATCCAATATAATGCTCTAATTATTATATAAAAAAGAAAATAATTTTTAGAAAGTAATATGTATTTCCATATGTAAATGCTCAAGTTCAAGTATAATATTTGTCAAAGCTTACTCCTATACATAGAATAACATGAAAGCTACAACTGAAGACATGCTTGGGGGTGTAGAATTGGCAACTGAAAAACCATAAGTGCATAAATGGTATTGCCATTAGTAATAGTAATTTTACAAAATGGTGAGAAAATCTTGATAAAGATCCAAACAAAACAAACATCAATCTCTTCTTTGTTTACAAGATTATTACATTCTTGAAAAATTCAGTGAATGCTGAAGTGGTACAACAGATATTTAGTGTTTATATTACACACAAGCACAGGTAATTATAAGCATGAGTATACCCTACATGAATATCTTCTAGGAAGGTTCAGAAAATTTGTAGGATATTGGATATTTTATTATTTATTTTGCATGACTATCCTGCATATTGCAGGGTGTGTCTAGCATCTTGCAATGTCAGCATACCACTTACTGTGAAAACTAAAAGTGCCCACCACCCCCAAATTTGCCCTAGAGTGGGGCAATAAAGCCCCCTTTAAAAATATTTGCATGACTAGAGGGATGAACTCTGGGGCTTATTATAGAGGTTAAGAAGAAGAGGATCCAGCAAAGAAGACTGCGAAGGGGTGTGAGGAGAAGCAAGCCAGACGGAGGTCCTGGAGGCTAAGTTAAGAACATCTTTCAAAGAGGGAATAATCATTAGAATAAAATGATGGTGACTGGTTATATTAAGGACAGAGCCTTGACCAACTTTAAATCTGTAAATGTTACCAAATTTATTTTATTTACTTTAGAGCATAGATTTTTCCTTCCTGTAGTAGTGCTTTAATATGCCTATTGTTTGGCTTCCCTGATTGATAAGTAAACGAAGGGTTTGCATTTAGAGTCCTACAGTTTTACATAAGGAGATTGCAGCAATGGTTCTTCAAATTGCCTTTATGGGAAGATTTTTAAAAAATATATTTATTTATTTATTTTCCTTATTTTTTTGTCTGCAACACGTCTTATTTGCGACACACGGGATCTATGTTGAGGCATGTGGGATATTTTTGTTAAGGCGCGCAGTCTCTTCGTTGCGGCACTCGGGCTTCTCTCTAGTTGCAGCGCGCGGGTTTTCTCTCTCTAGTTGTGGCTCGCGGGCTCCAGAGCCCATGAGCTCTGTAGTTTGCGGCACGCGGGCTCTTGTTGAGTCTCACAAGCTCAATAGTTGTGGCGTCTGGGCTTAGTTGCCCTGCGGTATGTAGTGATCTCAGTTTCCCGACCAGGGATCAAACCCTCGGTCCCTGCATTGGAAGGGGAATTCTTTACCACTGGGCTACTAGGGAAGTCCAGGGAAGATTTTTTTTTTTTAATTGTTGGTTACCACTACTTCCAACCGTTTTTAGAAATCCAAACTACTTTCAAAATTGGAAAAAACCAATTTAATTTAATGTGCTTTCTTATGACCTCAACTATTTTTGAATTTTGAAATAAAATATAATTTGTGCATAATGAACAGAATACTGAATGTACTAACTTCTCTTAATTTATATTAAAAATTTATTTACCTTATTGATTTCATATTTATACTATCAGACAAATGCAAAATAAGGGCGCTTAAAAGTTTTCTAAGATTTTCTTTTTTGCAGTACGCGGGCCTCTCACTGCCGTGGCCCCTCCCGCTGTGGAGCACGGGCTCCGGATGCGCAGGCCCAGCGGCCATGGCTCACGGGCCCAGCTGCTCCGCGGCATGCGGGATCCTCCCGGACCAGAGCACGAACCCACGTCCCCTGCATCGGCCGGCGAACTCTCAACCACTGTGCCACCTGGGAAGCCCCCACTTTCTTTTTTTAAACTGTTAATTTTATGGCACACTGGTGTTGAAAGATATATATTATAAATGGGTGTTTAAATATAATAGAAAAATATTGATTTTTAAACTTTAAAATATGGTATTGATTTAATTTTCGATCAAGAATTACCACACTAAAGCACATTTTTATCACCTTTATACTAATGTGACATTTCAAATGTATTGGAACAAATTAACAAGTACAGTAAAATGATTACTTTGGAAAATTATATACTGGAATAATAACAGGATTTTTCAATCGTGGTGTTTCAAATGAAATGCAGTAATGTTTGGTTGTTTGATAATTTTTGTCTTTTTAATTATAGGTCTCCGTGGAAGAATTAGAACAGAGTATTAGTGTAAAAATAGCTAAAGAAGCTGTAATGAATATAAATAAACCTGAAAGCCTTTTTAAGCCTACCAATGGGTTTCTAGAAACCAAAGTATACTTTGCAGGAATACCTCGGAAAGTGGAGAATGCACTCATTAGACCGGTAACGATCCAAGCTTATATCATTCATCATGGGTGAATTCCTTCATCTGTAATAGATTTGAAAATGTGTTTTTCTGAGAGTCAAATAAAGTTATTTTGTTGAACATACCAACTGTGAAAACTTGAATTGAACATGGAAAAATAACATTATCAACCCTTGAAATTATATTAAGGAAATAAGAAAATGAATGTAGTGTTTTGAGCCCATTTAAATTCCCAGCATTACTCATGGAGAAGTAGATTTTCAAAAATTCTCCGAGTATCAGTTCAACGTTAACATTATAATAGTCCATACTCAGCCATTAAACATATAAATACATATATTTGAGTCCAAAATTACATGATTTTGTAGAAGCCTGTCAAAGAACTTTCTTAGGTCTGTTTTAGGACTAAAATTTGGGAGATAAGGATAGCACATGAGGTGGAATGTTTTAAATAGAAAAATCTTTGGTGGGAATATAACTGCAGCCTGTCATAAATTGAAGTTAGATATAACAGATGATTTTCTGTATGTGGTATTTGACTAACTACCATGGAAAAGGTTTCATGAAGGAGACTAATCAATGACCTTGAAGAGTTTTAAATTTTTCATTTGAAGTCATGGGTCTGCCAATTTTACACTTGCTGATTTAACTTAAATATTGACCATTTTGTATCCATCTTTCAGTTACCTTAGCTTTTAAAAGATTTCTGTGATATGATATAAAACCTGAATTAGTTAACTCATGTCAGAGTGAATATACCTGTCCTTTGAAATTGATAAATCAAGACATTTAAAAAGTAAAATAAATTATTCAAAAAGAATCAACTATTTATGAAATGGCTGCATGTCTTGAATGTGGCTGGTTGCTTTGGTGAGACTGAAGAATGCAAACACTTTTGTTCCTGAAGAGGCTTAGTATCTGATGGCAAGACAAACCTAGTTTAAATGCAGTTAAAGAAAAACAGAAAGCAGCTTAGAACTCAGGGGCACAGCTAGAAGCATATATGGAACTCGAGAGCAGAAGAGTTAGTGCTGGATGATGCAGAAGAGGCAGGTGGGGCTTGAGGTGTTAAAAATCACTAGGATCCCAGTGGAGGTCTCTGATGGCATAAGCTCACTTTTACTGAAAAAGACTGTCCATCTGAAGGACACCTTGAACAAAATTTAGATAAAATTCAAAATATGTTAAATACTTTAAAATGTCATCAAAGAAAGAATTTTGCCTCTAAATGAAAACCTATATCTTATAATCAATTAAGCCACTTCATTTATGAGTCTGTCTTTTTTAAGTTTAAAATGCTTTCATTGATCTATATTTTAAATTGTTAGATTAACCCTCGTCTAGATGGATGTATTCGAGGCTGGAATTTGATGAATCAAGGAGCTTCCGGAGTAAAGGAAATCATTCAAGAAAAACAAAATAAGCATTGTCTTGTCACTGTGGAGAAGGGTTCCTACTATCCTGGTTCTGGAGTTGCTCAATTTAGCATAGATTATAGTAAGTGATTTCCCATTTTATCTTTCTTTTCTCATTACTGTTTAAATTTATTCATTGACAAACAGCAATAATTCCTTCAGTAAACATTGTTGAGTACTTACTATGTGCCAGATATAGTGTTAGGCTTATTCATACTGTTATATATTTTTAATAGAATTTTTCCAAGTATATTGGGAGAAAAAATGTAGTTGAATGTGCTTATGTTGTTATTTAAAGGTTATTGGCACATAATCTGATTAATTTTGGGTAAATTAAATTTACCTGTTTTAAGGTTCACCAGTTTCTCAGTTGTATTGAGTCTACTGATTAATGCATCAAAGGTATTCATCTTTATTTCTAGCATTTCCATTTAATCCTTTCCTAAAATATCAACCTCTTTGTTAAAATTTCCCATCTGTTCATGCGTGTTGTCCATCTTTTCCCAAGCCTTCAACTTATTAACCATAATTAAATTCCTTGTCTGACAGTTCCAATATCTGTGTCATATCTAAATCTGGTCATATTGATTGCTTTTTCTTTTGACTGTGGGTCATTTTTCCATGCTTCCTTCTGCATTTAATAATTTTTGTTTAAAGGTGGGTGTCAGATAAAACAGTAGAGACTGAGATAAATAATATTTACATTTGGAGATGAGCACAGCTCTCCTTTTGCTAGACACTTAATGAGGGGACTTGAATCAATCTAGTCAAGAATTGAGCTGCTTCGGTTTTCTTGTTTCAATGACTACCCTTCAAATTCCTTTAATATACCTTGTGCTTAGGGTAGCGGCCAGAGGATTTTTCTTAATAACTGATCCACCCTCAGCTTTAGATATTGCTTTCATTTGCCTCAAGAAAGTGTCTCTCTCTGGTCTTGTTTCACTCCCAGAAGTGCTCTTAGTTGTTACTTGACATTTGCTAGCAATTTAGAGGGGTCTGGGGGTCAGAGGAGCATTCTCTAATGTTCTGGTGCAGATTCAGTCTTAGACAGGTGTTAACATTCCTGTGTCTCAGGGGTGTGGACTTTCCACTGTCCCCCCTCCTGCCCACCAGTAAGGGAGATATCTAATGGTCAGGACTCAAGGTGTATTCCTGCTCCTTCCCCAGGGTAAATGATATTTTGTTGTTGTTTTGTTTTTTGCTATTTTCATTCCCTAATCTGTAGGTGCAATGGGACTTTGATGTGACCTAACAGCAACAAGATTTTGCTGCCTTTCCCCTAATGCTTTAAGTCTTGCTTAGAGCAGACAAAGAATGATCTGGGTGAGACTTTGTGCCTTTCCTGCAGTTTGCTGTTCCTCTCCCCTTGGGCTTGTACTAGGAAGGAAACTTTCTGTAATCTCTTTCTCTTCTCCCAGTTTTTCTCTTGAGCACCAAGTAAGATCCTTTGAATGGGTATGAATTTCCCATGTGTTTGCAGTTTCCCTGGCTTCTATATTCTCACACCAGCCCCTACTTGGACTTTAGCGTTTTGTTAAGATTTTTACCTACATGCTTTTTACCAAATTGTATAGTGTTTGTTGTCTGCCTTGGGTAAGAGAGTACTTTCCTCCTGTTTCTCCCTCGAAGCATCTGTCTTCCTTTAGGTTTCTAGTCAGTTGTTCTGCAACCTCGGCTCTTGGTGATAGTTCAAGAAAAGTTGTACTTATATAGATAATTGGTCTTTTGTTGTTTTAAGAATGGGAACGAGTACTCTCCGCAGTTTTATATAGTCTAATAGGAACAGGAACTCTTGCCAAACCGACCCCAGGTTTTTACCTTTACAAATAATACTTCTGGGATATCCTTGGACATTTATCCTTGTACCCTCATGTGATTAATTCTGTAGGAGAGAATCTCAGATTCTCTCCATCAAAGGTTATGCAAAGGTATAATTCCTACTGTTCAATCAGATTCTCTTCGAAAGATGATTTATCAATTTGTACTTTTACCAAGAGAAGAAAGTTTATGCTTGGGATTTGTTTCTAATTTGAGAGTTGAAAAATTAAATCTTGTAGTTCTAATTATTATCCCAGTTTCTACTGAAGTTGAATATCTCACCATATGTTTATTAGGTATTTGTGTATCTTAATTATTTTATTGGCGTCTCTGTCTTTTTGTGTTTTAGGAGTTCATTATTTGAGCTACTAACATTTTGTATTATAAATTTAGTGTTGATTTGATATCTCTGATTTAAGAAAAAAACATATTTTAAATTTTTTATTTTCAGCCTTAAAAACTATTGATACAGTTTTAAGAAAGCATCTTACGCTAGTGCTTTCTGTTTCCTAACATAAATTAATACGTCTTTAACTTTAGCTCTGTTCTGTATATGAAGGTTTTTTTTAAAAAAAAAGTTTAAATTGAGTTGATGACTGGACATAGGCAAAAACTAGGCCCACAATTTGTTCAAAGGACAAAAAGAAATCTCTGGAAAGAAAATGAAAATAAGAGTTTTATTGCACCTGAAAGAAATTACTTTCATAAGTAATTAGTTATTTCACAGATAATATGAAAGTGACCTACTTTATAATTAATATTTAACGTTACATTATAATTTCTGTACATTTACATGTTCGTTTGAGTTTGTTAATATCTTAGAGTAAATTTACTTACTTCAAAATGATTATATGCATTTTTTTTCTCTTGCGTGGGAATTAAAGGATTATAGTGAAAAATGTTATAGTATTAGATGTGGCTAAATGGAAGAACATCTTGTCAAAGGAAAATTATTTTCTCCATTCACATTCACCTTTTTAAAGCCTCCAAGTAGTATTTGGGCTATTGTTGTACATTACTTTATGTTGAATGACGAAGACTGCATTCAGATTGTAAACTAATATTTTCAGAAATCAAACTATTTTGAAATCATATTAATTCAATAAATATTTGTTAAGGGACTGCTGAGGAAGACAGTGATGATAGAGACATGTAGAGCTTGCACTCAAGTTGGGTAGACAATTGACCTAGTAATTAAGAGAAAGAATGTTAAGTATTATGATAAGAGAATCACACAAGAGCTCCTATTAGAATTTCAAAGTTAACTATTGACTTCAGAGTATTTCTCTACCATTACACCATCCCACACCCCTATGTATAGAAATCATACTTTGCTTTCCCACTGCTCTAATCTGACCCCTATATGGAAGAGAAGTGGGGCGGGGGGTGGCAGCTATACCCAAATTTTCCCTCAGAAATAGTACAATAAATGTGTTGAACTTTCTTCTAATGTGTACTTTAAAATACAACCACTCTGAGATTTGACCATGGGAGAATATATAAGACAGAAGGAAGAGCTATTAAAGAGCAAATGGAAAAAATCGTAGTAATCCTGAACACCACAATCCAGAATTCTGTTGTAGGAAGAAGAACAAAAGGATGAGGCTCCATCTGTGTTTCTTGCCTGCCTTGAAAACTGTTTTTCTTTTGCTCTGTTGTGCCTTGGTTATATAGATCATTGAAAAAGAGGACTAAAATCTTTAGTATCACACAAAGATGGCTTTGAGTATTGATAAGATTATACTTAATTCCTTCTGGTGCACCTTAGGAGGACATTGATCCTGCTTCTGTTTCATTGTTTAAACAGAGAATGTATCCAATCCTGAGGCTTGGCAAGTAAACGTGTCCTTGAATATTCGCCCATCGTCGGGCACCGGTGTTATGTTGGCCTTGGTTTCCAGTAACACAGTGCCCTTTGCCTTGTCCTTGGTGGACTCCGCCACTGAAGAGCTTCAGGTAACTTTAAACCTTTATGATCCTTGGTTTGTAATTTTTTTTTAATCCGTAAAATGGATACAATTGCAGTATTTACCTCAAAGTGCTATTTTGAAAATTAAATAACTTATATAAGCTATTTGGCACAGCCTCTAGCACATCATTAAAGATTCAATAAATATTCATCATTGTTACTTTTTTGCTGGCTTATTTCCAAGGTTTGAACCAAGAAGTGAAGGGATGGGAGGGGGGAATGGAAAAGCCTATTGCATCTATAGCTCCGATTAGGCAGACTCACACAAAGGTTGCTTGGAGTCTTCTCTGAGTACCCAGAGATCTGCCCTTATTCAGAATCTTTGAAGTATCATGGGAATTTGTATGTATTAACAAAATAGAAGTGAGTCTGACTGCAATCCACTCTGAAATGTTCAGTGCCTAATTATAATGTTTTGTGTTTTCTGGCACTCTTAATCTTTTTCTCCCATAAGTAAATTAGGAAAGACTACAGAAAACTAAAACCAGTCTATTTGGCTTCCTGCTGGCAACTCTGCCTTGAAATTAGGAGAAAGCACAGGAAAAAACTCTTGGATAAAAGAAAACATGAGAGTTATCAGATCTGTATTATTCAACTTCTATTAGAGGCTAATAGTTCTGTCCTTGTGTCATCCACAGTGGGGGGATTCCATGTTACAGCAAGCAGCTTTCGTTTGTGCCGCGGTTGGCTTGGATGCTCTCTGTGGCTTTTAGAAAGAGACATATAATTGAATAATGCCTGTAGTGATCAAAAGGGGTGCTATTTGCCACTTAAAGGATGGATGGGGGCAGTTTCTGATGGTTAACTGTAAGCAACCTAAAAAGATCCTGCTGAGCTTTTGTCTCCAGTGACCACAGGAGCTTGCTACATTTGAGTTTCAGCTTTTTTTTTTGCTTGTTTGTTTTGTTCTTTAAGCAAAATGGAAATCCTGCCTTCAACACTACATTCACACGGTAGAGGAGGTTAACAAGTGCCATGTCTTTGATATTTATTTTATCTTTTCTGTGTTTGTCTTCATGGCCACAGCCCCCTTTTTTTTTGGTGTGTCAGATTGCCTTCTTATGATCTGTGAACAACGTTTCATAACATTATTCCACATAATATTGATCATTCTGGAACATTTTCTCAGCTGACTTTTTCTGAGTTCAGGATATGCATGTGTATAACACAGTAACAGATTTCCTCAGCTAAGCTGTATTTGGGAAGTATAGGCTTCATTTAGCATTGGTATCTTGGATTCCTAAGTAAACATTTCAGACTATCTTTCTACCATCTGGGAAGCATCATAACAACCGTCTCCCTCGTTTTGATTTTATTTTTTCTCTCTTTTTATATTTCCTCTACACGCCGGGAAGCTAGATGTATAGATGACTCTCAATAAGTTGAGTAATTTAGTGTATCAGCAGTTTGAAAAGTTCAGAAAATATATATATATATATATATAGAGAGAGAACCTTCTGGTAAATACTCTGTAACTTACTGCTGGCAATCCTGGTTTTTCTTTCTCAGAGACTTCATAAAATTTGTCCCAAGTCTACAGGATTTCTTGTGTGGCACAAATAAACCTTTCAGTCTTGCTGGCATGTGCTTACTAAAGCACTTCAAAATTTCCAAGTCTTTTCCCCAACAAAGAATGATTCAACTCCTTCCTTTTCCATATGTAGGTTTTGAAATTAGGAAGGCTCATAAACAGAAATGTATTGCTTAAGACACTACTTTAGTTCCCATTGTTGGTGAGACAATGCTGTTAGTTTATTGAATTTTTGGAACCTGCTATACATGTACATGTTAGCTAAACCTGGAGTTTTTAAAACTAATGTGTATTTTAAAATTATGATTACGATAATAGTAGTTTTTTCATTTAAATAAATTTGAAAGCTCTATCATACTTTTCCCCACCTCATTGAAATTCTGTTTTTGAATTTCACAAACTAAAGTCTCTCTTAAGCAGCATTAATGTTAGTACTTGTTATATTGAGTCTTTGCTCTGTTCTTCAGGATATCCTGGTATCTGTTGAAAATATGGTAATAGCTCGGATAGAGGCCCTAAGTCTGTGCTCTAATCAACAATCCCTTCTGGAAATCAGAGTCAACAGAAACAATTTGGAGCTGTTGACTCAAAATGGAAAAGACAGCTTCCACTCTGAAGACTTTCAAAGACAATTTGCCATCTTGAACAAAGCAATGAAAGAAACAGTGGCCACTTACTTGGGTGGCCTTCCAGGTATCTTCTTACTTTTTCTTCAGTTTTAAAAAGTATATTTTTAATGAAATTGATAGTATTTTAAATATGTAATTGTAGTAAAACAGCATCTATCTGTCTATCTATCTATCTATCTATCTATATATATATATACAGCATATGTAGTTAGAGTAAAGGGGCATCAGAAGGGAAGAGAAAATTCCAGTATCCATTATTCTTTTTCTGGGGGTTTGCATGAACATTTTATTGGTACATTTTTATTTAATTTATTAATGGTAAACTGAAACTAACCAAGCTTGGCTGCATTTGACTATCCTAGCCAGAAATGATTTATTAGTTCATTTTATCCTCACAGTTATCTTCTGAGTTTAATATTTATTCTTCAATTCAACCAACCATCAGTCACCCAATATTATTAAGAACCTATGTCTCAGGCAGTAGGGACACAGCAATAAACAAATGGATATGATCTCTCCTCTTAAGACCTTTACAATCTAGCGGCAGAGGTACATATTAAACAAGTGATTAGGAAAATATAAAAAAAAGATTTCATAACTTCTATGAAAAAAAAGTAGGGGTTACTATTAGAGCCTGAAAATGAGGCTTGATCTGGTTATGGGGGCCAGGAACAAGCTCTCTGAAGAAGGCAATAAGATACAAATCTGATATTTGAAGGATTAAATGAAGTTAACCAGGTGATGAGGGTGGAGACTGGAACTAGTATGCAGGTAAAAGTGTCCATGGCAAAATGGAAAGGGGTTGACGTGCTTGAGGAATACATAGAAGACCAGTATGGTGAGAGCACATTGGGCAAGGAGGATGGTACTGCAAGAGGAGGCTGTGAAATGGGTGGGTGGGTGGGAGGTTTGTAGACCTGGTTCATGGTCATGCATCTTATTATTAGAGCCTTGAGAATCATTAACAAGTTTTAGACAAGGAAGTGGTCTATCAATAATGAAGTTTAAAAGAATTTCCCTGCATAATGGATGGAGATGGACAGGTGGGAGACAAAAGTGGATGAGATGAGTTGGGGGCTACTGAAGTAGTTCAGATGGAGAAGCAGTAATAATAACAGTAGTGACAACGATACTGCCATCGTTCATATTTAGTGCATAATAAACAGTCTGGGCATTGTTCAGAGTGCTTCAATTGTATCAACCCATTTGATATTTAAAGTAGTCCTGTGAGGTAGGTACTATTGTTATCTCCATTTTGCAGATGAGGAAGCTGGGGAAGCTGCTGGACTAGGGTGATGGCGGTGGAGATACTATACAGTGAATAGATTGGAGATGTATGTGAGAAACAAAGTTAATAGAAATTAATGATTGAAAGAAGCTCTTAGGTATTTGGCATGAGCAGTTGCATGGGTGAAGATTCCATTTACCAAGATGGGGAAAACTGGAGGAGAAATAGTTAATATTGGAAAACATAAAATTGCCATCAACACTTTTCTTTAAATGACAAAAAAATTGAGGCAGAAAGTTTTTTAGAAGCATTTTCAAATACCATTTGCATGCTATTCTCATGGGGAGAATTCTGAGTTTGATGTCTAGACTTCTAGTAACCTTCATTAAGTTACTTTAACTGCTCAGTGTGTTCATTTCCCATATATGGAAATTTTATCTGGGTTTGGGGGGAATAGAAGTAAATAGGCTGTAGGAAAATTCCTTGGCGGTCCAGTGGTTAGGATTCGGTGCTTTCATTGCCATGGCCCGGGTTCAGTCCCTGGTCGGCGAACTGAAATCCTGCCAGCCATGCGGCATGGCCAAGATATACAAAAAGAAAAAAGAAGTAAATAGGCTGCAAAAGTTATAAATCAATGGATTGATAGATCCATGGATAGATATAGATACATAGTTACATTAACATGATTAATTATTAGGAAGTAAAATTACAGTTCAAATGAATGAATTCTGCATTGAAATCTACCTACTACCTTATTCACAAATTAGTTGAATGCAATTTTAGGAAATCAAACAAACAATGAAAGAGTTCAAAAGAAGTGAAAATATCAGAATTTCAGTGGTTCCAGGACTTTGGCAACAGCACTGAGAACAGCAAGATGTGTTTAGAAAAAGAGTGAGGAAAAATTGAGGAGAACTGGAAATTGAGACATTGAGAGTGTGAACTATGGGATGGGTAAATTGATTGTTATGCAAAATAGACGTGTTAAATTGCATGTTATGAATTGAAAATCAGGGGAAATAGATGATTCTGAGGATATTTATAACAGTGGTATAACCTATGATAGTCAGCCAGACTTGGAAGGTTTTCTTAAAAAATGCTATGAGCCCATAGAAAAGTAGGGACTTATTCACTACATTGGCAAGTTAGAAGTGGGACATTTGAAGTATATATATACTTTTTTGCATAAGACACTGAGGAGGAAGAATAAGGGCTGAAGAATATCCATTGGGATTAAAATTTATGGAGATGAGGTGCCAAAAAAAGAGGAAGCAAGTAGAGAGATGGATGTTTTGAAGATGAACCACAGTTCTTAGGAATCCAAGAGTGTCGCCTAAGTATTAAGTTTGATAAGGAGAGTAAAGTGTAGAGAGGCCTAGAGGCCCTATTTACTGAAGTATTATTAAAACTGTTATTTTTCAGAACACCAAACATTACATAAAAGTGAATTCCCTATCACGACCTGCTATCATATGCTCAGCAAGACACTATTTCGTTGGAAAATATAGAATTCCAGCAAAAATAAAAGAGATATATTTATTGTGGCATTTAAAAAAGATTTCCAAGTAACTATAATTTTGAGTTGAAAAAATGACTTAATAATGCTTAAACTATTGCTCAGATTTAAAGAGGAAATAATAAAGTAGAACATCACAAGGAAGAATACGCTATTTTCTACTCTTTTTAAAGTATGTTTCTTTAAGGTTTGGCTGGAACTGTTTACGCAATCAGAGGAACTCATGCTATGCTGAATTCAGTGCCAAGCACAATACCTGTGTACAGGAGTCACTTAATATGAATTTATTGAACAGAATTACATTATTAACTTTTCCTTTAGGATTAGATTTTGGTTGGAAATGGGCAGTCTGAATAATTCCTCTAACTATAAGCAAGTAATGCTAATCCTGGGCTAATATTTTAATATTCTGTTTTTACAGATGTTCCATTCAGTGCCACACCAGTGAATGCCTTTTATAATGGCTGTATGGAAGTGAACATTAATGGTGTACAGTTGGATCTGGATGAAGCCATTTCTAAACATAATGATATTAGAGCTCACTCGTGTCCATCAGTTTGGAAAAAGACAAAGAATACTTAAGGCATCTTTTCTCTGCTGATAATATCTTTTTCCAGTGTGTAATTATACTTATGTTTCAATAATAGCTGAAGGGTTTTACCTGTGATGTGCAGACCTTAATTATTTCGTGGTACTTCAACCTGGAATTTTAAAAAGGTCCTTTTTCAAGAAAACAAGATTCTCTTGTGATACAAATTGCATTAAAAAAATTCTTCTGTTCTGTCTAGAGATTAAATAATGAAACCTATAAAAATTTTTAATTTGAATTTTTTGCTACAAATGACATTTCTTCATTTTTACGTTTGTAAAATTTAATTTTATCATCATGAACTAGTGTTTAAATATCTTTTTTTGTGTGTTGGGGGGGAAGGCAAGGAAGTTAAACCTTTGTTGGAATCCAAACAAAAGTACACGTGACTAAATACCACTGTTACCAGTCCCTCCCAAGTCGGTCCCCAATAAAGGACCTTCTGCCTGGTGTAGCTTGAACCAATAGAAGGAGACTGAGCTGGGTTCAGAAGCAAAGGAAAGCTTTGTTCTCTGATGAGAGAATGGAAAGGTGGGAGCTCCCGCTCTAGAGCACACGCAGCACACTCTCTCCCGACAGGCCGTGGGCGGGGCTGCTTTACAAGGATCTCAGCAGGAGGGGGTGGGGTTCTCCCCGGGGCGGCACAGCTGTGCTGCTCACGCTCCAGATCGCAGTGCCTGGCGCAGCATCTCTGCACGTGGCCCGCCGCCGCCATCTTGAACTGAGGGTCCTGCTCGGCGCTTCTGCACATGGGTCCCTAAACTAAGGTGTTGGCACGGTTGTTTCTTAGGAGGAACTCTGGTCTGAAGGGCAGGTGTGAGGCCTCAGCATGTGGCCCCCTGTGAACAAGTGAAACTTGACTTGAGCACAAAGGAAAAGAAAAAGGTTAGACTTTATTTTATTACCGAGAAATTGTTAATGGGCTTTGCTGGTGACACTATTGATCAGAGCAGATACTTTTTTGTTTTCGTTTTTTCCTCATGAAGGCAGAAGAGACATTGGCTTATTAAGTATGAATCAAGTGGAAGCCCTTAAAGCTTTAGTCCAAAACAGTCCCTCAGGGGAACCAGCTAAGACTTCATCTTTCTTTCACCTGGTTTCACATTTGAACCAGTAGCTTTACTGAATTAGAAAATAAGTGGGACAAATTTTCATGAGAGCAACACATGAATCTTACTGTTTAGTAATTGGATTTTATGAGGATGAGATTCTAGATTGTGTTAGAATGCGTGTAGAAACCTGGGATGGGTACTTTCCTTAAATTTGGTTGTGTGGGTCACACAAGCTATAGATTAGAAAAGGCAGAACCTAAGGATGGAAAGAATGAATGAGAGAATGAGTAATGTGGATGTTCATAGTTTTTCCTGAATCAAACTTCAGTTGCCATAGTTAGTTCCTAGAATGTGATTGTTGAAGAACAAAAGGAACTATGAAAACTAGAACAGATTTTAATGAGAGGATAACCACAGAGGGACACAGTTAATATTGTGTCTTTGTAATATCATATCTTTAAAGTAAGGAGGTAAGATTGCTAGGTACTTGCTGGTAATGCATTTCAGGTGGAAGTTTTATCCCTCTCAAACCTTCCATTCACATTAGGTATGTAGCAGATGCTTCACTGACAGTTTTAGAAAATAAACCTTTTTCCACTATAGATATTTTACATCATGTAAAACATAATTAATTGCTGATATTTTTAAAACTTATATAAATAATATCTCTTTTCTATCGCGTCTTTGAACAGAACATAAAATTACAAAAATATACATGCAACTCTTCATGCAGCACAGTAGTTTTTTAGGAAAGACAAAGTTCAACTATTTGATTAATAGTTATGGTTGAGTTGTAGACTGATGCTCAGAAAGAGAAGAAAAGCAAAAGTAACATGTATTGAGTGTTTGACATGTGCCAGAAATTGTGCTAGATAATCTTTTTTTTTTTTTTTTTTGCGGTACACGGGCCTCTCACTGTTGTGGCCCCTCCCGCTGCGGAGCACAGGCTCCGGACGCGCAGGCTCAGCGGCCATGGCTCACGGGCCCAGCTGCTCCGCGGCCTGTGGGATCTTCCCGGACCGGGGCACGAACCCGTGTCCCCTGCATCGGCAGGTGGACTCTCAACCACTGTGTCACCAGGGAAGCCCTAGATAATCTTATTGGATGTAGCTTCTCTCCTGATAACCATCATGGACTGTGGTTGATGAATTTCAGCAAGCAACTATTGATAATTACAGTGGTGTAAAAAAGCAAGGAAGTAGTAAAACTGAAAGTAAATGAAAAATTTAAAAAAGGAAGAAAGGGAAAAATGAATTTTCTTTGGGGAGGAGTTCTCTGATTCTCATTTAATTATGCCCAGATACAAGGGTAGCTATGGAGATCAATTTCACATTTCCCATGAAAAACAGAGACTTTCCAACATGGAGTGATCTTCATAGAGGCTCCAGAGACTTATTTATAAACTATATCTATCTTGAGATGCACTTACATATGACTTAGAAAGAGAAGGGGTCTAGATCTTTGATCTTGATCTTTGCCAAGATATACCGATTCCTACTTTTAAAGAGTAGTAGAGAACAGTGGTTTCATGAAGGCCAAACAGGATATTTGGTGCTATTTGAGCTTTGCGTCATGAAAAAAATCTAAGTGACAGGGTCATTGCAGACTTCCCCTAGACCTTACCATTTGCAGAGATGGGTTACGTATTAGTGAAAATAATGGTTAATTTGTGAGAACAGAGTTATTCACCTCATTCTCCTGTTGGAAATCGTACTTGCAGTCTCAGTCACCATATGTGAGTCTTACAGAGTATTTCCAATTTTCTTTTCATTCTGGAACTGGTATTATTGCTGGAGAGAAGACTTTTTTTGTATGTCTGTTTAATAATTGCCTTTATTTCTTTTGGAAATCCCTTAGGCCTTTAATCTCTATGGTCAGTATAGAAGAAGACTGTGATATTTAAAATAATTTCACTTCAGATGTCTTGATATTGCTATTAATAACATGAGCTTGGGAGAAGACAGGGACTCTGGAACCTCTAGGGACAAGTGTGATAAATTTCTAATTCGTCCAGCAACAAATATTCATCGAGCACCTACTCTGTGCATGTGGAGTCAAAGGTAGTAAAATGTCTGATGAGCTAAGTTCAACTGAATAGGAAGTGATAATACTCAATTAGGCCCATGGTAGACCTCAAACTCCTGTTCCTTGGTGTTACAAAGCTGGTCCTTTTTAGGTCATCCTCAGAAATTGAAGCAATAAAACTTAATCATTGCTCCTATATAGGAGTAGTTTGTTTTTTACAAATGAGACTGAATTGACAGTAATCTTGCACATGAGGTACTTGCTATACCAGGCTTCAAGATTTAACAGAGAACTTTTATTTGAAAATTGGATCTTCTCCTGTAGAAGAGGCATTGGTCAGAGGTTCGTCCAGTGATGTGCTTGGGTCCAGTCCCAGCCCATGGCTATCTTGTGTTCATGTTTACAGAGTGTGAAGGTGAGGGGCAGTTACATGGGAGGCACTCTATGAGGCTTTCTGGTACATATTAATATAAACAATGCAAGGCCAGATTACCAAAGCAGATTGAACCAAGATATGTGAAGCTAAGAGGGTCAGAAATAGAGGGGAACTGAGCTTAGAGAGGTTTGAAACAAGTAGCAGAGCACTGAGGCTGTGAGGTGTTTCCTGAACCACAGTCAAACACTTCTGCAGTACTCTGGACCTGCCATGGTTTAGCAATTGGCTTGTGGATAAGAACAGCATCCAGTGGACTTACAGACTCATTTTTTGCTAACCTACTTCCCACAAGAAGCCCTCTCCAAAAATAACCCTAATTCTATGAGAGAAATAATATGATAAAATTTGCAGTTTACTAGTGAGACATTCTCTTTCTTGTTCAAGTTTCAAATGGTGGAATCTGAAATCTCATTCTGTAACTAGTCTCCAGATGGAAAAACCACTTGCTTAACTCTGATGTTTCTCTAAATTGGTTTGAAGAGAAGGAAGATTGGGACAATATCTAGCTGACATAAGAAGGATCTAACATTATTATCTGGAGTTCACGAATAATAAATATAAAATAATAATATTTATATAAATAATAAATATAAATGTAATAAATATAAAAATGTAATTAAACAAAGCATATTGAACACTGGGACTGAGGCTGGAGCCTTCAGAGATGAGTATCTTCATGAGCCAACTTGGCATGTACAAGGTAGCCACAGAAATTAAGAGCTGGGTATAGAAAATAGCACAGTCTTAGACTTCTTTGTATATGTAGCAAGTTGTCAGGGTAATATTCAAACCCAGGATGTCTGGCTCAAGAGTCCACGGCCAAATTCAAAACTTTATAGTGCACCTGTATTCTTACTAGTTATCCCATCATTTAGTAAATGTTATATTGTTGGTGTGAACAAATTCTGTCTCCAGCTCTACATACAACCTGGTGTCTCATTGAGTATTAGCTGACAATATTATCAACTTAATGGTTTTGAGACAAATGTGTATTATTTAATTCAATTAAGCAAATGCTGATAATGATTCTGAAAACTTACATGCAGTGGGCCCTCTGTATCTGTAGGTTCTGCATAGGCAGATTCAATCGGCCAAGGATGGAAAATATCCAGGAAAAAATAATTCCAGAAAGCTCCAAAAAGCAAAACTTGAATTTGCCACACTTTGGCAACTATTTACATAGTATTTACATTGTATTAGGTACTACAAGTACTCTAGAGGTTATTTAAAGTATACAGGAAGGTGTGCATAGGTTATATGCAAATATGAAACCATTTTATATAAGAGACTTGAGCATCCTTGGATTTTGGTATCCTTGGGGAGCTTCTAGAGCCAGTCTTCCTTGGATACCAAGGAACTACTGTAATTAGAACTCTGGGCTAGATACTGTCCTAGGAAAACAATGGAGAAAGTGCCCTACTCCTGTTGTCAATATATTCACAGTCTAGGGGATAGCAGACAAATGGAGAAGTGATTCGGATATGGACCCAGGTTTGGCAAGAGCTTCAACAAACAAGCATTTGCAGGGGGTTATGGGGAGGAAGAAATGAATTTCAAATGGAAATCTAGTAAGGTGCTATTTTGAATTAGGCCCAATAAGATAGATATGAATTTCCATTAGTTTCTCTGCTTCCAAGTCCTGTTCTCCACAATATTTTCAGATGATCTGTCACACAGAGATCTTATTTCACTATAATCCTCAAAACCTCTTTTGTTTCCTTATCAGTCATTGCTTGAAGTACATATATTTAATCCTAGCTTTCAAGGGCTTTCATCTTTAAACCAGTGGATCTCAACCCAAATGCTTATTAGATTCACTGGCCCCATCCCAGACAACTAAATCTGATGATTCCCCTGGTTAGCCAGAGTAACAAGCCACAGATCCAGGCTCCTAGTACCTCTCTAACCTCATGAACCCTCCTCCCCATTCTTTTGTCACCTGTGTGCGTGTGAATGTGTACACACACACACGCGCGTGCAAGCACGTGCACACAAACATAAAGCAAAAAAATGAGTTTGAAATAGGGACAGGAGAAAAGGATAGAGAGGAATAGGGGTATGTATGTGTGTATGTGCACAAAGCCAGTAGGAGAGAAAAAGACAATGAAGAAAAGAGAAAATGAGAGAAGGTAAGGATACAAAAACAGAGTCAGTGAAACATTTGGTAAGATACAAAATAAAGAATAAAGGAGAGAAAAGAGAGGAAGCAAAGAATACAAAAAGATGCTGGGTGAAGAAGGTAAGGTAGAGATAGAGAAAAAAATACAAAAAGAAGTATCTACTTTTCTGTAGACACTTAAATAAAAGTAGGCAGTGACAAGTTGAGATCTACAAAGAGATTAAAGAGAGACAGAGATAATGAAGTAGCAATAGAAATTTGAAAGAAAAAGGTGAAAGAAGAAAAGGTGAGAGAAGAACGAACGGAGAGAGGAAAGAGAAACAGAGAAGAAAAGACCAGGTTAAATACAGAAAGAGAAAAAAATTAGGTTGAGCAAAGGAAGATGAGCCAAGCATCCAGAAAGGAGAGACAGAAAGAAAGAACAAATTACAAAGGGAATGAAAGAGGGAAGGAGTGCCAGAAGCAAAAACAAGAAAGAGAGGCAGACATAGAGATAAATAAAAAGATGAGTATGTCTGAGAAAACAAAGCAGGAAATGAGGAAAATGATAAAAATTAAAAGGGAAACAAGTTAAAGAAATGAGAAAGGAAAGTTATAGAAAAGAGAAACATAGAGACAAAGAAAGAATAAGAGATAGAAAAACACAGAATGAGGCAGGAAGAAGAAGAGGCTGCTCAGCTAGTTCATCCAAGGTGAGGATGGCAACCATAACTTGGTGTGGAGATGATGTTCCGTGCCCTGGAGTTGGAGCTCTTGGCCAAGTAGCTGCTAGAGAGTGTACACCCCAAAGTGTCCCCAAAATCTGTCATCAGTAATCCTCTGTAGAAGTAGATAGGGGAGATGATCTTCTGACATTCTGCCAGGAATGGGGCTGTCAGTCAACTCTGTTCCCTGTAGCAGGTTCTCTTGAACGTGGTCTAAACAGCACACTTCTGTGTCTGCCACAGTCAGCTCTGACTGTTAGAAAGCTCTTTATATTAAACAAAAATCAGACTCTCTATACTTAACACTAAATGCGCCACTGCTACTGACATAAACGAGTTAGGACCCCATTGGTTGCAAATAACAGACTCAACTGGAATTAACTTAAGCAAAAAGAGAATTTTTTGAAAGGTATTTGGTTAACTTATGGAATTCAAGGGATGAAAGACTATTCCTGGAGCTTGGATTGCTATAGTGAACTAAGGAAATTTCCTCAGTGTTGTTTCTCTTCGCTGTTTCTCTCTGAGCAGCTACATTTTGCTCTAACAATACCTACTGGTGTCTTCAGTTCTTCAGTTACATTATGGAACATGGCTGCCAACTGCTTCTGAATTTACATGTTCAAGTCACATACAGCTCAGACGTGGCAGAGTAATAATCATTATTACCTTTCAGTCACAGTTTCAGAATTCCAAGGGAAAGATCTGATTGGCTCAGCCTGGGTTAGGTGCTCAATACCAAACCAATCAACAATGGTGTGAAGGCAAAGTGAGCTTACATTAAACTAGTGGTTCTCAAATTTGGCTGCATAGTGAAATCACCTGTGGACCTTTAAACACACTGACCACTCACCTCCTCTCCACCACCCCTACCCCCAGCCTCTAGACTCCAGCCTTCAGCCTCCAGGCTCCAGCCCAGGATTCTCTTTTAACTGGTTTTGTGTGCAGTCTGGGCAATAGAGAGTTTTAAGACCCTACGGGTGATTCTAAGATGCATCACAGAAATCTGCATCTCCCATGAAGCAAGGTGGGTGGGATGGGGATGAGAGTCCAGGCAACCTCACAGAAGAGGTCCTGGCAACCCCTTGTAGATGCCCACTATGAAATAAAATTTCCTGTTGTTTTTCAGGAGTGTTCTTATTTAAGTCATTCAGTAAAAGCTATATTGCTAAAACCCACTTTTAAAGTGTCTTATTTTGCCATGTTTTTGATAAAAAGATTTTATGAAAAACATACCCAAAATTCCCCCTTCTACCATAGGAAAAGTAACTTATTCTAGTATGTAATATACCTTTTATACCTTATGAAAAATAATGGTTGTATTAAAAAAACTCACATTAAGTATACTTTTCATACAGAAAGTAAAAGTCTGAAAATGTGTATGGTTCTAAAACAAACCAAATTTTTGGCGTAAAATATAATCTGGCAGATAACTCTTTTTTCTAAATCATCGACTTCCATTGTTAAGAAAATACTGCTTTGGCAGTGGATCTGCTGAGGCAAACTCTTCTACGAGTTTCATGCTGTGCTTGTTATGACTCTTAAAAATGTTCTAAAAACAACCCTTTTTGGATTGAAATATCAAATTTTCTCTTGAATTTATCTTTATACAAGTTTAGAGAGTCTTGGTAAAACTTACATAGTTCTTTTGCAAATTATCACACTTCCTGATTTTATTGTTTTATTTTGTTGTATCAGAAGTTTGGAATATAAACAAGTGCTGTCTGTAATATTGCATAGGTATATGTACATGGATTTCTAGATGAACTGGACTATGTTACTGTCAAAATTGTGACTTTTAAAAACTTACTGGGAACTCAGCAATCAGATTTTAAAGATTTTGGCATGTAGATATGAACAAATATCTCAAATCTGCCATTGACGAAGCTGCAATCGGAAACAAAATTACTTTAGATAATCTCCACTAAACATGAATGCTCTAAAATTAAGGGAAAATAAACAAACCTCTGTACTTCCTACAGATGTTTTTATTGTAAATACAATATATGGTGACATAGTGTTGGAGGAGGAATCAAGAGGACGTGACCCCCATTTGATCCGAGAGCTGGACCTGGGCAATTGGAGGCTCCTCATGCCCTCCCCTGTGCTTAGAATATACACTGTCCACTGTTCCCACAGTGGGAGCCATTTGCAAGAATGTAGCCTTGAGAGATCAATGTGTTGTTGAGACCATCTGGATGGTACACATGACTGAACCCAGTTGAGGCCTCTTCAGACACTCTTAAGGTTTTGGCAGGTGGGTGCAGCACCTGCAGTTTCAGCTGCCTGAAACTATAAGTAAGTAAACTATAAATAAGTAAGTTCCCTTGCTTATTAAACCTCCCACCTCTGCTTATTAGACCTCCCACCTACCAATCTGGAGTGGCCTGCCAATTTCTTTGGTGTCTCCCTGCCCTCCACAAACGGGGCCAGTTTCAGATTTCACCTGGACAACTCCCTCCAGTTATTGCTAGTTAGAAACTTCCTTATTGAGGTTTCTAACTAGCAATTGGCAAGCTAGGCAGGAGACCCAAAAATGAATGCTGGGAGAGAGGCATTGTTGGGGGAAATTCTGGATTGGCCATTGACCTCCATGTGGGGTAGTGGGGGTGTTCTGTATGTTAGATGCTTGTGGACTGCTATGTGAGTACACGGGTGCCCTTGAAAACACCAGCTGGTCTAGTGCACTTGTTTGAGGAACTGTGTAGAGTGCACTGCAGCAGAGAAAAGAAATACATGGCTGTCCAGTGAGCTGTCCTCTGCTGTGGGTAGGTCGCTGAATCCCGATGCCCAGCTAGAGGCTGAAGCTCAGGTTAGAAAGTTGGAAGAAGAGCTAAGGTTAGAGAAGGGGATGTGCAGGTGTCCACTGCTCTGCTAGTTTAGGGGCTGGCAGACAAGGTGAGAGAGCAGGATAAGAAGTTGGAAACCTTAGTGTGTGTTTTGCAAAGTTAGGAGGGTGCAAACTGCCATAGATTAAGGTCCCAGACCTTGTGATAAAGCCTGATTAGGACCCTAAGGGATGGAATCCCTGGGAAAGTGAGGAGAGTGAAGAGGAAGATGTTGTGGTAATAGTGAAACGGAAGAAATATCCTATGCCCATCTGACCCCTAATACAAAGGAAAGCAAAAGCACAGCAACAATGATCCCAGCCAGCAGGACAGCCCCCAATTCAAGAAACATTCATGATAAGAAGATATTTTCCCTCTGAGCTTATTGATATAGTTGCCAAGTTCCAGCAAAAGGCCAGGGAAAGTATCCAGGCATGGTTAGTGTGGTTATAGGATATGGGGGGCGATGGCATTTCTTTGACCATCAGGAAGCAGAGAAAATGAGCAACATCACCTGCCCTCCAGCAGCACCTACACGGTGCTGGGTGGGAAAGGTGTTCGAGGGACTCACTCCCTTATAGATTGGATTATTCTATCCTGCAGAGAGGCTTGGCTCAATGAGGGGGAATCCCTGGTCATGTGGGGCCCTGGAAATATACAGAGGAGGTACAATGAATTCTTAGGGAGTTGGGAATGAGACAGGCCACCTACATCCCTGTCTTTGAAGGCCTTGATAAGGCCACATTCACTGCAGAAATGAAAGCCAAGCTACTCCAGTCCACCCACAGTATGCTGATGTATACTGATGCTGTATGAGACTCTGATATCCGCACTGAGTTCAGGTGTGGGACAAGACATTTATGATGTTGGGAAGACAAGGTGGGAGAGCAGGATAAGAAGTTGGAAACCTTAGTGTGTGTTTTGCAAAGATAGGAGTGTGCAAGCTGCCACGGATTAAGGTCCCAGCGCTTGTGACAAGGCCTGATTAGGACCCTAAGGAGTGGAATCTGGGGAAATACAAATTCCAAGAATGGGTACGGGCTAGGGGAAAGACCAGAGACAGAGGGAGCTCGGAAAGCCAAAAGGCTATCCTAATCGGCTGTAAAGGGTCTGGTAAAAGTGACCCAGAAGCAAATGTGGTTTGACTTCATTGCTGTCGGGACCACAGCTAAACAGATAGATTGGTAACCCAACACTGTGCTGGTCAGCCTGTGGAAAGTTCAGACCTTCCCCACCTGCCTCTACCATCCCTGATGCTCTGCTTGCTCCAGCCTCAGGGATACAGTCCTATTAGAGGTGGGTGCCTCCCATAGCTTGAGTATAGGATGCAGGCCAGCACTGCCTCCAGGTGAGGGCCACTGAAGCTGAATGTACTCTAATACACAGTCTCCCTCAGAAGTTTTCTAGGCCCTCCTGTGCCATTGATGGTTACCAAGGGCAAAGGGTTAGTCAGGAAGATCCCTTTACTAATGAAAATTGGGCATTCACCCCCATGAGAATGCCCCAAACCAGAGAAAGTATTGGACATTGGTATCCTACAAGATCTAACCCTGCAAACCTCTATTGGTGGGTTAGAGCAATCAAACCAGTGCTGAAGGAAAATGCCAACTGGGAACATAAGGAATAGAAGAAACTATCCAGGAACTGCACCAAGTGGGTATTATACACCCTGCCCCTAGTGCTTTCAGCAGCCCGGTGTGGATGGTAAAAAGCCAGATGGCAGTGTTGGCAAGGTTTGGTTCCTGCTAAGGGCTATGAGGAGAGAATCTGTTCTAGGCTTCTCTCCTTGGCTTGTAGATGACCATCTCCTCCCTGTATCTTCACATCTTCTCCCTTCTCACATGTCTGTCTCCAAATTTCCCCTCCTTCGAAGGACAACAGTCACATTGGATTAAGCCCCACTCTAACAACCCCATTTAACTTGATTACTTCTGTAAAGATCCTGTCTCCAAATAAGGACACATTATGAGATAACATGGGTTAGGACTTCAACATATGAATTTTGGGAGAGTACAGTGCAATTCATAACAGAAGGTTTTCTGTAGCCGGGCATTAGGTAAAAGTTTTGATTTAGAAAGAAAAGGCATAGGGTAAATCAACAGCCATTCAGGCAGTAGAGTCATGTTTTTAGGTTTTAGGCAGTCACCATACCCCCAAGTTTTTAGTTAAAATGTCTTTTGGCTTGAGAATATCTGATCTCAGTAATTATTCTATAAAAATATAAAATTAATGTTAGAGTAGAAGTATGTGTATGAGATGGGTAGAGAGAAATGATGGTGGTGGGGTGTTGAATATGCCCTGCTTAACTAGCTTTTTAAAAAAATTTTTTTTAAATTTTTGGCTGCGTTGGGTCTTTGTTGCTGCGCACAGGCTTCCCTAGTTGCGGTGAGCGGGGGCTACTCTTCATTGCAGTGCGTGGGCTTCTCATTGCAGTGGCTTCTCCTATTTGGAGCACGGGCTCTAGGTGCGCGGGCTTCAGTAGTTGTGGCTCGCAGGCTCTAGAGTGCAGGCTCAGTAGTTGCGGTGCACGGGCTTAGTTGCTCTGCGGCATGTGGGATCTTCCCGGACCAGGGCTCGAACCGGTGTCCCCTGCATTGGCAGGCAGATTCTTAACCACTGCGCCACCAGGGAAGTCCCTTAACTAGCTTTTATAATAAATCTATTATAATAAAAATCCTCATGTTTAGCAGCTCTTCATATTCCTATCTTGCTTTATCCACACCTCTTCCTATCCCTATACTACCAATAATAATTAAAACTAGCTATAGGACATAAGATGCCTTTCCTAATGAAAGGAAGACATTTCCTATTGTTAGAGTCTAGAGGCTACTAGCTGCAGTGAGTGAGAACTGAAGAGACTGGAGACCTAGGCTAAGAGTGAACCACCTTAGCTCCCAAGACTGCTTAAAGTAGAGGTAGTGGTGAAATGGGAAAGTGACTTTGGGGGGTGAGGGGACCCCTGATTGGCAGCAGTTTAACAACCAGTTGGCAATATTCTTCAATACTCAAAAATCGACTCTTGCCAGCCTGTCCGAGCTGACTCCAGAACATCACCCTCAACAATTTCTCAAAATGTGTTTCCAGTGTAGTCATCCAAAGCCAACTCATTATTTATTGTATTCATTTCTGGAGGCTGCTGTAACCAATTACCACAAAGTTGGTGGCCTGAAACAGCAGAAATTTATTCTCTCAGTTGTAGAGACCAGAAGTACGAAATCTGGCAGAGCTGTGCTTTCTCTGGGGGCTCTAGAAGAGAATCCACTCCTTACCTCTTCCAACTTCTGGTGGCTGTCAGCATTCCTTGGCTTTCTTGGCTTGTGACCATATCACTCCAATCTGTCTCCATCTTTACACTGCTTTCTCCTCTGTGTATCTTTTCCTCTGTGCATCTGTCTCTTTCAAGGATGGATTTAGGGCCCATCAGGGTAAGCCAGGGTAATCTCATCTCAATATCTTTAATTTAATTACATCTGCAAAGACCTTTTTTTCCAAGTAAAGTAACATTCATAGGTTTGGGGGATTAAGACATGGCTGTACCTTTTTCTTGAGGGTGGGGTGGGTGGAGCACCATTCATCCCATTACATTTATTATATTTCTAAAATCCGTATTAAATTGGTGTTAAAATTTGAAAGAACGGAGAGACTGAGAGGAATATCATGTTAGTATTATGAGCATGAATTCTGGAGTCATACTATTTGGTTTAAATGCCAGTTCCATCACTAACTAGCTGTGTGAACTTGGGTAAGTTACTTATTGTCTCTGTGTCTGTTTCCTCATCTGTACAATGTGATAATAATTGTGTCTAGCTTATTGGGTTGATGTGAAGATTAAATTGCCCATAATAAGTGATATACAAGCATTTGTTATTGTTATTTTTATTATTATTAGAGGAAGTTTGGCTGAATTCATGGAATTTATTAAAATTGTGGCATCGCAATGGTTGAATCTTACAGGACCAGAAACTTGCCATGTGAAAGTCCACAAATAGGTTTGAAAGGAGTGATTTCTACAGATCCAACTTTATTCACTGATACATTCCAATTTTGTCTCAGGCCTTTCTTGAAAATGGTAACAGGCTGTTTTGTTTTACCTGGTTCCATTTTTGTGCTGAAGAAGAGACTGTACCTTCCACTTGATCGAAATCTGTCCCTTTGCTTGACAGTGCCAGATTTAGAAAAAGGGTAAAATTTGAAAAGCTTGAAAGATGTATTTAATGCTATGTGTCTACACCATCACAATTTTCACCAATACCATTAGAACATACATTCAGATTCATTATGGTGCAAGAATAGAAAGGCTAATGTACTAAGCACTCATGTTAATGTTCATTTAATAAAAGAAATAGATTCTGACTCTCTTGTAAATTATATGAGGGGGAAGGTAAGGAACCTAGGAAATAATTAACTAGCATAATTCAATTAGATGCAGTTCCTCTAATATTGCTTCCTGCAGGAATTACTTTAGAACATTGATATATTGTGGTTCTTCTATATAATTTTCAGATAGCTGATTGTGTGGTTTAGAAAGTAGAAAGAAGACTCTAGAATTTCATATTCAAGCTAGCCCTCACTTGTAGACCATAGATTTATTCAAATAAAAATTATTTTCCATGACCTAGTCCATTATATAGGCAGTTATTATTCAATGCTTTGTTCTTCCACTTTTTAATTTTTAAAATCACTTTTATTAAAAACAAATAAAAGGCCTCTTTGTGTGGGTAGAATGGGAGATGCTAAATAACTCAAATAAGGAAAAAAATCAGTTTAATTAATAAAGCTGTGTTTTTGATAGTAGTTTTTAAATCTGTTTTATTATTACCTACATGTTTGACTGGAAACTGGAAAACATCAGGCTATTAGATTTAGAAAAGTGGTCTCTTGGCCATGTTGAGGTTAAGTCAGGAAAAGAATGTGTATTTCAGAATTATTCTGGTGACTTTCTATTACTCTGCATTCATGAGACTACTCAGTAATACTTCAAATTTAAGAAATATTTAACTCTACTAATTTCATGATAAAATGTACCACATATAAAGTGTATCTTAGGGCTGAGAAAAGAAGCACAGAATACTTATTATGAGTTGGCCAAATTTAATAATATGATTAAATGCTTTCCTTTTTTGTTCTTAACAACCTGGATTTTAAAGTAGCACTTTGCATCCACTTCCTCTCCAGTCATGCTTTCAGTTTAGTGCATAAATAAAACCCATGGTAATGAGGGACAGATGTGACAAATTGCTACACGTCCTCAGTTCCTTTTCCTGACTTCTACCTTCTTCCTTACCTGCAAAATTCTCCTGTCAGAGGACAAAAAGTAAATCCTTATTATAGACAAAAAGGGCTAGTCCTATTGTTAATCTCATTTTGAAACAGACTACTTCCCTGGCCAGTCATTGCTTTATGTTTAAGTTCTCTGGAGGGTTCCCAAGATCCTTCATAACCTTTTCCCCTCCTACTGTCCCCAGCCATCATCTCTACCTCATCAGGTCATTTATTTTGTGGTCCTTCACAGGTACAATTTAATCATTTGTCTTTCTTTTGCTTTTGCTTATTATGTTTTTCATTCTGCTATGAGAGTCCTCCCCATCTTTATTCAGACTTTCCCAAATCAATCCATCCATTCTCCCTTGTAGCACTTAACCACATTTGTATATACTTCTGTGTATACTATTTATTTACAATGTCCTCCCATAGACTATAATTTTTACGAAAGGAGGGATATTACCTGTACCCTAGTACCTGGCATTTGGTAAGAAAAACATTTTTTTTTTTTTTTTTTACGGGACGCGGGTCTCTCACGGTTGTGGCCTCTCCCGTTGTGGAGCACAGGCTCCGGACGCGCAGGCTCAGCGGCCATGGCTCACGGGCCCAGCCGCTCCACGGCATGTGGGATCTTCCCAGACTGGGGCACGAACCCGTGTCCCCTGCATCGGCAGGCGAACTCTCAACCGCTGCACCACCAGGGAAGCCCCAAAACATTTTTTTGAATAAATAAATTCTATTGTTTATATGCACTTGCTTTACTTTCTTTCCAACTAGGTTGCAAACATTTATGTACAGGGAAAACACTAATCTTTTTGAATCCACAGCTGCTTCTAGACAACCTCCCTACCTCCTAAAATACCAATGACTTCATGGATACTTGAAAAAGCTAGTCTCATTAAAATCATTGCATCAATGAAGGTTAAAGGGAGAACAAGGAATAAGGTAAAAAGAATGAGGTGTGTGAGCTTTAGTAAGTACTTTTGTAGCATGCTGAGATTAGCTAT
This sequence comes from Grampus griseus, assembly GCF_964374135.1. Lineage (NCBI taxonomy): Eukaryota > Metazoa > Chordata > Mammalia > Artiodactyla > Delphinidae > Grampus > Grampus griseus. The sequence goes on from NC_138998.1 coordinate 101,427,030, forward strand.
ATCATGCTTCACCATCATCTTGTCTAGAAGAGAGAATATCTTGACAAAGAAGTTTTTTGGAGCTGAGTGTTTATAGCAGAACATTTGCAGGAGATGGAGGGAAACATTGAAGACTTCTGTGTTTGTGTTCTGTCCATAAAGAAGCAAGAATGAGCCATCCTTACTCAAATGCAAACAAAATGATTTAGGGTAAAAGGCATTGCACTCTAAAGAGATATTACCAATTTACGGAAGATATTGACATGCAAAGATGCACCCTATTTTCCTCCTCATTCTTGGAATTTCATGTCCCAGGCAAAACACATGACTCATATTACAGTTGAACAGCCCACATCCACAAATCTTGCCAGAACTGTCTCAGAGGAAATCCTTAACTTTTATATCAACCTGCACATGTCATTATTTTTCAAATACTTCTACAAAAGGAGTGTTTCATCATTACTTTGACATCCTTGGGAATAATTCAAATGAATTCTACTTAGTCACACACACACACACACACACACACACACACACACACACACACACACACACACCCCTCCAATTATTTACATTTAACAGACTTGTTTTTTCCCCTCCTGACTTAAATGCCCAATATCCAACTACATTTTTTCCTTTTGTATATTTTCTATTTTTGCCTATGATACTGCTTTTTCTGTCTTTCTACCTTTGAAGATAAACTCATATTTCAGTCAATTTTTTGTCAAGTCAGTAAAGTCAAAACAGAGCTGTAACACATTTAGCAGAACACCTCATGTTCTTTGAGCATCCTACTTCTCTTCTTATTGTCTCATACTAACCTTGACTGCCTGCTTTTCAGACTTTCACCGTTGCTCACTACTTTTTTTTTAATTGAAGTAAAATTCACATAACATACAATTAGCTACTTTACAGTCATTCAGTGCCAGTTAGTGCCTTCACAACGTACTCACTAATTCTTTCACTTCTCTCCAGTTTACCCCCTTTGCCACAAATTTAACAGCCTTTTATTATCTCTTCATGCCTGAGCTCAACACTGCACCTTCAGCCCTCACCTAACATCTAAATTCCCTGAGAGGACAGAGACCCCACAGTCTTCTCAGCCTACCTAGCTTTCCACTCTCTCTCATCCCTTTCTTCCCAATGCAGAGGGAAAGCAGCGTTTCTCCTGCCCAGGATTCATCCTGTCCAATGTGCTCCTTTCCTATTTCCTCCACTTTGTGGGTACGCTATGCCACCAAAAACTGCATTCCTGGCATTCTTAATCAGTAATTTTCTTCTGCCTATTTTCCCTAGTCTACAAGCTTATTCATGATTTCTCCATTCTGAAAAAGACCTTTAATCAAGTCTTATCTCTTGGCTGTTACCTGTTTTTCTCCTTCCCTTCATCACTGCTAAACTTCTCAAGAGAGTAATCCAGATTCTCCTGCTCATTTAAAAAAAATCTTATGTTTACAAGGTAACCCACCACCCAACTCAGCTATTCCACTAAAACTGCTCTTGTGCAAACCACCATTGACCTCCCATTTGCCGAACTGAAGGTCTTAATTATAATTCTCAAAGATTTTTTAACCAAATTTGACCCTGTTGACCAGGGCCTCCTATCAGATCTGAAGCACTCTTAGGTTTTGGATTTTGTGTCATTTCTCTCTCAGGATTCTTTTCCAGCTTCTCTGAAAAAAAAAAAAATTTTTTTTTTTTTTTTGGCAATTCTGGTAAAGTCATCCTTTCAATGTGAATTTTTCCAGATCTCATCTTCCGTGGTTGATGTCATAATTTCTCATGGCATCTCCTGTCTTCTCTTTTAGTTGATTTGCAAACTAGAAAATCAGCTCTGACAGCATAGGAGAGTGAACTTGTGTCTTTGTGGGGTTTTGGAAGCATAACCTGAAGTTTTTCACCCTAAGCAGACAACCACTTTGAAGTTCTGAGTTTTATCTTAATTCAGGTAGATTTTATATTCTAGTCAATATTATATCCACCATCTTTTAATTAATAAAAGTTATAACTAAGATGTCAAATGAGGTAGTCTGTCTTTGGGAATTATTAGTATTATATTATTTTGCTTGAACCTCATCCCATGTCCTATGAGTCCCTCTCCATCTCTCTGGGACCTGGGGGTGTGGTATGTATGGGTCTTAGGGAGGGTGTTCAAGCTTTCCTTAGTCACCTCTGACTTTGAGTTCCTGCTGCTTCTGGTGTAGTTCATTTTATATACTATTACATTATCCTTCTAGGACCATCTGTACCTGTGAGGACAGTATCAACCAGATGATACAGAAGAGGAACTCTTTTTTCCAAATTTTCCTGAACATGGCTGGTACAATGAATTTGTAAGTGTCGCAGAGTTACTAAAGGTTTGGTGCTATGGGGGAGGAAAATAAAACTCTTTCCTCTATGCTTCTAAGTTTTTCTGGCTGGTCTAAGAATTAAATTGACATAAGAAATGATAGCAGGAAAAATCAAATTTAATTTTATATGTACAAGAGTGTCACATCCATGGGAGGGTTAGAGACCCCACATATATGAGGGGTTCAAAGACAGAAAGGTAAAGTGAAGTATATATGCCACCCTGAGATAAGAAATGGGATAGGGGCCTGGGGCTTTCAAGAACAACTGGGTCATTCATAGGGTGATAAGTAGAAGAGCAGATGTTGGATAATTAGATGTTTGCCCTGCCATATATATGGGCCACTTGGATAAAATTTATATCTGATCATAACTCTTAATCTGGGAAAGAGCAATTTAAATTCTCCTACTTAATTAAAGAAAGGGCAGAAGTTTCTCTTGAACCTGCAGGGTCTCAATGCCTTTAGCTTGAAATAATCCTCATGCAAAAGTTTTGGGGCACATTTGGGGGAGGCTTGTTTTGAACCCCTTCAATGCACCAGATGTCAGTTAAGTGTATCATTAAAAAAATAACTACAAATTGATACTAGCCATTCCTATTCATAAAATTTCTCAGTTAACTCAACATATGATACTTTTTCATTTGCCTCAGATTCTTCTCTCCCTAATGTTTTTTTTTTCTTCTTCTAGATATTTCAGGAATCATTTCCATAACCTCTTCTTGAAAACTAAATTCTTGCAGCAAGAAGTATCTACCGTGAGGTTTTTAATTATTTTTTTTCATGGCAAATGCTTGAAATTCTTTACCATAGAGTAAAATGGATGCTCCAAGAGAAAACCCCTTTTATCTCCTGTGACTTTAGTGTAAATTGCTGCACTGCTGAGTTTACTCATTTTGTGCTTATTCCATTTGGAGAGTTCAAACTCTTTAAAGATGGCTTCCAAAGATTTATCTCTGGCCCCAACTTATGGTGAGCTTTTATTCTGTATCTTTAGCATATCCCCAACACATATCTGGCATTGCAAAATTAAATAGAGCCCGAAATTGCACTTTTATTAATTCCTGCAAGTCTTTTTTTCCCCGTTGTGTTCTTATATCTTAAATAAAACGATCATCATTTACTTAGGCACTTTCTCTAAAATCCTCATTCATCTGTGACCTCATACTTCTTTCTCCCGTGCTCCCCTCATAGTTTATTCATTTAGTTACCAAGTCTTATCAATTCTACCACTAAAATATTTGGGGGATTTTTTACCTCTTCTCAATTGCCACTGTAGTTCTCCTGCCCTAGGCTCACATTGGTTATATATTTGGGTTATGCATTCACCTCTTAGGTGTCTTTTTGCCTCAACTTTCTAATCTCCTTGTATTCAATTCACTGTTTTTTTCTTATTATTTATATTTTGAAAATGAAGGTCCATCAAGTTATTTTTGTGCCTTAATACTGTATTTGACTACTACCTAGAGGAAGAAATTCAAACTCATCTTCTTACCTGTGTTTCCACTGTCATTCTCTATCTTGAATTTCTTCTATGCAGTGCACAGTTCAGCTACTCTGGATGTGTTTATTTTCTGAACACATTCATTGATTGAACAACTTGTGTATGACAAGCATTATGATAACTGTTGAGGACCAAAGGGGAAAAAAAGCACCAAAAAGAGTTTCTACTCTCAAGAAGCTTCATTTTAAGCTTCCGCTGATTTGATCATGCTGTTTTCTCTGCATAAAATATCATTCCCTCACTCACCCCTGCCAAACTTCTATTCACTGTTCAAGTCCACACTTAATGCTATTTCTGTGAAGACGTTCTGTTTTACTCTAGAAAGGATGAATCATTCTGTCTGTATTCTGACCAAACATTTTTATGCTTTTGTATATTTTTGTTGATATGAGCTCCTTGCTCTTGTATTGCTGTAATCATTTGCTCTCTGGTTGTTCATTATCCACATGCTTGCTCTTTTTATTTGTTCTACTCAGTGATCTAGTCTCCACTCTGACTGAAATCTCTTCAGTGGCTTCCATGGCTTCTAGATGAAGATCAACATTTTCACGTTAGGATTCTACTTTCTGCACAGTCCGACCTACATTACCAGACTAGTCTCATACTTGCTATTCCCCCATTCTTTGCTCTCTAGTCACTCACTCAAATGCCTTCTCAAATGGTTACTCACAGGACTTTAGCACATGTTATTCCTTTACTCTAAAAATCCACCAGAATCCTCCTTTCACTTTATTTAGCTTGCCCTGACTCTGTCATCAAATCTCAGCTTAATCATCATAGATCAGTTTCTCCTATTATATACTTCATAGCCTTACCTATTTGTAATGATTATTTATTAATATCCATCTACCTTACTAGTGTACAATGTTAAAGCAGAAACGGTATCTTCTTTTCCCTCACCTTTGATCCCCAGTTCCTAAGAGAATGTTTCTCTCCTTCCATCTCCCTCTCATTCAATATGTACATTGAATGAACAAGAACTTATTTATTTTGTAGCAAGATTGTAAGCTCCCTCCTTGAGAACAAGACCCATGGATTCCTCACATGGGTATCCTCAGAATCAAACTCAGTGCCTGAGTCAGAGTCAAACATTTATTTCAGGCATACTGTACTGAATTAGGCTTTAATTATTTAACACAATCATGAATGTGTAGTCAATGAGAGATGCATGGTGTTTAGGGATCTGTAAATGTGGTTCAAATTAACCCACTGAAGTACAAATAATAAAATAACTATGATGCAGATTATAATGCAGTTTTATATGTTTTCATTAATTTCTATATCTTAGTTAATCTTAATAGTTTAAAGTGTATATTGTTATTTTTCTGGCTTTCCATAAGGTGGTAGTTTTCCACTGTACTGTCTTTTCTTAAGCATTAATCTCTGATATAAAGCTTCAGTGGGACAAAGCCATATTTAATTTCCCATTTTCACCAAAGACAATCAAGACCTATTTCCCTTCTTTAACATTATTCAGTGGCTTCAGTTATAACCAGTCAATTTTTAAAAATTAAATAATCACAAATGAGGGATCATTTTGTGTATTCTTCTGCATTGTCTAATTACATTAAATTCATTCTGGAGTTAGGAACACTTAAGCTTGTTTGAAAGTTCTCCCATGGAACCAGATGAGGGTTTGCTCCCCACCAATGCAGAGGACATGTGTGCACGTTCTGAGAAACTGGATAGGGCATGCAATAGAACCTGTGCGTATGTGGTATACCTTACAGTCTTCATGTATCCCTTCCATTAACACCATAACACTTGAAGGGTGGAAATGACTTGGACTTTGGTAACAAAGGTCTAGGTTCGCCTTCCATGTTACTAGCTATATGACTGTGAGTGAGTTACTACCTTTTGAGCTTCAGTTGTGAAATCTTTGAAAAGGGGATAATATACATATCAAAATATCATCGTGACAAGTAAATGAGCTTTTACACGTAGAGATTTAAATACAATGCTTGGTATATAACAGGAATTGAGTAAATGTTAGCTATCTTTTAAAAATAATAACAGTAATATTGTTTTTAATCATAATTAGTTAAAAAAGTTACCTTAAACTATTCTAACCAATAAAACTACCAATGGCCAAATCAAGGTTTTTTTCTTCAGTAAATAGTTTAATTGTTAATAACTTTTTCTGTGTCACATTTAAGTCTTTTCTGTATTCAAAGACAAGTACATTGTTGGTTCAGGATGTGTCTCCCTCTCAAGGTTTCTCTCAGTTTCTTCTCCAAGACCCAAGAATGAGGCTCATCATGTTTTCCTCCAGATAACTGCTGTAGCCTGAGCTTTGGTGGGTTTTGTCCGTACCATGCATCTCTTCTCTTAAAAGAGAGGAATCTTCTAACAGTGGTGAATCATCTTCAGAGTTTTGTAATCTTTAGAGCTGTGGAGTGATACTTCTTTTCTATTAAAATTCATTGAAATAAGCTTCTATATAAAATATTGGAAAATTTATGAATAAATTGTGGAAAGTTACTTTATTAAGTGAAAAGAAATTACAAATCGAGACCCAAAAGTTAGATGGAAAGTTATGGTCAGATACAGTAAAGCAGAGATGGATGTGTGCAGAAACAAAAATAAAATAGACATGCAGCAAGAAGCAGAGGGAATAGTTCACAAGACTTCGGAGGCCCAGAGAAAGAGAGCTGGATGATCTGATTCTGGTTCTTCAGTCCTCGTTAAAGATGCTTGTCTTGCTCTATGTATAAGATAGCTTTTGTCTTAGGTTGGGTTCTCCAATCTAAGGGGACATTAAATAAGTTGTGAAATACACTTTGTGATAGGTCAGTTTCTTCAGTATAAGGAGACCTTAAACAAGGAATTCATATGCAAGTAATTTATTAAGGAAGTGCTCCCAGATAAACTGGTAAGGGAGTGAGGGAAGGTAAGCAGCAAAGGTGCTATTTCAAGCAAGGGTGGTGACAGCTTGATCCAGCAGGGGATTTTAGAATGTAAGTTACAATGCACTGTTTGTCCTGACTCAAGGCAAAGTTGCTGGGCTTTCATATTCCCTTACCAATCATTCGTTGGCTTGCAGCCACCTTGGGAGGCAGTGGTGGTTGTAAACTCTCAAGCACTTCCTGCTCTCTGCTTATGCTGGCAAAGATGCTTCACTAGCTCAAGGCCCTCCTTTTAAAGAGGATGGCTGGAGTAGTCTCCAGAACCATAAGAGAATAAATCTCTGTTGTTTTAAGCCACCAAGTTTATGGTAATTTGTCACTGTGGCCACAAAAAACTAATACAGATTTTATTACAGAATCAGTAGACAAAAAAATTACTCTATCAAATGTTACATAGCTTTCTAAGTGCTTAATCTCATATTCTATAACTAATCCCATCGTGTTCTTTGGATCACTCTTTGACTAGCACTGTACACTTATATCCATACAACAGATGCCCTTCTTTGCTTCAGCCATCTCAAATGAGTTTCAGTTACTTGTAGTCAAAAGAATGTTGACTAAAGATTGCCTCCATTCTTCCTTGTCCTTAAGACAACAGACATTTATCTATAAAGCTGACCGATACTCCTTCCTTGATATTACACCATAGCCAAATCTACTGGAAACAATTCATCCCTTTCACGAAGGTTGAAGATGCAGGAGACTTTCCATTTGTAGCCCTACCATTGGCAACTGCCCGTGATACATCTATTGTATCAAAACACATCGTGGCTGAATTAAATTTTTTTGTCAAGCAGTTAAGAAATGTGTGGACTGGTCCTAATGTGGTTCCACATTCCTTAATTATTAAGTCCTTTAAGAGTGTTCAGTATTTCTCTAGGCAATCTATTTGTTTTATCATGTCTATTTATTGGGTTTGTTTTGTTTTCCATAATAGACACTCATAACCAAAATAATAGTGCTGATCTTATCTTTGGGTTAGATAATTTCTATCTCTACTCAACACATTTTATTTTTTCTCTTTCTTCATTAGGATATTTACTTACTAGGTCATTTTTTTCTTTTCTCTCATATACAGATATCCTTTTTTTTTTCTACTAAATGTCACCAGAACAAACTTATTTTATATGAATTATTGTAAACTTATTAATGTGTTGTAGAATGACACTATGTTAAATGGAAGGAAATTATAGAATTAGTGACAGCTTAAGACCAAAAATTTCAATTCATAGCTATGCTCTTTCTGATTTTATATCTGTTGATAATTTTATGTTTTCAATCTAATAAGAAACTTGTGATAGGTGCTTTTTAAAAATATGTCACCACACAGATATTACATAGTTATTGATCATATTCCCCACACTGTACATTTCATACCCATGACATTTATTTTGCACCTGGAAGTTTGTATCTCTTAATCTACCTCACCTCTTCTGGTTGGTGTTTTACAGAGAAGGGAAAAGAAGAAAGTAAACTAGGATTTTGTCTTACAAAACTGATTGGCATATTTAAATTTTATAATCTGAAATAATATGTTTGATAGTACTTGGCATTTCTTAAAACAATATATAAAGACAACAGAGTTTAAATGAAATGACCTCATTTCTCTCTCTTTATGCAATCAATTAAAGGCAAAAATTTCACCAGCTCATTTAATACTTTCTAAAGTGAAAGAGTCATTAACAGAATTGCATTTCTCTGTGGTCTTTGCTATATTTAAATTTTTGTAATGTGTTTTTTCTAAAAAAGAATTTTAAAGGCTTTAAAAGAACTTTTGTATTTCAATCTAGAATCAGTCCCTTACCAACTTGTGTTTTTGATTTCCATGTTCTGACCTTGGAAGAAAAATTTTAACTTGTAAAATATAAATTTGTTGAAATAATCTCATTGTGATCATGATTTGAATGATTATACCCATCCCTCAGTATTAGAGATGATATTGAAAATTAACTAGAAGAGAGTTGGAACTAATGTTTGATTTTGTACTTTTGAAAATAAATGCAAATGATGTGAGAAAAGTACAATATCATGCTGTGTGTTTAATATTTCCAATTTAAATTGCTCTGATTTGCCCCATATGTGCAAATAATATGGGGCAAACTGGTCTATTCCTGTCCCCAGATTTTTTTTAGTGAGATAAAAAAGGAACTATGGTTATAAATTATCATTTTAACTGTAACTTGTGATTTTGGAAATAATTACATAAAGAACACAATTTTGAACAGTTGATAGGTGTTTTAGAAGAAGATCTGGCTATGGGGTAACATTAAAGAAGGTGCTTTGGTCAGCTTCACGTCTGTTGTCTTAACATATGATACCCAGAATATTGAACAGTTCTGAAATGGGAAATATTATTAGCTCCCTGTGGTCTTCTCAGCTAATGTCAATTTCGTTCTGAATTCAAGCACACACTAACAAAGCCCGCTGCTAAATAAGTTCTTGGGCTTAGATTTATGGTATGAATTTATTACAGTTTACTCTTTCTAGGCTCTTTTTGGGAAGATGAAGTTTATCAGCATGGACCCAAACAAATAGCACATTCTTTCTCTTTTGGGACTTTCACACTACTTTAAATAAACTGGCATGTGCTTGGTTTACCACACGATGGCGCTAAACGAATGCCTTACAATGAAAGCAAGTTTTTTTAAAAAAAGGTTGTTTTCAAACTGTATAACCTGACAACTCAAATTTTCCATTAAAACATGAACGTGACCTAACTCGGTTTTCCTATTTCACAGAACATTTTTAATATTAAAAATATTATCAGTATATGCTCTTTATATTGAGAATTCCCCCTCTCCCACCGTAGACTGATAGAATTATTAGTAATCAGTGAAAGCAGGTAGATGTTAACGGCATTGTTGTTTTGGTTCTATTTTTAGTAAAAAGAATGATCATCCATTTATATTGAGTAGTAAAATAGTAGTGTTAACTTTTTGTCAATCTATAACTCTTCCAAACCTCATTTATTTCATTATTTCATTACTGAAAAGTGTTTTTTTTTTTTTTCTTTTCCTCTTGTAGTATTCTCAGGACACCCCTCAGAGGTAAGTAATAAAATAAATAATTATAATTTTAAAGATGGAAAATATATTACCTAGATATTAAAATTTCAAGACAGGTGAGAAACAGTGCGTCTTTTAAAAGGGGACAAGTTTGAGGCCAACATTAGCACACCTATCAACCAAACTGAAATAAAACCAATTGGTAGGAGTACACTTATTTTAAAAAGAAATATGAGACAACAGAAAGCAAGTAAAATGAATGTGATTATTTATATTAGAGTTAAACCTTATATTCTATCTTCTACTCTGATAAAACTTAGGTTTAAAAAAGAAAAAATCATTCCTATATTCATACGTTTTTCATGTGACACATTTTTTTCCCTTGTTGTATTTCAAGCACCTTATTAGTTTGAGTTGCTTAAAATGCTTCAGTCAATTCAGCCTGTGGCAGATAATCTGTTTGTGAGTTCATTCTGTTAGGAAAAAATTCCTGCTAGTCCATTTAGGTTGCCCTTTGATTAACAGAAATTCCAAACTTTTATATAATCTCTGTATACCATCTTGCTCTTTATTTCTACTCATATTATCCCATATCCTGTCTTATTCATTGTTTGACCCCACTTGCCATTATGTTTCCTCAGCCTCCTTGGATAATAGAAGTCAATCATTGATATGAATGCCTCTAATTTTTTCCTAAATCTTCCACAGTGGGAAACTAAGCACAGAACTCCTAGTTGTCTTGTGGATGCTTCTGAGAATGAACAACTATTGACCCATTTCTCTTTACTGATTTATTTGGAAGTGTAAACTATACTATATGCACAATCATAGAGGTTGTCTATTAAACGAAAAGGAAAGCTTGTCTATCTGATTTCATCTCTGGATAAGTCCATTCTCTGTTATTTAGCTGGCTGACTTAAATCACTTTTGTGTGCAGAACATCAAAGGTACAGAGAAAGGACTCATGTAACAAATTGCACCTTCCCTCTTACCTCCTTCCCCTCCTCGCTCTTCTCTTTTTCACTCTTCCTTTTGTCTTCCTTTCTCTCTCCTCCTCTCTCCTACCTTACTCTTAAATTTGGAATTCTTAAGTTCTCAAAAGCAGACAAGAAAGACAAGGAATAAGGAGGGGAAACACACAATTGTCAAATTACAACCTCAAGGGACACAGTAATAAACATCGACCTGAAGTTATTTTGGACTTTACTGCATGGTTATTATAGGCACATACAAACCATATGTAAATAAACTTGTGACCCACTTACATATTAATCTTGGAAGTCATAACTAACTTATTAAGTGCTGCTCAGTCTGTCATGAAATTTCTCTGTCCTCAGCATGAAAGATTATCCCTATTAAAAATAATATCAATATTTTCATTTCCATAGCTTTAAATATGGAGCCAAAATAAGCATTTGTGAACTGCTGCTTCATCCTGTCATCCTCATCTATTTGGCCGTGATAATTACACTGCTATAACCAGCTTGAATTCTCTTTAGTTCTAACTCTAAAATGACCCATGTTACTATGATGAATATGTGTTTTTATGGACCTGGCTTCATTTCCTCATCCTCAGGATCGGGTGATTGTGTTTCCTCTCTGGATGAATTAGAGTAGTATGTTTGAGATTATATTTCATTAGTTTTATTGCTGCTTGTTAAAGTTTTATTATCCTCTCTGTTTTATATTTCAGGCTGGCAACACTTGCCAGCATGCTAAGTGACTTGATATATACGAATCATAACTCTGTGACCTAAGTATATGCTGTCTGCAAATATAATGGTGTCTTAGAAGTGATATTTTATAATGCTGTTAAACATATGCATCCACAGAATAGCTATCCCAAATTAAGGAACTTTATTTCAAATTTTCTTTCATCCCAGTTAAAGTATTCAGCATTTTTCTTAAGTGGTACATAATATACTTTAAATAAGAGTTCATTCATTCTGAATGATTTTCATCCATTTCACATAATTGTTATCTACTATGCAATTATAATTCTATAATGTCTATAAAGCAATCTTGCACTTAGGTAAAATCTGAAACCACTTGGTGCTACTTAGGTTGATGTCTCTTTACTCAGCTGAATAAACAGTTAAGTGGGTATAATGGATAGTTACATATCACATAATTGAATTAGAGCTGGACAGGTTGAATAGGAAGTACATATTCTACCATAGTTACAACCCCTATTCCTTCAAACTCAAATACTGTGATTTCTCATTCTGTAAATGAAGATTAAGAATGTAGCACTCCCTGATACATTTATAGTAATTATTAAAATGTGTGCAATTATCGTAGAGGACATGATTCAAATAAACTACCTGAAATTAGATTCCTTAAGGGAAAATTTGCTTAAAATTTTTTTTTTGTTTTTCAGAAAAAAGAAATATCTTAGTTTTCTGGTAAAGAGACTATTATCTGCAACCACTGTCAATAACTTAGTCTCTTGAAGGAGAATGATTAGTTTATGAATATTTATTAAGGTCCCATTATGTACCAAAGTATATTTATGTATTTTTATACTTTATGTAATTGAAACTAGTAGTTGATATAAAAAATGTCTACTTAGCTAGATGTTTACCACCAGTAACTTAAAATTCCTTGGACACTTTAGAAGGAAAAGGAGCATATTCTATGTTTTTATAGGTTTTTTCTTTCTTGGTAATACTCTAACACTTAAAAAATTAAATAAAATTTGGTTAGTCATTAACTTCTCCTTACTCATTTTTTTCTTGATGTGGACCATTTTTAAAGTCTTTATTGAATTTCTTACAATATTGCTTCTGTTTTACATTTTGGTTTTTTGGCCATGAGGCATGTGGGATCTAATTCCCCAACCAGGGATTGAACCCACACCCCCTGCATTGGAAGGTGATGTTGACCACTGGACCACCAGGGAAGTCCCTCTCCTTACTTATTAAATTCAAAATAGGACAAAACACAGTCTGTGAGAAAAGGAAGCAACATGGAAATGTCAACCTACTAGTTCTTGGGGTAGATAGAAGTCCCACACTTGCCTCCTGTTGAGTGGCAATGCAGAGCCGTAGATCCATCCGTGAGCACCTAGCACTGCACTGTGTCCCAGCATTTCATCTCAGGTGCCAGGGAAGCATTGAGGACAGTTGAGTCTCCAAGGTTAGAGGACTCTTGAGGTCTCTGTCCTGTGACTTAACTATGGAGATTTTTATTGTTTACCACTCTTCCAAAAGCCCAAGGGGTCCTAAAAGAGAATGATCTGCAGACCTCCCGAGAATTCCAGTTGTTTTCTCAAGAGCCTGGAATTTGAGAATACAATAAAACATAATAAGTAAATTATTTGGAAACTAAGTATTCACATGTGATGGGAACAAAAAATGGTAATGTGTGAATGCTTACGCCTCCCTACTTTTGTCCCCTCTTTTCTCTTTGCCTCTGGCCTCCAAGGAAAATTCTTTCAGTTCTTATGTTACTTTGATGCTGCTTTGGGCTGTTAAAATAAAACAGAAAAAAAAAAGCAAAAAATAAAAAAGGGAGGATGGAGTATTTACTTTGGGAAGAGAAAAAAAGAACAGGGACTGGAGGAGAGTGAGAGAGGAATGAAAGGCACAGGTGCTCGCGGGATGGTGGGGCTGAGTCGGGTGCTCGGTTGGGAGTTGAGAGTATCAGAGAGGAAGATTTTTAGGAGTTGCTCTATCCATGTGGTGGGAATGTTAAGAGTTATAAAAGTGGGGAAAATGGATATTTAAGATGATTTGCAGTTTTTAAAGTCTGTTTCCATCCTGTTGCTATTTTATAAAGGACATCTTTAAATGATTTGAATATCTTTTAATTCCTTCCAGTTACTCAACAGTTGGCCCTCTGTATCCAAGGTTCTGTATCTGAGGATTCAACCATGGAAAACGTTCAATAAAAAAAAAAAAATCCTGAAAGTCCCCAAAAGCAAAACTTGAATTTGCTGTGCACTGACAACTATTTACATAGCATTTACATTGTACTTACAACTATTTACATATTATTTACAGTGTATTGGGTATTAGAAGTAATATAGAGATGATTTAAAGTATATGGGCGGATATGCATATGTTATTTGCAAATACTGCACCATTTTGGTATTGTGGGGGTGGTGTCCAGGAACAAATCCCTGGAAGTTATGGAGGGATGACAGTATTATGTTTCTTTGACTGTAAGTCTGAGCTGAGCCTGAATCACCTGGGCTTGGTTGTTACTTGGGTTACATTATATTTCTAGAAGACATCAGGTTGCCAAATGTAAGAAACTCTGTGGTCATTTTGCTCATCTCCTGGTAGGGAGCTTGCACCCTGCCATCTATCCAGAGAGTGAAAGGATGCAAGGGTGATTGGGTCACTTACTTACTCTTTACCATGGTAACCCAGGCCCCTTTACCAGACATGCAGTTTTCTAGCATCCTTGGAGTAAAGTTCAAGTTAATGAGTTAGAAGACTCTTGGAAGAGTTAGAAAAACTTTTGTTGAGTGTAAGAAAGTGAGCTTATAAGAAAAGCTGTGGAAGCAGGCTTGACTCAATGTCCCTGAGTTGAACTTCACTCCTCAGTCATACTGCAAATTGTGGAGTCTTAGGGATTCCACTGAAACCTTCACTGAGAATATCCATTGCTCTGTGTTTCATATAGAAGGAAGAGAGGCTGTGATAAAAAAGAAAAAATAAATTAGTGATTGTGCTTTTCTCAGTAGCAGAAATGGTAACAGTGATCTTCCCTTGTCACTTCTCATGTTGGTCAAGTGTTAATATCACCCTTCATTTTCTTCTTGCTGTCCCCCCAAGGACTGAAAATTCAACATATTCAAACCCCAGCTCAAGCTTTTCTCTTGTGAAATTTCCCCTCAGACTTACCTTGGCATTGTTTTCCTGTTTTCTCAGGTTTGGAACTTAGATATCTTTAATTGTCATCTTCACTCTTGTCCAATCTTTCATGGCTGATCATTTCTTTATTTTATTTTATTATTTATTTTTTTATTATGTACAGTTAAACATATTATTATTTTAAAAAATTTTAAATTTATTTTTGGCTGCATTTGGTGTTCATTGCTGCATGTGGGCTTTCCCTAGTTGCGGTGAGCAGGGGCTACTCTTCATTGCGGTGCGTGGTCTTCTCTTGTTGCAGAGCATGGGCTCTAGGCATGCCGACTTCAGTAGTTGCAGCACGCGGGCTCAGTAGTTGCGGCACACGGGCCCTAGAGTGTGCAGAATTCAGTAGTTGTGGCGTGTGGGCTCACTAGTTCTGGTATGCAGTCTCTAGTGTGTGCGGGCTTCAGTAGTTGTGGTGCATGGGCTTAGTTGCTCCGCAGCACGTGGGATCCTCCCAGACCAGGGATCAAACCCGTGTCCCCTGAACTGGCAGGTGGATTCCTAACCACTGTGCCACCAGGGAAGTCCCCATTTCTTTCTTTATAATGTTTCTCAGATCCTGATTATTGCCAGTGATATGATTTCACTCAGGGTGTTCCTCCAAATGTGGATGTCTGCCCCTTTCTTCTCTATCCAATTCTTTTAAGAGCAAAAGTAAGTCTCATCTTAGAGCAGTGTCTGCTCCTCCCTTTAATGCTCAGGCCTCTCTCCTTTTCCCATATGTGCTTAGTAAATATTATATTTCTTGTGGGAAATGTTGTGAGGTTTACTAAAATGTATTATTTTCTATACATCTGTCCTATAAGCTTATTGAATCCTATATGCTGCAAAAATTACTATGCTTTCTTTCTTTCCTCAATGACTGTGTTTTATCCTTGAGTATCTCTTTAAATGTATATTAAAGTGCTGGGTTCATAATACATTCTCATTACCTGTTGAATTTAAACAAAAAAAGCAATAATTTGGTTGTATAATGCAGGGTAAGAGGTGTAGTTGAGCAAGAGGAAGGGACTACAGCCATATGTCTCAAACTTTTTCTCGAAGTCCTCCTTGAACCTGAGGAGAGTGGTGAGTGTCCCAGGTGGCAGAAGTGTAGCCTGAAGCATCTGTATCAAATATGTTTGACGTCTCCTGTTTAATCCTACAAATTCTGGGGACTTATCCTTATCTCCATGATATCAGTGTTTGTTTTAATATAAAAACAATGTTTTAAATTATATACTAGTTTAATAATTTCTTTTCTGACTCTGTGCCTCCCAAATCTTCCAACAAAATTGATGATCCAGGAAGATTTGCCTGATTAGTGGCATTTCTCATCCTTTCAAAGATATCTTAGTTTGAGCTGTTAATGAGGCCAGCGCTATGCAGGAAATGCATAGCATATCAATGGCAATTAAACAATAGTGGGGAATTATCACTTACAGAGGTTTGTATATATTTTCACTGACTGAAATTGTGACTATAGTAGCAGAGATTTAAAATTGAAAACCTTTGTTTGGCTCATGATAATTCATGTTTTATTTATATACTATGTGCTCAAATATAATTACCATTTCAGTATATATCTTTAAAATATAAGATCTAATTAAAGTATGCTTTCTATAAGAGTTTAGTTTTACTTCTAAAGAGATCTATGTGAATGTAATGATTGAATAAAACATTTCTTAACCATTTAAAAAATAAAACAAAAAACTTGTTTTGCAAGTTTAGGACAGAAGTAGTATTAGAATGAGTATTGATATCAAAACTGACTTTTACAAATAATATACATATAATATGGTAAAATGCTTCAATTTTATGCATTTAAAATATTTAATATTTGCATTTAATTATGCACAATATCATTAATATTGTAATATAATTATTATTTATAATTATTTTAATAATTGAATTTAAATAATTATAAAATTATACAATTAAATAAATATCACAATCATTAACATTATACAAAATTAATATTATGTTTAAATCTCATTAAACCTTTTTTATTTGCAAATATGATTGCAGTTATTTTAGTTATGGCACAACTACAAATAAAATGAAACATTACTGAAAAATTAAATAAATTAAAATGAATATAACAAAATGCACCATTAAAAATATCACCAGCATTACTCACTTGGGAATTTCATATTAATAAAATGTGTTATCTTAAAATAATTGAAATAATTTAAATGTGATACTCATTTATTGTAGACTAGTTTATTAGACTGGTAAAGTCTTTGAAAATTTTTGTTTCAGTACTAACAAATTACCCCAATGTCTTCTCTCAAATTCCGTTTGAGTATACTCTTCTTGGTAAATATTTTCTATTTCTACATTTAAGGTTATGTGAAAATATATTAGATTTTCAAATTTTTCAGCTATAAAAATTATGTTCAAATACATCAATTGTAAGTGGTTCCAACATTCCATAGCTCTACAGTGTTATTTGCATCTTTTCAGATAGAGAGACTGATGCTGAAAAGGTGTAAATGAGACTCATTATTTCAATTTCTGAAAAGTAGACAAACATGGACTTTGATGCTGTTTGGAAGCCTCTAATCTTGCTCTTCACACCAAGGGCTTTCAGTTAATAGCCTGTTAAAGTTACTTTAATTCACTGGGATTACCAGTTTTCTCAGGAGTATTTACTTCAAGTAATCAGTGCTTAAAGCTATACTTAACAACATTTTCATTTCAGTCATAATTTGGGGGATTTTGGGAGGAAAGTATGGCATTATAGCAGTTACCTTTATAATCTGACCATGAAGATACCTGCCTACTCCACTCACAATTTCACACTTGGATTATTTTATTTATAGAGTGCCTCCTTTGAATAAGGATTTGTAGTAGCTTAATGTTTTTTCCCCAATACCTAAAATATTCTTAAAACTAAAATCCGAAAATTTTGGAAATAATAGTTTGCAATATTTCTTATTCTTTGTATGCATTAGTTCTTTGATCTTTTCCCAAGTTACCTCTTTGCGATTGACAAAAACTTTTGTAGTATAAAAGTTTTCTGAAGATTTACATTGTTTTTATAAAAATCAAAGTATTTAAATACATATATTAAACAATTTATATTTAAAATACCTTGGAAATTAAACAGGTTAAGACAATTCATCCTCCACCAGCCAATCAATAATGCTTATTGAGCTTCTGTCTGGGTTAGAACTGTGGTGATTCCTCATTTGATTTAGAACAGGGTCTCTACTTGATCAAATGTTACAAGAACACTTCAGGATGGTTGCAGGGCATTTGTCTTTCAAGACTGTTAAACTAGCAAACAAGAAGCCCACTTAGGGGGAAAAAAACCTCTATTTTTTTTTTTTTTTTTTTTTTTTTTTTGCGGTACGCGGACCTCTCACTGTAGTGGCCTCTCCAGTCGCGGAGCACAGGCTCCGGACGCGCAGGCTCAGCGGCCATGGCTCACGGGCCCAGCCGCTCCGCGGCATGTGGGATCTTCCCGGACCGGGGCACGAACCCGTGTCCCCTGCATCGGCAGGCAGACTCTCAACCACTGCACCACCGGGGAAGCCCAAACCTCTATTTTTAATCATTATTTTATATGAAAAATTATTGTTATGCCTAAGAATCTGGTGTACTCATAGTGATATTTTTCAATGATAAGCATTTTTCAATGTGTGAAAATTATAAAGCTGAGAGAATGAGAAATTAGAAGGTGCTTAAGATCTCTATTTGTTTTTCCCCCAAACTTCCTCCCATACTAGGCTGTTTCTAACTTCAGTTGACTGTAAATATAAAGTTTGTAACTATACATAGTAAAACTGATACCATAAGGTTTTATATATTTTATGGTAAATAGTGTAGTCAGTTTTCCTTACAAACTCAGTGACTTCATGGTTTACAATTTCTTCTTAATATAAGGCAGTTGTTCTCAACCTTGGCTGCATATTAGAATCACCTGGGGAGCTGTTAAAACATACTGATTCCCTGGCCATCATAGATGTTCTTTCTTAATTGGATTAGGGAGGAGCCCTGGCATCTGTATATAATAAAGCTCACAGGGTGATTTAATACACAGTTAGGATTGAGAACCACTGGTGGGGGGAAAGGGGTTTTATTTGAATTATCTGGAACAATCCCATCACTGGTCATAGTACTCTATCCTATGTGCATAGTGACTCAGCATATATTTTGAAAAACCTCTCCCACTAATTCTAATCTTGCAATAGACCCCAGTGTGAAAAATAAGTTCCTTCATGTACTTAGTTCTGCCGTGCATTTGCAGGTCTTTGGAAAAATAATTTTGGCAGGAGTTCGGTTTATTAAGCCACATAAAGATCGTCAATGTCAGCAAATCATCTCTGCATTTCATGGCATATTAACACTCTAGTTTGATTTGTTATTACAGTTGCAGCTGAGATTAGGAACATTTGGGATCAGACCACAGGACACATATTTTGATGGAGAAAATAGGACAAACTTAGAGGGTTTATAACAGTGCTGGAGCCCTGTCACCAATGTAGACGAGTTGCTTGGAAGAGCCATCATCATAATTGTATCCAGAGTGAATCCTGTGTCTATTTTTCATAAGCATCTCAAAATTTTATTTAGAAAGCTCTTCCTGTTGGGTCACCAAATACTCTGAGACCTTTGTCACTTCTTATGGCCAAACTCAATCACTTTGGATCATTCAACTTTTCTTACTGTTTTTATCACTATCTGATTAATCTGAACTTTTTTCCATGATAACTTGCAATAATAAAAAAATTTGGAGAAGAAAGTTTATTTCTTTTTCATATTGAATTCAACACTTGTGTACAGATGAGAACATGTATGGTTAATTTTGTGTGTCAGTTTGTCTGGGCCGTGGTGTCCAGATATTTAGGCAAACATTATTCTGGGTGCTTCTGTGAAGGTGTTTTGAGGATATTAACATTTGAATTGGTGGACTTTGATCAAACAGATTATCCTCCAAAATGTGGGTGAGTGTCAACCAATCAGTTGAAAGCTTTTTATAGAACAAAGACTGACTTCCACCAAGCAAGAAAGGATTCTGCCAGCAGATTGTCTTTGGACTCAAACTGCAATACTTCCCTAGGTCTCCAGCCTGCCGGCCTAGCCTACAGATTTTGTACTCACCAAGCCTGCACAATGGTGTGAGCCAATTCCTTAAAATCTCTCTCTCTCTCTCTCTCCCCCACCTCTCTCTCTTCATACATACACGTATATTTTTGATTCTGTTTTTGTGGAGAACCCTGACTAATACAGGCCATACTTAAGTTGTGAATAGCATGGTTCTTACTATATGCTCTAATGCCACAACTCCTGATCACTGGACTAGCAACATGAGAATTCCATGGGAACTTGTTAGAAATGCAAACCCTTGGGTCTTAGACCTACTGATTCAGAAACTCTATGGTGTGGCTAGCAATCTTTATTTTAATGAGTCCTCCCAATAATTCTGATGTACACTAAAGATTAAGAACAACCATCGTGGGCCATAGGGAACTTTAGGAATTAGCATTATCTACCTTTAACCTCACTCTGACTCTTTATTTATAGGTGTCCCATCTAGGTAAGAAGAAGCATAGTGGGAAGCAGCATAGCACAGGGATATCAGCTCGGTGCTTTGTGACCACCTAGAGGGGTGGGATAGGGAGGGTGGGAGGGAGATGCAAGAGGGAGGAGATATGGGGATATATGTATCTGTATAGCTGATTTACTTTGTTATAAAGCAGAAACTAACACACCATTGTGAAGCAATTATACTCCAATAAAGATGTTAAAAAAAAAGAAGCGTAGATCCGTGGTTCTTAAAGTTGACTGTACTTTAGAATAACCTAGGAAACTTTTGAAAATTCTAATGCCTAGTCTGTAGCCTATACCAGTTATGAGTAGTTCTAAAAATTGCCCAGATGATTCCAATGTGCAGTCAAGTTTAAAAACCAGTGGCATAAATAAAGAAGCTACACTTTCTGCTGGGAACAGAGAACATAGTTATAGTGTCAAAACGTCCTCTGAGTAACTGTAAATTATGAGATATAACAATATAACTAGTATATATTTTTAAGAGTTTTACATACTCATAGTAACTCATTTAATTCTCATAACAACCTTACAATTATCTTCCTTTTACAATTGAGGCACTTGAAGTGCAGATAGTTTAAGTAACTTGACCAAAGATACAGAAAGTAGCAGGACAGGAACTTGAACTCAGACACTCTGGCTCCAGAGCTTTTGCTCTTTATTATTACCTTGCAAATATTAGTGAGTGTCATTGAATACATGTTTTTCCAGCAGCTGGCTCACCACTTGAGGAATGCTGGCATTTGCCATCTTTGCTAACTTGCCTCACTGATCTACACAGGCATTAAAAGACATTTCTAACTAAAGGCCAGAATATAAGTCACCACTCCTCAAGCACAGGAACAAAAATAGACTCCTGGAAGATATCTCAAACTGGAAAAAAATCTGAATGACATAAAACGTTTTCTGTATTTAGCCCAGAGGAACAAACTGAGCAGGTTCTGGTGGGTGACAAGGAATTGTCTTCTGATTCATGTTATTAGCCTGGCACTGGCCTAGTCTCTTCATTAATGGAGCAGTGTAGTATCATCAGTGATGTATTTGTGTGGAAAAATATACACCCACAGTTCAGAAAGGTTTTAAATCAATTGTTGCATGCTCTCATTCACGACTAGTGTTGTGTGTGATACAAAGAAAAATAATGCATTTGCGTTATATGCCTGTTAAATGTTGGGACTTTCTAAATATAATATCCATTGAATCTATTTAATGTTCACCATGTTAGTTAAGTCTGGAACTTTTTCTGTTTTATCATTTCACACATAATTAAATTTGGGGTCTGGCCATAGCCATTGGTTACAGTATCATTTACAGATGTCTCTATGACAGGTTTTTAATTCAACTTGCCAGTATCAGGGTCTGATTTTTGGGTAGGAAGTAAAAAAAAAAAAAATCAAAGGAATAGTTGAAGAACAGCTACAGTGACTTCTTTGTGGACTTCAAACATCAATCTGATTGATTTTGTGAGTTAATGCAATCTTTGGGTTACCTGAGAATTTTAATACAGCAGTGATTGTTTGATTACACAATATGGATTTGTCTTAAACGTAATTGCAGGCTATCTGTGTTGCTGGGTGGTAAAAATGTGCTGAGTAATTCCCTTTCTGTGAAAGGAAAACTCACAGTCATGAAGCTTGGTGCATATCTAGTGATTTAGTCGCAAGCTCAGAGAGAATAATGACTCTTTTTCTCAGTTTAGAGATGACACTTGGTTCTTATTAATGTTATGGGTGTAAAACTTACACTTTGCAACATTCTTTAAGCACTTCAGAAGGCTTTGTTATGTTTTGTTCTGTTTTTATTATATTAAAGTTAGAGAGCTTTTGAAGAAATTGATTGGTTTACTTTGAAAATGTATCATTTCTTCAGTGACCATTAAGCAGATGTAGAAATCTATTCTTGGCAATCACATCACAAGAATTTCTATGAAAAAATCTATACTGGAGAAACAACTGGCCTATTTCCTGTTAATTGTAAAATTATTGGTTGCAGAATAAAGACTAGCATCAGTGAGGTGATTTTTTCCTTAATAAAGCTTGAACTTCATCTGCTGTTATTTGCTGACCAGTAAAAATCTTTAAGTTATTGTTTTTGTTGTAAACTCTGTGGAACAGGGCCTTTAATAGTATGAAATATAAAAACAATATAAAAAGTATAAAATTTCACCTCAAATAATAGGAATCCAAGGGGGTACAATATATACAAAGTAAATTCACTTTCACAATTCATTTAACTGCAATTGTTCTGTTAAACCTAACACATTTCCCCTTAAATAGGAATAAATAATACCAGATAAGAGACCACCTACTTATTTTCTATTAGCTGTTACTTAATTTAAAAGTTTATAAAAGGAAAGGATACATATTAATCCATTAATAAAATGATTCTTTTATATTTATGTGTGTGTGTGTGTGTGTGTGAGAGAGAGAGAGAGAGAGAGAGAGAGAGAGAGAGTTTTTAATTATGGTAATTTAACCATGCATATCTTTCCATAAAAAGTTAGGTCATGGTAAAGATAGAACTGTACACACTTACCACTGTGTGGGAATGGACACTGGCTCTCAGACCTTTCTCATTTCTTTGTCTTGATTACTATTTAGCAGAAACTGACACATAAAATGATGCTCCTGCAATGGTAGCCTAAACCTTCTTACCGATTAAGATAGTTATTTAGTTCTTAGGAAAGGGAAGATGTATGTGTACCATGAGGAACTGCTCTCATTTTCTAAAGGTTAGCCTAAGAAATTCATTCCCACATCTACATCACTTTTACTTACTCCAAGTCAGGAAAAAGGAAGAGGTCATGGCAGATATAATTAAGTAAAATAATGTATATAAAAGTATACTGTAAACAGCAACACGATTTTAACATTCGAGGTATATTTTAGTCCAACCCACCAAAACTCACCACAAATACCTCTGACAAAGCAAGTAATCCATCTGAAGGGACTAGAATATTAATATAATCTTTCAGCAATGGTTTGAGGCAGTAGACAACTTTGAAAGGAGATGATGAATTTCCTAAAGAAAATCTCAGCAAATATATTATTTATACTGCTTCATCATATTTCTCTCATCTCTTCCTTGTCTTTTTTCCTTATGTATTAGCATTTTTGTACGACATTGTCCAAATTAGTCTTCTGAAAACATCAGCTCCTAAAGATTAATAAATGTTAAAAAAATTCAAATATAGTTTGAATTAAACTGCATTGTCCTTGTAACAGTAGAGTTTTTAGTATCCTAGAACAGACACCTGAGATGCATAAGCTTTAAAAATAAAAGTAAAGGACAAATATTGAGCACAAAGGAGCAGATTAGTGTCCCGGTTAAGAGCCATTATTAAGATCCTCTGTTCAAATCCCAGCTCTTCTACTTACTAATGCGTGACATTTGGCAATTCTCTTGTATGTGCCTCAGTTTCTTCCCCTGTAAAATGGGACTAATAATGTACTTACCTCACACAGTGGTTGTGAAGATTAAATAAGCTGACACGTAAAATGTGCAAGCCTTAGCTCTTTTTAAAGCAAAATTAATTTAAAAATCACTTTAAATTGATGTGTATAAATCTGGGGAAAAAGGTAGAAGGAAGTTATAAGATTTTATGTTGTAGTCGGGGAGAAGGGGGTGCCGGCTTCTTTCTATTAACTATGGAAATCTTCAGGGAGGAAGGAGGAATGCTGGGAAGGTCGATATTGTGGGCTGCTGTGAGTTTACAAGAGAGTAGAAAAGAGAGATAGGCATTGAAAGCTAGAGATAGATCAGTGTGAATTTAAATGACAAAAATGGTGTTAGTTTTAATCAGAAATGTTATGAGAAATCATTTTAAGAGCATGGATTGAGTCATGCTACAAAAAAGAGACAACTATGGCTTTGGTAGTGAGAAGAAGTTTTGTATATAGAATTACAGGGGTAGAGTGTGTGTGTAGAAATAATAGAATTTATAATAGATTATATTACACTCAGAATAATAAAAATAGTAGAATTTATCATGTATATATATGTATGTGGATAGATAGATAGAGGACAGTTATTTATCACACTTTAAGGTTCATTTACTTGGAAGTGACGTTTTTGATAACTCCCGTTTCTTAGACTTCATAGAAGAAAAGACCCAAATGGATTAAGTTTAGGTAGGATGTGACTATAGGGAAACTCCTACTCTGCGTGTGCAGATCAGCCTAGACAAAAGTTTTCATGGCATCTTTCCGTATATTTCTTGTTGGTGGTGGTCAATAAAGTTACCTGAAAACAAGTTATAATACCTAATCAATGTGGCATAATTTGATAAATTATAAAACAAGATCCCTCTAGTTTTACTGGGTAATAAATATACTAATTGAATCATA
This sequence comes from Grampus griseus, assembly GCF_964374135.1. Classification (NCBI taxonomy): domain Eukaryota; kingdom Metazoa; phylum Chordata; class Mammalia; order Artiodactyla; family Delphinidae; genus Grampus; species Grampus griseus. Next base: position 101,451,521 of record NC_138998.1, read on the forward strand.
ACTTATTTTGTATCAAATGTCAGTTGATATTAAGCATGGCAAGACCATATAACTGTCAAAATTTAACAAAGTCATAAATTTGAGGCTACTTTTAAAGGCTGATCCATAGATCCAGCTGTATTCCTCGATCTCCATTTTATTGGCATTTTATGGTAGTTTCAGAAGCGTGGAGGCACGTGTAAGTAAAATATAACTTTTCCATTTTTCTAAGTTGCTTAGGATGAATACATCGGAGAGCCTATTCAAACTGTACACAGAACTTTAATAGGTGGGAAATGAGAGTATCCTTGTTGTAGAGAGACATTAGCACTTGGGGAAGAATTATTTCATAACCATCATCTATATCCAAATCATAACTGCGTAACATATGGGCAACCACCTCTGTATTGTGTGGGGTGGGGCAGGAAGGAAGTGAACAAAAGGGGAAGATGTGAGCAGTACACACAAGTCCCAGAGAACATCACCTAACAGGATGTAAAAATCCATGTTCTAAGAGAAATGGGGTCAAATTTTACCAGATTTTGACCAGCATAACTATTCAAGGTGAGTCTCGTTCAAGGTATTAGGATGGTTTGCTCATCAGGTGAAGATCAGATTGGCAGCAATCAGAAATCCCAGGCTGGAGTTCTGCCTAAGACTATTCATCTTCCTCTCTCCCTCCCATCCATCTTTGAACTCTGGGAACAAATTCTAGGACCTTGAGATCCAGATGAAACATTGGTAGCACACTGTTGGTAGCGCTGAGAGATAGATGAGATGGCTGCTGTGTGATGGTGGTGAGTAGTAGGGCTCTTACCTTCAAGCAGCGGGCAGGAATTGCATGAGCACAATAGACCATATCCAGATTTTGTTTGCCACCATTGAGCAAACTGATAAATTCCCATTAGGCTTGGCTCACAGTAAATCTTAAACTGATCTGGGTTGAATAGCTCAGGTAAATATTAATCCTGATAGGTGCTGATCAGGAAGAAGAATGTAATATTAGAGGTGATGGGTGTTAAGGTACCTTCTGATATTCAATGGCTCTCTTATCCATGTGAAATGGAAGGGTTAGAATTATAGAAACCAAATTGTGTCCTATTTTCATCCTATTTTTATCTTCTTAGGCAGGGGGAGAGAAAATTCCCAACTGGTTCCTGTATATTTTTTCCTTTTCAGAGGTCAGCATTATTATTCATAAATCAAAATTATTGTCTTTCTACTGATAGACACTAATTCTTTGAGATGCAAAACAATCAGATATGGGAAGTGTAAATTTCATAATGGCTACAAAATAGAGAAATGGCTAAACAATTCAAAATAATCAAGGAAAAACATGTTTTTCTCTTTACTAGTAAGTAAATACAGTTGTATATGTTTCATATACCCTAGTTAAAGATTTCTATTTTATCTCAGTAAATTTATACTTGAAGTTATAAAAATGATCCTGAAAGCCTTTGGTTTCATTTTGGTTCTAAATTTCAGTGTGATTTTTTTTTTTTTGGCCCCTCCCATTGCGGAGCATAGGTTCCGGACGCACAGGCTCAGCGGCCATGGCTCACGGGCGCAGCAGCTCCGCGTCATGTGGAATCTTCCCAGACCGGGGCACGAAGCCGTGTCCCCTGCATCGGCAGGCGGACTCTCAACCACTGCGCCACCAGGGAAGCAATTCAGTGTGTTTTTTAAAGGAATATCTGTCTTCCTCATTAAGTGGTAATGTCATTTCCTCTTTGGACATCTAGCGTCCTCCTCTTCATCAATTAGGCGAGGCATCCTCCTTGCCTAATTGATGTCAGCTGAATTTGACCCTTTGCCCCACTCTGTAACAGAGGTTCCGCACTTACTTCATTAAAAGTTCTCATGCCTCAGTTCGAGCATTTTTTGTCTTAAATTTGTAAAGCAATTAGATCATTCTATAGACCTGTCAATACTCTGCTGTTAATGATTTTCCCCTACAGTGAATTCAAGGAGTTTCTGAAGGAATCTTCTTCACTGAGCATTATAGATTTAGATTCCTTAGCCATAGGGTATAAACTGTTCTTTTTAATGTGTAAAGCTTCTTACCCATTGCTTTATGGCCCGTACTTTTTTTTTTAATGGATTCCATTGATCTCTACCATATTTTTAAATTAAAGGTAAATTCTCAAATGATTAACCCTGTGATTTGTCTTAGAAGGGAAAAAAATAGATTCAGTGGTCATATTTTCTCCAATATATTTTTTAGCCTTAGATTAAATCAAGGATGATGTATACAGAAGACCCACGATAGGTAATATGCATGCAAATAAAGACTTTTGGTGTGACTAGCCAGAAGACTAATTCCTTCTTTAAAAAGTTCTATTTAAGGTATCTTAATCTGGGGTACATATTTTACAGGATAATAAAATTCCAATTCTTTTCTTTTCTTTTTTTTTTTTTTTTTTTTTTCCGGTACGCGGGCCTCTCACTGTTGCGGCCTCTCCCATTGCGGAGCACAGGCTCCGAATGCGCAGGCCCAGCGGCCATGGCTCATAGGCCCAGCCGCTCCGCCGCATGTGGGATCTTCACGGACCGGCACGAACCCGTGTCCCCTGCATTGGCAGGCGGACTCTCAACCACTGCGCCACCAGGGAAGCCCCCAATTATTTTCTAGACAATTTTTATTACTGATTCAAAGAACAGACAAAGGTAGGGCCCTTCCTGCCTAAGCCACCACTACTTCTCTGTCATTTTCTTCTGCTTCTCCTCCCTTCATTCTCTTCGTGCTAGCCATGCTCCTCCTCTCTGTTCTTCCACAAACAGCCAAGCATACTCCTGACTCAGGGACTTGGCACTTGCTGTTCCTTCTCCTTGAAATGCTGCTCCTTCAGATATTGGTAGAGTTAAGTTCTTCTGTGCTTTCAGGTTTTTCATCAAAATTTACCTTTACGGTGAGCCACCCAAGTCAATGTTTAAAAATTCACCCTCCCATCTCCACACTTCATATTTTCTCTTCCTGCTTTATCCCCTTAGCACTGATTACAATCTAGCACATCACATATCTTATTTTTGTATTTCCTATCTTCCACTCCACAGTTTAAGCCCCATGAGGGCAAGGCATTTTTTTCACTGTCATATCTCAGTGCCTAGCAGAGTTTGGCACATCTAAGTATTCCATACATGTTTATTAATTTAATGATTGAAAGAAAGAATAACTCCACCATGTCTGGTTCTATAACTAAATTTTTCCTTCTTCAAGTGTAATCTGTGATTAATAGAAATCTCTCCTGTGTATAAATACAAATGAAGAATTTTAGAAGTCATAAAATTAGTTTAAAACCACTATGATATTTGAAATCATCATTGTAAATAAAGGGTGAATGTACTGAAGATGTACACACATTTTGTAAGACTGTTGGATAAGTAAATTATATTTTTTGTCATATGGCTGTCTTTATTTTTATTCCAAAGAGTAAATAAATAAATTAGCAGAAAAAATATTTAGATAGGTGGTATGCAATGACTCCATAGGGAAATGTATTTGATGACTTAAACTATGTTTCAAGCAAATTATAATTGCTGCCCAGGAGAGAAAAGCAAAAACCAAGAAATTGTTTCTGCTTTTATTTGTGGGAATTGTGTGCATGTAATGCACTTGACAAAAAATAATGACAAAGGAGAGATAGAACTATGCACAGCAAAACATTTATAATTTCACAATTGAGTACAAGTCAAATGAGTCTGCCTAAAATGGAGTAAAGTCATAAAATTTTTCAAAAGCAGTTTCCAGAAAAAAGAAATGAACTAATTTATCTTAAAAGAGCCTGCTCTTTGTGCCTGCACCATGCTTAGGACTTTCCTCACATTAAAATGCTCAGTCCTCCAGCAACAGTGTGAGTGGGTACCATTTTCTCCATTTTGCAGATGAGAAAATGGAATTTCAGAGAGGTTCTGCAGCTTGCCAGTTATGCAGAGCTGCTAAATGGCAGGACAGAGATTCTGCCTTGCATGGTCCTCTTAACTACACAATATAGTGCTGTACATGGAGACCACAACTTGGATGCAAGCCTAACAGCAATTGTTGGCTGTTTAAGCTCAACTCCATGGGGCCAGACATCTTTAGGGTATCCCTTAGGATTAAATTACCCAAGCGATAGCACTAGTGAATATATTTCACAGCGACTTTTTAATATCCATTTTTTCATAACCATCAGAAACAAAAACAAAAAATGCAAAGTAATGTTAAATACAGGGGCCGACTTGAGTTTATATCAGTTCTTTAGTTTAACTTCTGAAGTCCATATTTTGACTAGATTCAATACTTGAAAGGTCAGCCTTACAGAGTCGACATCTGAAAAAGAGAAAGGAAGTCAGGAGAAAAAGAGCTAATTCACCTTGCTGATTCATAGATGGAGAATTCCCTTACCCTGTGGTGATGAGCCTATTTGTCCCCTTGGCAGTGAAATGTTGCATCCTACGCATACAAACAAAGGGAGACATAGAGCAGTAAAGCGAATGCTAAGCTAAAAACAAATGAAAAAACAAAAATGATCTGGAGTCTCGTCTGCATGTAGTAAACATTTGGAAGTAGGGCAGAGATGATGGAGATTGGTAAATGTACTGACAGAAGGAAAGGTCTTGGAAAAAGCTATCCTTGGGCTGTTGCCATTCTTTCTGTTGTGACTAGCCATTCCTTTTGTTGGAGGGAAAGCCTTTCAGGCTGTTTTTCCAGATTGTTCTTTACTTCCATCCTCATTAGCAGTTCCCTGACCCAGGACTGCCTAAGAGATGTTAGAGATCAAACAGATTTGATCATGCTCACCAGTTCTGCTGACTCGGATGCTATTATACAACCTATGATTTCTCTTTTAATCTGGAGAATAGAATATATATATTATAAACTAATAACTTTTTTTCTTCTTTTCTCTCCTTTCTTTAAGTTTCCCTGGCTACTCTTAAAACTATACCCATTTTTCCCAGCTGTAAAATTCTTCCTATGTTATTGTGTTAAGTTAGTCATATCCATTGCGGATTTCATATTTTGTGATAGTAATTTAATCTGTTATAGCACAAGCAGATTCAATTTGTTTACTTCAGTGACCTACTATGCTGGAGTGGTTAAAAAAAAAAAGCCAAGTTCCCTTATGAGAGCTTTAAGCCAAATTCCCTCTGTCCAGATGGTTCCTGCTACTAGGCCAGGAAAATGGAGAGCCTCTCTTATTTCCTGCTGGTTTGTTTATAGTGGCCCTTGATTGCCATTAACAATCCCCAGCTGTACCAGTTACCTAGCCCTGTCTCCCTTCCATCTCTTCCACCCTCATTAACCCCTTGGGGTCGGTTCCTGCTATTCTGATCCTTCCTCACCTCTTTGCAAAAGAAACAAAACTTTAATTTCAAGAATTTTCTAGGAAACAACTGGAAAAACAAATAATTAATTCTGTCCATGAAGGTGTAAATGGAATGCTGACACCTGAACGATTCTAGGGAAGGCTTCTTTGACTTGCATTTTTTCTTAACTTTGTGCTCATGCAACCATATACATGCTTATTTTCACTTACTTTTTAAATAAATAATGAATTCTGAAGCATCTAAAAATACAAAAGACTCATGCATGCACATATTTCTATTCATGTCAGATTGTTTTTTGGAGATATTTTAGGTACAGCTTTGTCAAATCTGTAAGGTTTTTCATTACTCAAAGCTCACTCTTGACTACCACTTCCCACTTCTTCTTTATAGGTGCTATTTTAGGTGCACAAGATATAAACAGATAAAAATATCATAGTGTTAACTAATTTCCATTATGTTCAGAAACGGAATATTTCTGTAGCCCTTGTTTGAAAAAGATCGAATGTTCTGTAAAGGAAAAAAAAAGGAACAGAGGAGAGAATCAATTCAACTTTCATCCTTTTAGCATCTAATTAGAGCTTGAAGCAGATATGACTTCATGAATTAAAGTGAAGTGAATTAAAGTCCCTTTTGCCTTTTGGTATTATTCTGTATCCTCTTTTTCTGTCCCGTGCTCTCTTTCTGTCTTAAATATTAAGCTACAAATTCCTTTTAAGATTTGTCTTTGCCTCTTTGTCTTTTAGTAGGGCACTTGATCATAAGAGCTAACATCCATGGTACATGTTCTAACTGCTGGATGCTGTACCATTTACTTTACATGAATCACTCTTTTATTTCTCACAAAACTTTTTGAGATAAATTTTGAAATCATTCCCCATCACAGAGGGAGATACTGAGACTTAGAGAGGGTATAAACATCATGTAGGCAGTCTTTCCATAAGAAGCAATTGAACAAATTTAATATCCAAGTATTTTTCTCCTGGAGCTAAAACAACTGGAAAGAAGAATCTGCTTTAGGGGAAAGAATCTGAGGATTGGGACCAGGGGGCTCACTGTTAAACAACAGCAACAGAAACGTCTTGACACCCCTGTTGGGAGCAGCTATGGAGGGCTGCTAGGATTAAATTGATCCAATAATGTCATCTATATTCCTTTCTGAGGAAGGAAGAACATTGCTTTTGTTTTCCTCATTGGGTGGTTGAAATAAATCCCCATATAATAGGAAAAAAGAATATACATTTTTTAAATAAAAAGACTTAAGAGGTCTCTGATATACTTAAGATGCCATAACTTAACATTTATTAGTAACAATTTTCAATATTTGTCCTACTAAATTATTTTAAAATCTGTGGGCAATTTTTCTGGTATTTTGTGACCAGATTCTTTGGGTTGCTTTTTTAACTATATACATAGGAAAACTCAGGCAACATTTGATAAATTGTATAGTGGATCATAAATAATTTGGGGACTAATTTTGCCACCTGGACCTTTTTTTTTTTTTTTTTTAGCTTTTAATTCTTTTACTAATCTTAACAGCATCTCTATTTAAAAATAACCATTATCAGTTAGTGTGTATTTAGGGCTGTGACCAGTGAAGCTGGAATGCCTTCCACCATCTCTCCAGGAGGGATGTTTTGCTTGTGGGAACACAGGTTTGCTGAATGAATTCCCCTGGTACAAATACGCTATCCAAGGCAGCACATTACACTGTGCTTTAAGTGAACAAATACATTCCAAAATCAAATGAGGACTTGGGGAATTGCCCACATTTAACCAAATAACCAGCTGTGCAAATGTTAAAATGCAATTGATCTACTACAGTATTTGAGAATCATGGAGGGTTATTTAGTTCAATACTCAGATGGTTACCCAGCAGGGCTGGAAGCTTTGCAGGTCCAGCCATGACTGATATTAGTCATTACTGGAGATGATCAAAAAGGCTGACTGGGCCTCTTTTAATCCTGTTACCATTCCATTTATGCATTCCTCCCCTCAATTTCCAGATCCTGGAAATTTCTTTCCTAAAATTTGGCTAAGGAGAAGGTTTTTTGATACATTTTTCCTCTCTTTATTTGATTTCTTACTCCTACGTAGAAATGACAAAATTAAACAGACATGCAGTGGAAAATCAGAGTTTGTATCACGGACAAAAACTAAGAATTGTAGTCAAAAATATTTTTGTTTTCTGGTGACTCTTCCTTTTTGTTTCTTGTTAGTCTATCTCTCGTGCTTTAGTCAAATTTACTTTGTTTTATGATTTTCAGCTCCTGAAGTCTGTATTCACTTTTTTTTCTTCTAGATGGAAATGAAACTCTTAACATGAGTGTTAGATTTCATATTGTTCTATTTCCTTTGGTTTTCTTGTGTGTTGGCTCTCTATTTTTTCACTCAGCTGTATTTTTTTTTTTTTTTTTTGGTATGCGAGCCTCTCACTGTTGTGGCTTCTCCCGTTGCGGAGCACAGGCTCCGGACGCGCAGGCTCAGCGGCCATGGCTCACGAGCCCCAGGCGCTCCGCGGCATGTGGGATCTTCCCGGACCGGGGCACGAACCCGTGTCCCCTGCATCGGCAGGCGGACTCTCAACCACTGCGCCACCAGGGAAGCCCTCTCAGATGTATTTTAATGAGTTATTCCTGATGACTGAAATAGTGTCCTGATATATATATATATTTTTTTCTTTTTTTGCGCCAATATATAAATAATCAATTAATTTGTTGAGGAGAGTTATGCATTCCACTTAAAATTATAAGAGCATACCTTCAGACCATTTAGAATAAGAGTGTTGTAAAATGTTGAATTGATAGTCGAATCCTTTGCTCTTTAGATAAGGGCTCTTATAACAAAGAAACGTATTTCCTTTTGGCTACACATAACATTTTAGTGTTTTGGAACAATGATTTGGCACATGCTTAAGAAATGTAATTTTGGTTCAAATAAAAATAAAGTATTTATTATTTGAAAGAATAGCTTAGGGCTGAAATTTCACATTTTCTGCTGAGATGTAAGCCAAAAAGGAGTCAATTAAAATTATCCTTTTGCTTAGATAAATGGCAATTACAACAGAAAACGTTGAAAAATAACACTCCAGCAGAGCCTAGAGACATGGAAAACAGTGTTAGTGTGTAAAAGGGTCTAGGAACCAAAAAATACTACCAAGTGGACAGAAACTTTTTTCTCTGTATTGGCTTTCGTGGAATAAAACACTGCTCCAAGAGGCAGAGAAACCGGTGTTAATGCTCTCTCTCCTCTAAGTAGTCGATTCCATTTCCATCACTACGTCATCTATCTGCAGGTGACACCTCTGGTCCCTTTCCACTCTAAGGTTCTATGAATTCTAGAAATATTGACTTAGAGATTGTTTCATAAATCGTGAATACAAACCAGCCAATCCAATCACAGATATCGGTGTTATCAGACCCAGGAATGACCCTCCAATTTTCCATCACTATAGCCTGAGCTCCTGAGCCAAAAAAAGAACCTCATCTGATGTTACTGAAAAGTTGCATTTGAATAATGAAATTCCAGTGCAACTTGAACTCTGAATTTCAGGGGCAAATGCTTTAAGTTTAGCTTTATTTTATTTCATGGCCTTAGAGTTTCAAAAGACAGCCTCTTTCTTAGATGATTTGTATGGAGTACAAGGACTAATAAGTTCATTGCACTTTAAAAACTTTGAAGTTAAATTTCTCTGTATCTCTCACTACTAAGAAGTACAGGCAGGTATCATAATGCATGTTTAGAATACGTTTCATTTCCTAGATTTTAAAATCCATCGTCTACTCCTTTGTAAAAGGATAGTTTAATTTAAAATTGCAAAGTCACTAGAATGCTTAGTACCTAAGATCGAGTTTCAGGCCTTCCTTTGTCTCCTTTTGTGTAGGGAGGAATACTTTTTATATTGAAATTATTGTTCTATTTTTCACAATATCTGTCATGGATGACCATCACTTACAGAATACTAGTAAATGTTTGGATAAGGCTGATTGAATTAAATTGCCCTTGGATAAGTGGTGGGTAGGTGAAGAGTAATTATGCTCACCAGCCAAGCTATATTTGTTCTGCCATTTTGAAAAAGGTGGGCCAACTCCTAAAGTTGCTTTTGAATTTGCAATCTAATAGTGTGCCAGGTTCTAGGTTGGTGCCTTTGAGTATTTTAATTCACGTTGTTAACCTCAACTAAAGCTGATAGCTGTTTAAATACAATATTCTTTTTGGAAATCAAGATTTTCACCCTTGGCTTCTAATACCTGACGCACTTCTGATAACTTTGGCTCCTTTCTGCTACCTAAGACTAATTAGTTCAGTTAACTATTTGAATAGGTCATCTCCACAAAACCAATTCAATGCCTCCAACTAAAACCAAACATATACACAAGTTTCTGGGTTAGAGTTAGAACAACATCAAACAGAAAGGGGGGCAAAGTGGGGTTGTGATTGGAGTTAGATGGGAAGTTGGCATAAAAAGGGAGGATGAGTCTGGTTTGGAGTCACCATGCAAAAAAAGCAGGAGGAAGAGGTATCGTAAAACATTTCAAGGCCAGGTATGTAGAAGGTGGAATATAATGGATGGAGTAGCAAAACACATCCACATCTTCAAATTATTGCAAAAAAATGAGGGCTAAAATCAGAAAGACAAACTAAAAATGAGAAAATACTTAGTTTCATTGAAACATATGAAAGCACATGTCTTTAACAGAAAGTGAATGGCAACAAGACTTGCTAAATAGAATTGCTAAAACCAATTATAAATAGCAAAATGTCATTAATCTTTTCTTGACTAGATGTAATTAGATTCACATTATAAATAGGATAGCATATATTACAGAAAAGTATAAGACATTTGTGCAAACTGCACTCAGGGCTTACATTATTGAGAAAGCAAAGTTATGGGAGAAATAATGATTAGCTATGATAAAATAAAAAGCCCTCTGTATCTAATTACTATCCACTTTAGATATTGATATGATCCAAACTATAGTCCACGTTGCTTTCTAAGAGTTTATTTAAGAAATTTGGCTACGAGTTGGTGTTTTTCTTTATTTCTGGCTGGGTAGCCTTTGTGTTTACCTTATTTCTGGTTATCTGCTTTTGTTGGTAGAAAGTCAGTAATGATTGGAATTGGTTCGTGGTCTGCATTGGGGAGAATTTTCATTTCATACTTGATATTTGCCAACATTTTATTTTAAAACAAAGCTCTACTTTTTACCCAGGCCCAGCCTGAGGAAAATGGGAGTTTAGTACAATGAACTAGGCCATTTATTTATTTGCAATTAGTGTTTGTCTCTCAATGATACGGTTTTCACAGTCAACTGCTTTGCTAAATTAATTCCTTTTGTTCCTTCAAATTGTATTCCCTTTAAACATGTTCCCAGTGGTAAGGAAAGCTGCAAGTAAGAAATATGGTCTATGATGTCAATACTAAGGCTTTATTTTATTTTATTATTCTGTTATACTCATAAAAATAAATACATTATTCCCAGCACTGGTATTGTTTTATCAGTCAGATTCTTTAATACCACAAGAAAGAGGCACACAGGAATTGCCTTGGCAAAGGGAGCTTATTAAGTTTATACAGAAATATTGGGTTGAAAGTTCTTCTAAGATTGACATATACTACCCCTTTTGGAGAACTGAAACCATAACTCAGTATTATCTAGGATCTAATAGGAATGTGAGACATTTTTTCACTTAACATTTATGTTTCTAAATATATGAGGATTTGATTGGCTTAGCTTATCATCTTTCAATTTGGGGTAAGTTTATTGGGTAGAGTTTCAGAATGAAGTCCTTCAGAGATGGTTGGCCTTACTTTTGACCTGCTCCAGTGTGGTTGTCTTTGACTAGCACACTGATTATTGCTATAGTCAGTTGTGGCCAAAGGACTGAGGTTGGTTTCACTTGATATACATTTGAAAGCATCATATACAGGAAAGGACCAGTTCTGGTCACTTTCCTTAGGAGGATACTGTGGGCTTGGCAGTCATCTGAGGTTGCATGAATCCCCCTCCATCATGTCCAGTAAAAGTACCACTTTGTTAAATAAAGGTCATTTTTCTTATTTAAATTGGTTAATTTAATTAAATTAGTTATTTCCTTATTTAACTTAGTTAGAAAATGTGGTAGGAATGGAAGGATTCAGGAAAAATTATTCCATGTTGAAGTACTAAAATCTAAATATTTTCATATCAAGAGACTAGTTTCCAGCTTCAAAGTTTTCTTCTTGAAACCACACGCATTAAATTTGAATGTATTGCATATATAAAGGAGTTGGTAGATATTGTTCCATGAAAGTTAAAATTTCGGGGCTTATTATATCTGTGATCTGTAGGCTTAATGTGACATGCCAGTAAACTGGAAACTAGGACTTGTTAGATAGAGACTTGTGAATTTCCAGTGATAGCTCATGGCTTGTGAGTCTAGAAAAACCTTCCCTTTCTTAAGTTTAGAGTTCAGATTTATTGCTACAAATAAAACATTGCCTGTTCTTTTTTTTTATTAATAAGATATTCATAGAGAACAGAATAGACTGCTGGCTTTCTTCCCACCAGTTTTTGCTTTCTTAAATGGGATATCTTATGAGGCAGTTAGCAGGAAACAACTGACACACCACATTTTGGGATGAGGTGGGCAGTAAAACAATAAGTGGAAGCGGGGAAGCTTCTTAGGTAATTTATCAGTCTCATAAAACTGAATTCTACCAGGAGCTGTTGGATTCAGTTGTCACATACTGAAAGAGTTTTGGTTTGCTCTGCAGGAAGTTTCTAGTGGGTTTAAAAGAGGGTTTTTGACACACAAGCCACAAAATGTGTGGAGCTTAACACTTCCACTTACCCAGTCACATCAAATTAAAAACAGAGGACTGGAGAGTAGTAGCTTGGCGACTCTAAATTATGCAGGAACAAGAGGTTAATTACTGAACCTCTCTGGCCATCTGCACACATTTAAAGGTTGAGAGAAATAGTTGACTGTATTATTTTGATGACTGCAGGAGAAATGCACTCACATTGCTTATAGAATGTGGGAATAAAGCTAACATTTATGGCATGTTTATTACATGTGTCATACTGTGTGTTAGTGCTTTTCTATATCGCTTATAACCCTCAATGCCTTTTGTCTTGGGTGTTGTTATTGTCATTTACATCAATAAGAAGATGAACTCAGAGAGGTTAACTGATTTATGTAAGGCCCCAACGTAGTAAGAAACCCACTGGAGCCCAAAGCTGTCCGATTCAAAGTCCAAGATGCCTTCAGGGACTTGGAGAAATTTATTTACTATTGTTCTAGGAGCAATGAGAAGCTTCCTCATGAAGTTATTGTAGGGGAACTGCTCACTAATTAAAAGGACATTAAACAACTTGTAAATAAAATGTAGTGCCTCTTTCATTTATTTGTTCAACAACACATGCCTTGAGCTAGTGCCAAGGATATTCTGTGTGTGGTAGAATAAATCAGGAATAAATGAGTCACAGTATCCACCCCCAATAAGGAGGAAAGGTGGTCATATAAATGAAAATTGTAGTATCATATAAAAAAATCTAGAACATGGGAGCCTCAGATAAAAGTGTGAGTTCCACCTGATGTTATTCTTTCAAATGTGTGTTTTCGGAATTTTTTGAGGCAAACTTTGTACACAGTGAAATGGAGAGACATCATATGTGCCGCTTAATGAATTCTAATGAAGTGTATGCAGCTGTATAACCAATACCCCAAACCAGACACAGAACACTTTCATCATCCTAGAAAGACCTCCCATGTCCTTTTCCATTCCTTTCCCATCCCTTAGCAATTGTTCTAATCTCTATCACCATAGAATTTTAACTTGAACTACATACAAATGAAATCAGTTGGTATGTTCTTTTTCCTTTTGATCTAGCTTCATGTTATCAGCAAATTACTTCAAAGATTTAGCTCCAAATGTTGATTGTATACGTAATTCCTTCTTTTTTATTGCAGAGTAGTATTCCATTGTGTAAATATACCACAATTTGCTTATCCATTCTTCTGTTGATGAACATTTGGATCCTCTCCAGTTTTTGGCCTATTGTTATTTGATATCCAGTTACTTAACTAGAGCAGTTTTTGACTATAGCAGCTGTTTATTTATTTATTCATTTATTTAATATATTTACAAATACCATTATCGTTAACCAATATCTCTATGCAAAATATACATTTAGGGTGAGATTATTTGTTACTGACCATGGATATATGTTCATATTTTTAATCATTTTTTGATAATTTTAATATTTTTATGTTGATATCTTGACAGATCTGATTAGGCTTTCATTGATTTTATTTTGCAATGTGGTCAGTGAGGTTCTCATACTAGGATTAGCAATAATGTAATCCTAACCACTTGCCCACTTTATGTAGGTTTAATTTAGTTGAAACTGGATAATACAATTTGTAAGTTCATTTATGGGTTAAAATTGAGTAATGGAATCTAAAAATCCACTTTCTGGTGTAAATGTAGACTACTACATGCATCAATAAAATGAAAACAAAGTATAAATGAAGGAACCTCTGTCCCATTTCTCCTGAATGTAGATGTTCCACTCTTTCCTTAGGTCAGCTGAATACTGTAGGTGACATGAACATCTGACATGTATGTTGCTCTGCTGAAGGGACTAGTGTCAACCTGTCTATTAAAATCTTGTAAAATTTAATTACTTATTTCTTTTATTCTTTTAAATTTAAAAAGTAAATACAATTAGAAATGCTAACATTTTCTGCACTTAGTACAGTTGTTTGGTTTATTCACATCCTGGAGTGCATGCACTCCACTTTGGAGACCACTAATATAGGATGTGGATTAGTGGAAAAACTGGATTGGGCAGCAGTCAGAACGCTCATTTTTAAATTATATCACACTCACTGACTCACTGTAGAACCCTATACTAGTCACTCCATATCTCTTGGATCTTGTTTACAAGATAAGGCATTTGGACTAAATAACGTCTAAGGTCTCCCTGTACGATACACCACACAGTGTTTAATTCATTCTGTCTTTGTGCTCTGTTCATCTTCTCAGGAGACCCATCTCTTAATGTGATCTCCTTCTTATTATAGTGATGCCCCTTAATAGTATTTGAGACACTATTGTGGGCTTAGTCTCTCACATATGTTTTTTCCCCTTATAGTTTAGCTAAATGTCCTGCTCCAAAAAGACTCCCATGAGATGTTCTGCCAAGAGCAGTATGGAAGAGTCTAAGATGGGCAAACCTAGGCCCACCCAACTGGTAAGATCCTGAGGCAAATGTCCAAAAGTCAAGCATGAGAAAAAGAAGACAAATTCTTACAGCATATACTCACTATCCTGGAAAGAGTTGGCAGTAATCAAAGAGCACTTAGAAGCAGGTATAGTCATAGCAGGAAGGTTTTATCTTATTGTTTCCTTGACCAGGACTTAGTTCTCTTTCTGGTGCTAGCTAGTAACTAATTATTTTTCGGAATACTTACCTTAATGAGAAAGTTGAGCATAGTTTGAAAGATCATTACAATAGCTGGCAACTTAGAATACTTTTGAGTTTTGATCATCATGTTAACCGTTGAATGTCTGAATTATTAACTTTAGGAAAAGAAGGGTGGCCACCTAATTCATGCAAGAACTATTTAAAAAACAGGAATAGAAGAGTGAAGTAAGATTTGAGAAGGAAGCTGAATTGGACTTTGATCAGACTGAATGTCAGGCTGCAGTGTTGGGGTTTTATCTTATAAGGAATGGGGAACCATTGATACTTTTTGAGTTGGTTAAGACCTAGTTGTAAACTATGTTTTAGGGGGAAAACAAGATTGTTGATGATGTATAAGATAAAAACAAAGCAAGATACCTAGAGGACATCATGTAGTGTTGGGAGCATGTGGAATGGAAAAATTGAAGTAGGTCTAGAAGGGAAAAAATACACAAATTGGTAGATGACTGAATATTAGAAGAAGGAAAGAGAAAGCATCAAAGATGATACTGAGATAGTTTAAAAATTACTTCCTCTGAAATTAATACATTTAAATACAATAATTATAAATACAGATATGTATTTATAGCATATATACATGTGATATAAATGTATGCATATATATTTTATCACTTAAATTCTACCAAAACTAAATTTTCTGAAGGAGAATTATTAGTTTTTAGCAAAAGAAGTGTGAGGAGTATACTAATGAAAAACATGAATGTTTGCTCTCACTGTATTCTTTCTACACCCTCTGGCAGTGCTGTAATGAGGAGCTATTAGTATTTTAGTTGTTACCAGCTACTCATGCAAGCTACATTAATTTTGTTGAAAATGGTCATTAGGAAAGTTAATTGTTTTTAAAGTGTTAACTGATTATTGTGTAAGTATTATGTATTCACTAATTATTATTCCTTTCCATTAATTATATATAATTACCTAATTCCTAAAGGCAGATGATTCTTGTTTTGCCATGTTGTTCACTTCTGTTAATTTGGCTTACCAGATAATCCTTTGTACTAATGCAGAACCATACACATGAGTGTTAAGGGTAATTTGATAAACATTAATTTGTTAATCCTAATGACTTCTTGATATCAAAATGAAAAACTCTTTTTTTTTTAGCTTGTGTCTTATAGTCACCATCAAGTTGAAAATTGAATAATATCGGAATAAACAAAGGTAATGAAACCATCTATAATGCCAGATAATCTGTGGGAATTAGCCCATTTCCCCAATCAGGAAGAAAAATAAATCATACCTGAGGTATGGAATGAAATTATTCTTCATATATTATAAATACAGAAAATGTAAAGGTCATAGTTTTAATGTGAAGAGGAAGTAAATAAATATAGACAAATATAAATCAAGTGGAGGGAGATTTTATGTCTACATGCACAAACTCAAATTTATTTACAATTTGAGGACAGAGTCCAATATAATTTGCTGTACCTTGTAGACATAAACAAATGTTGTATGAAATAATTTAATATTGTGCTATTTAGTAGTGTGCTTTTTTTTTTTTTCCTATTTTCAGCATATGTGTCTTTGGTAGTTCCCCTCAAATGTTAAAATGATGGGTTTGAGTGTCAACAAATTCCATCTGTTATTCAAAACAGCATTTTTCCTTCATTTCTTACACTCTTATACCCACTAGAGACACTTATTATAATTTCAGTTCTATTTGTAAGTATTTCTTCTCTCTCAAGATACGACCATCAACATTTTATATAATAGAAGCTTAAAAGAAAATGTTTAAGAAAGCAGAATAGTGAACAATTCATTATGGAATAAAATAAAATGGTTTAGCCTGATATTTTCTGCCATTGTAGTATGTTAGAACACATTTCAAAGATCATTTCATACCCTTTTGATAAGTACTTTAGGGAAGTAGGGAAGAAGGGTATTTTAACATTCAGCTTCTTGTTGTGTCCTCATATAGCTTCTCCCCTGTGTACTCATGCTCCTGGTTTTTCTTCCTCTTATAAGGACACCTTATAAGGATACTGAATTCGGGTCTTATTTTTTTTTTTTTGGTTTTGTAAATTGAGGTATAGTTGATTTACAATGTTATATAAGTTTCAGTGTACAACATAGTGGATCACAAGTTTTAAAGGTTATAATCCATTTATACTTATAAAATATTGGCCATATATCCTGTGCTGTACAATACATCCTTGTAGCTTGTTTATTTTGTACATAGTAGTCTGTACCCTTACTTACTCCCTTACCCCATCTTGTCTCCCCGCCATACCCCGCCACTGGTAACCACTAGTTTGTTGTTTGTAACTGAGTCTGTTTCTTTTTTTATTATTTCACTAGTGTGTTTTATTTTTTAGATTCCACATGTAGGTGATATCATACAGTATTTGTCTTTCTCTAACTTATTTCACTAAGCACCATACCCTCCAAGTCTATCCATGCTGTTGAAAATGGCAAAACTTTATTCTTTTTTAAGACGGCATTTAATCTTAATTACCTCCTTAGAAACCCTGTCTCCAAATACAGTCATGCTGGGGGTTAGGGCCTCAACATGTGAACTTTGGAGGAACACAATTCAGTTCATAACATTCTGCCCACTCACTCCCAAAATTCATGTTCTTCTCATATGCCATACGTTCACCCTGATGTTGGAGAGACAGCAGTGAGTGGTGGCTTGAAGCGAGATCTTAGTTCCCTGCCCAGGAACTGGACCTGGGCAGCCTGGGTGAAAACCAGGAATCCTATCCTCTAGTCCACCAGGATCTAGAGGCTAGAAGCAAAGTTCCCTCAGTTCTTGCCCCCACTGAAAAATGCATTTCTCAAGGAGGCAAAAACTGTAAGAAACAGGTACAAAGTTTATTAGTAGAGACACAGCACAGCAAGTGGGAGAGCACACGGAGAAACAGTTTATTTAAAACAGAAGCAAGGCAGAAATACACACCCAGAGAGGAGTGTGGGTGTCCTCCCTAATGAGGAGCACAGTAAAGAGGCGGGTAAGTCATTAATATAGGGCAGTTCTTCCAGGTCTGTTTTTTAAACTTTGGCCAATTATCTGGTTTCTTTTTCCACACCTGACCTGCCCTAAGCACCTCCCCAACAGGCATGCGCACCTTTTTTTCCAAGATGGATTCCCGCCCAGAGGCCTATGGGGGGGCTTGGCATCACCTGTTATGGGGTGGCGCCCCCTCCTTTTTGACCCCCACGGAGCCTTTCTGCACATGTGCAGTGTCTCCCGTGCCCCAAGGATGGGAAATATGTGATCTCTTCATCTTTTTACTCAAAGAGTGTTTAGCCCCACTCTGTTCCCGCCATGACTGTTATCTTAAAGTGTCCACAGGAGACAAAGTCCAGCTATTTACCCTGTTCCTGTTAGTTCCATCTTTGAAGTACAAACAGGAGGCTGGTAGTAAATATCTAGCCTAGAGTCCACCTGCCTCCTTCCCCAGGAAGTGTAAACAGGAGGCCAACTGTAAATGCCTAGCCTGGAGTCCATCTACCTCCTGCTTCAACCCCATCCCAACAGCTCCCCGCTGCTAACGCATTCCAGCATCAGTTTCAAGTGGAAAGTCTCATCTAAAATTTATGTAAATCAGGTATAGGTGAGACTTGAGGTATATTTCTTTACTCACAATTCCTCCCCTGCTGTGAATCTGTGAAATTAGACATTTTATATGCTTCCAAAATACAAGCAAGGTGGGACAGGCTTAGGATAGACAGCGCTCCTTCAAAAGGGAGAAATTAGAAATAAGAAAGGGGTCAAATCAATCAAGTCAAATCCCATTAGATCCTAAGGCTTGAGGATAATCCTCTTTGGCTCAGCGCTCTGTGTCTGGGCCTCAGGGTGGTAGTAGTGTCACCCCCACATTTCTAGGTGGCAGTCTCACCTCTGTGGCTCTGTGGGGTGGCCTTGCCCCTGGGCACTGGGTAGCACCATCCTAGCCCACAGAAACTGAGGAGGTGGCTTTGCCTTCTGAAATCATTGAGGAAAACAGTCTTGTCCCCTGGGTCTGTGGTGGGAGTGCCGTTCCTGATTGTCTCTGAATTGCCTTCAAGATCATTTTTCCCTTTTCGTGAAGGATAATGCATGTTCAAAGTTGGAAAGCTCTTTTTGTCCCATCCTATAGAATCCCTGAAATCCAACAGCCTTCCTTCATTCTGTCCCATTTTCTCTGTCCTCTTTAGTCCCAGCTGGCAGTGTTTCTGCCACATCTTTAGGTGTTTTTTTTTTTTATAGCAAAACCCTACTTCATAATACCAAAATCTGTACTGATCTGCTCAGGTTGCCATAACAAAATAGCACAGACTAAGTGGTTAAAACAACAGAAATTTATTTTCTTACAGTTCTAGAGGCTAGAAGTCCAAGATTGAGGTGCCAGTAGGTTGGTTTCCAGTGAATTCTCTCTTCCTGGCTTGCCGAAGACCACCTTCTCCCTGTGTTTTCACATAGACTTTCCTCTGCATGTGCGTGGAAAGAGAGAGGGACAGAGACAGAGACAGAGACAACAGCGCGTGTGAGCAACAGGGATTGCATGAGCGTGCCTCTCTTTTCTCTTCCTCTTCTTATAAGGACACCAGTCCTGTTGGATTAAAACACCACCCATATGACCTCACTTAGCCTTAATTATCTCCTTAAAGGGCCTACCTCCAAATACAGTCATATTAGGGGTTAGAGTTTGAACCATATGGATTTCGGGGGAACACGGTTCCATCCGTAACAATAACAAACCCACAACACTTTGTGGCTTAAAAACAAAACGACATGGATTTTGCTCACAGATTTTCAGTTGGCCACAGCTTAGCAGATTCAGCTTGTCTCTGCTCTACTCAGTGTCCACAGGGGCAGCCAGAAGGCTGGGGACTGGAATCATTTACTCACATGTCCAGCAACTGATACTGGCAGTTGTCTGGGCTTTTAGCAGGGGTTGTTGGCTGAACATCTACAAGTTCCATGTGGTGGGTAGGTTCCAAATGCGAGTGTCCCAAGAGCTCTAGAAAGCCAAGCAGAAGCCATGTCATCACTTATAACTCAGCCTCAAAGTCACACAGCATCACTTGTGGTACATTTTATTTATAAAGCACCACTCTATTTTAAGTGGAAGGAAAATAGACTTACTTCTTGATGGGGGAATGGCAAGGATCTGAAAATATTGCTGTGTAACGAGAAACATTGCTGTGACCATTTTTTGAAAATACATTCTGCCACGCTGTACATGGTTAACAAGCTTTGAGGGGTATAAATTGGAATCTTCTCTTTGGTTTACCACTAATCACATCTTCTCTTGCAGTACTCTATCATAGCAAGTAATCAATCATAAATACTTTTCTTTTATTTCAGGATCACCAAAAAGACAAGGGCAGAAGTCAACAGGAGTTTATACATTGCTCAGCAATTTATAGATTTATTGGATATCATTTATATTAAATCTAATGTACCTACTTATAAAGAATGACAAGAGTTTTAGCACAAAATTTTTAAAAACTTATTTTTAACCTGGAAGGTGGCTGGATGTAAGAAAGAGAAGGAAAACAGAGAAGTATAATAAACTGCTTTGGAAAATGTTTTCAAAGCAAAGTAAAGCTCCTAAATTATTCTACAGCTAAATGTTACAAATTGAGGCAAACATGTGACACAGTTTTTCAAGTTAGTGTGTTAACATTATCTAACTGCTTGAAATTAATATCTCACATATTTATTAAAATTTAATAAAATATTTAATAAAATAAATTCAATAAAATATTTTTATTTGGTTTTGAGCGTTCATTAATTTAATTAATCGTCTCTGTAAAACTACCTATTTTTGCGTAGTTTACTAGTTGTACATCATGTTACACTGGTCCTTTATTTCAGAACTGTTAGAGAGCATTGCAAAGAAAATCAGAAATCCACAGTAAATGCTTCCCAACTATTGTCTTTTTTCTTTTCTCCTCAATCACTCCCTTTCCTTACTGCTTCCCCTGATCTCACTCTCTTCCTCACTTTTTTTCTGAGGTGACAAAGCATAGGAAAGGCATTCCTAAATGGTTGGATGTTCTTGAGGACTGCCCAGGTTAGACACCAGTTAGCCTGTGGTGGTCATAGAGAAACACAAATTGATGTTTTGTGCCCCCACAGGAACTGGCTGTGGGTTTGTCTTCACTTTGACTGGCGCCAGGCAAAAATGAAAAGCAAAGTTGTGTTGAACTGCACAATAATTCTGATGGGCATTAATTTTAAGTTCGTCCAGAAAGAAGATAAATTTGTGAATTGCAGGACACTGGATCTTTTGAGTAAGAAGTAAAAACATAAAACGAGATACACAATATTTTTATGCAGTGTTGAAGTTGAACAGCATTATCTTTCGAAGATATTATTTTTGTATGTGATATACAATTATTTAGCTTAGACAATTTTAGTCATTTCTAGCTGCTATAACAAATTATCATAGATTGGATGGCTTAAATAAGATACATTTATTTTTCACAGTTCTGGAGTCTGGGAAATCCAAGATCAAGGTGCCTGCTGATTCAGTGTTTGGTGAGAACCCATTTCCTGGTGTAGATGGCTGTCTTCTTATTATATCCTCTCATGGCAGATAGTAGAAAAGCACTCTCTCCAATGACTCTTTTTTTAAAAAAAATTTATTTATTTATTTTTGGCTGCGTTGGGTCTCTGTTGCTGCATGCGGGCTTTCTCTATTTGCAGAGAGCGGGGGCTACTCTTTGTTGTGGTGCTTGGGCTTCTCATTATGGTGGCTTCTCTTGTTGTGGAGCACAGGTTCTAGGAGCGCAGACTTTAGTAGTTGTGGCGTGCAGGCTCAGTAGTTGTGGCTCGCAGGCTCTAGAGCACAGTCTCAGTAATTGTGGTGCATGGGTTTAGTTGCTCTGTGACATGTGAGATCTTCCCGGACCAGGGCTCTAATCCCTGCATTGGCAGGCGGATTCTTAACCACTGCACCCAGGGAAGTCCTCTCTAATGACTCTTATAAGACCACTAATCTCATTCAGGAGGGGTCTGCCCTTATGACCTCATCTAATCTTAATTACCTCCAAAGGTTCCAACCCCTAATACCGTCATGTTTTGGGTGTAGGGTTTTCTTATTACAAATTTTAGAAGAACACAAACATTCAGTCCATAATAGACCAGTAAGTTCTTGGGTGAAGAAGGGAAAAGGAAAAATTGAAATAGAATGAAAAAACATGAGATCTATATTTAAAGAAAGCAATATGCCATTTTAAAAATAGGTGAAATGAGTAAACTCTATTACTGAAACAGAACAATTTGGTAATGTCAGTGTATGAGATACTTACTTATAATCTACAGAAACCTATCATTCCTCAGTAGATGCTGTTTCTTATTTTACTTCTCATGGTAGAATGGCATGCAGACTAAATGCTGGAGTACTTTAAGGAGCAGACTCTTGCACGCCATCTGGATTTCAGAGAATAATTTATTCAACACTGAATTTTTCTTGGACTAAAAGATAAATAAATAGATAGATAAAAAACAACCAAGCTTGTGAAGACAGATTCTCATTTTAATTTGGAACAGTTCTACTCTTGGAAAATTTGTCAACCAAAGCATACAAATTGAATCCTATTTATTTTATTGCAATTAAGTCATGAGTGGACATTTTCCACACTATCCCTTATGAAATAAACAATAAGGTAAGTTACTTGTTACACTATTTATTTTTCCAATATGAAACAAATTAGTGAATTCATTCTTTTAACAGCTGTCTCTGCTGTTCAGGGTTTTCCTAGGAAGATCAGGGCCACTGATGGAAAATAGACCTTAAAAATCTAATAATAATAGTAGTAAAAAGCCCACAAAGTATGTTTGAGGAATTAAGTAAAAACAATAAATAAGTCATTTTACAAGAGTTCAATGATCTTGAACTTCCTATTCTACTTATCCACATTGAGGTGGTGCTGGTGAGTGTCAATGGGAAATCTTACCCTAAAATGGAAAAACATTAGCAACAAGTCAACCTCAAAGGGTTCAATGAGTTTGAAGAAGTATTCTGAGTTCAAAAGTCTATTGGGATCTTAATTAAACCTCCACAATCCACCAGAGCAGACCAAAAACTTAGAGCTGGCTTTTTTCCAGTATTGTCTCAAAATCTTCTTACTTCTATCAAAATGTTAATTTCTAAATTCCCATATCTCTTAAGTTTAATGTCTTTTCCATTCATTCTCAGTGGGTGTTCCTTTACCACAGACTTAGTAAAGTTGAAGGTAAGTTTATATATGCGGAAGATATGCAGTGGTGGGTAAAAGGTGAAAATCTAATGCCAAAGAGGTAAAGCTCAGAGATTCAAAACCTTTGACTCAAAGTGAATAGGAGAAACAAATGGGAAGAAAAAAGGTTAAAAATTCTCCAAACCATACAAAAATACATGGCAATAGGTAAAAACTGTGTTAATAGGTTACATACACTAAATGTCATTTAATTAGGTCTTTATAAAAATAATTCAATTCTTTGTCAGTTACACCTCAATAAAGCTGGGAAAAAATTCAGGCTATTAGCTCTTTGATTTGCACTGCCAAGCATAATTTATCTATTATCTATTCCTCATTCTATCAGAAAATCTCATATAATATATACTAAATAATTTTTTTATAGTGACATGGAGCTTGGGAATTCTGAACATCAATATTTCTGTTACTACTCTTTCAGACTCCCCTCATCTTATACAAACCAGATCTTAAAGTAGGCTGTCTTCCATCCAGAGTAATTCTCTTTTACTTGGTTTTATTGGTTGCAGCCATGACAACCCAAATTTCCATGCTAGTGTGTTTAGAGTTAAACAAATTAGGAAGAGATGGGGAATAGAACTTGCTTCCTCGTAATACTACAATAAATTATCTTTGGATATTCTGCTAACTTTATTTTGCAACTTCTAATAAAATATTTGATTCAGGGAAAGATCCTTAATGGATGATGAAACCACTAGATGAAAGAGTGCTACAGTTATTCACAGGATGCCAAAATATCATCACAAAGATTATTTGAAGGTCACAAAGGGAAAAAGATATAACTTTACAGGGGAAGGATCAGGCCATCATCCCTTAAACAGGGAGTTCAATGTTAGTATCACAAATGGTGTAGATTATGTTTCTTACTGTGATACAATATGAGGTACACAGCATTATCTATAAAGTATTATGTGTCATCACACCCCAACATAATATTTGGTTCTTAATTGGCTTCTTGGTCTCATGGCTTGTAGTGTTGAGACAAATTTTATTTTAATTATTTGAATGCTCTCTTTAGTAATCACAAAAGGAGATTACCCAACCCATTTGGAATACTTGGGGGAGAGATGAGAGATAGTATGACTGCTCTTGAGATTTCTGACACAGATCAATTTGGAGAAAAACAAACAAAAATCTGTCATTGGTGTTTGCAATAATAACCAAAGCACATAGGAAAAGATTTTAAAAGAAATAGTGCCTGAAGCAATGATTTTAAGTAAGACGATGGGAATGTTGGGAAAACTGCACATTGGAATTAACTGTGCTTACTGAAGAAGTGTCACTGGTAGGGAGAAGGTGTGTCCTGGGGTCCCTGGGACA
This sequence comes from Grampus griseus, assembly GCF_964374135.1. Taxonomy (NCBI): domain Eukaryota; kingdom Metazoa; phylum Chordata; class Mammalia; order Artiodactyla; family Delphinidae; genus Grampus; species Grampus griseus. The sequence goes on from NC_138998.1 coordinate 101,475,796, forward strand.
AGAACAGGGAGCAGCGTCTTTTCTCCTTCAGTTTTCCAGGTTCCCTATAGCTCCCCCTATTGGCACAGTCCAACAGGAATCCAGCCAAGTAAAGCAGAAATATGGGTTAACGACTTCCAGCCCCAGCATCACAAAGGGCAGTATAGAAGTTTGAGTTTAAAGTTTACTATCCAGCATGTATGTCACTGATATGAGAGCATTTAATATAGTCAAGAATTTAAATTTTACCCCAAGAAAATCATGTCCTTTAGAATACAGAATACATATCATAAAGTGTTTGGCTTGTTTCCTTCCTTAGGTTGCCTTTGGCTATTGTACACTTAATACTCCTTCCTTTGAAATGGAGGAAAAAGAGAAATGAGAAAAGTAGATATAAGAATATATAGAAATTACAATATGAAGAGAGGCTTAGAAACCATGCCATCTCTAGTCTATATTCTGGGAAATGTAGATTTCTGGGGGACAAAAACTCCTTTGTGATCCTGAACATGGTATTTCATTTCTCATAAAACTTCCTTCCAAAAGTACCAAGCACAGCAGAAAATATGATCATATAAACCAGGGATTGAAATATGATCTAAAACAAACTTCTACAGGCAAATTTTTTTGGTTTTATATTAAAAAATAAAAAGTCTACCTCATTATATATGGTTTATATACGGTTGCTTATTTTAATATAGAATATTGCTCTTCCCCATTTTTAAGGTGCTCCAAGTTTAATCTGTGATTTTGAAAAACAATAGCACACAGCATACACCCCATGGGTACATAGTTTAAGAAGCATAACAGTGATACACATACCACTTAAATATACAAGTGATGTTGGCCTTGTTAAATATAAATAAAAATATATCTAGAGACTCTCATAATAATCAGTTTGATCGTATGTGAAATTATATTTGAAGCTGCACAGTATAGTAGAAAAATCACAGAGTAGTAGTTCTGAAGACTACTATTATGTCTATTCCTTCAATCTGTGAAGTCTTTGGCAAGTTACCTGACTTTTTCTGTTACATCATCTTTTAAATAGTGGACTCATGCTTGAGTTCCAACTCTCCGCCAAGCACTACATGTTTAAAATATTTACAACTCTACTTGATAAGTATTATTATTTTCATATAACAGAAGAGAAAACTAAACTTCAAAAGGAATAGAAAAAGGAAAGATCAAAGGCATACAGCTAGGAAATAATGACACTTGAATCAGCTATTCTGTCTCCAGTCTAGGATAAAATAAGTAATGTAAGTGATTAGACTTGTAAACTATGAAATGCTACATAAGTCTAATGAATTCAAGAAAATTCCTCATTTAGCTTTCATCATTTTAAATCAAGAAAGAGATATAAAAAAATCTCCTGTCAAGCCTGTGGGCAGCAAATCTTAACTCCAAAATTCAACCCTTTAAGAGGAGGAATTATGTTTTGTCTTTTTTCACCCTCCAACTTAATTTGCTATGATTTGCTTTATTTTTTTGATGTGGGTTGAAATTATCCTAACAATCACTCATTTTTTCACTTCATAAAAGTTTTGCATGAATGAAAAAACAATATTCATTAAGGTCACTTCAAAGTGTGTCTCATCCACCAGAGAAATGAGAAAGCCTCACTGTTCCAATACAATTTATGCTTATTCATGTGTTTGATAGTATTTTTTAATTGGCAATGTCCTCCTCCAGCCCTACTTTTTAAAAATACTTTCTTTTTTTCCAAATTCTAGTTCACAATTCAAATACTCCATACTTCATTCAATTTATTTTTTATTTGAATTCCATCAGCATTTGGAGTCCATGCCACGTTATATAACACTTCACTATGTAATAAAAAATGATTCACTCTAAAGGAGACTAATTTTTATAAGAACAAGCACTATATGATAGTAACACAAGTTTTGTTTCACGTTTCTACTTTTTTTTGGTGTATTATTATTGTTTTTCTAAGGTGATTATAAACACCTTAAAGCAAGTTATGTTTTCATTATTATGCCAAAAGTTTCTAGCAATGGCTGTTACACTGTGGTTGATCCACAAATTTAATTAGCATCATTACTTCAGCAAAATTTTATTATCATAATGGTTCTGCAAACTTTCGACTACTCTTCATATAGACTCAGCTTCAATCTCTACTGATAACCTTCTCTTAAAAAGTACATGTAATATTTTAAAAGTTGAAGAAAAGAATGCGTAAGAAATAATAAAATAAGTCTTCCACCCTTTTTTTGAGTTTCTATAATTATCTCAATAAAAATGTTTAAATGCTGTAAATTAGTCACTTACAGGAGTGAATAAGTGAAAAACAAATTGCCTCAGAGAAAATAAATCTCATTTAAAACCCAATTGTTTATTAGCAACCAGAAGTCATTATTACCTGGATGGTAATGACTAGCTGAACATGGCTTTTTCTCTCCTTGTCCAAGGATGTCCCTCAGCAACAAAAGAATATCCATTCCACTATATCACTACTATTATTGGTGTCAACCAAAGAGCAGGATAAAGTTTTTGTTAAAGTCAAAAGGTAGACTGTGTAAGTGTCAACTTTCCCTGAGACTATTCTTTCAATCTGGCAAAATTCAGGTCAATAAATCTGAACCCCATCTGAGATTGGGCTCATAGAACAGTCATTGTTGGGGTCAGGTCCAGACCAGCTCTAGCCTTCAATCAGTGTGCTGACCTGAATAAATTCAATCAGAAGGCTTTATTCAGTTCCAACTGAAAAAAAAAGCCTCTTTAAAAGTAAAAAGAATCTCTTTTATTATATCTACCCTCATACTTACAAGGGCTATCAGGAGAAAAGGAATTGTCAGAATAGATCATGACCCCGATACCACACTTTTAGAATCAGCTTATACAGGTAAGAGTTAATGCACTTCGCCCTGTAAACTGTAGAAGAAATTGCAGGCATTGCCAGGCTAAACCTTGGAAGAAATGAAGAATTTCAGTCTTTGGTGCTGTCAAACTGACACCATTCATCATCCTTGAATTGGCTTTTGGCTTTAAAATAAATAAAACAAACCAGAACCCCCCATTCAGATCCCCATAATAAAGACAGCTCTCTACCGTAGTTCATCTTTGTTTTGGAGTTGATAGCAAAAAAGATTCCAAGTCCTTAATACTCCCAGGACTTCAACTCACACTGGAGTCAAACAATCTCAAGGAGTTACTGAACTAGGTATTGATTGTAAACACTGGGATTGTTTGTTATTTGATTTTTCAGTTTTCAAGGAATGAGGTGAAATTCACATCTCTCAAAAAGAAAGCATGCTCTGGTTCCTGGAAGCCAGAGTTTACGTGACTTGAGTCCATTTGAAGAGAATAATTTGTATTGGCATGAATAAATAATAATGGAGTTCTGTCTAAATAAGATATATAATATTCTGAGAAAAAGTTTGAACTGCATTGTAACATCTCATTTTATGTTATGAGCAGCTACAAGAATGAAATCATTTCAAAATCACCTACTCATTCAGATTTTTAAAAGTTGGATTTCTTAAATGATGTCCTGGCATCACTAAGAGACACAAGGGCAGCTTATGTTGTAATAGACTGTCTCCTTGCTAAACTTGCCTGGTAAACTTGAAAGCAGATGATTTACAAGGATATCGGAGTGACATTTTGCCATTTTATCAAGTCTCTCTTCATGAGAAAGAATAGATATATAGCCGGTGAATCTTTTAGAAAACCACAAACCAACTCGTTTGGTGTGGGAGAGAAAATTTCTGCATTTCTAATTTGTGGATGGGAACTTCCCCAGCTGTTACAAATTCAGCCCTGCTTATTGCTGCTGCTAGATATATCTGTACTGAGTGCATTTGCAGGTTCTGTTTCCTTTTGTGCACATTAAAATCTTAACTGAACCAACTCCTTTGAATTAACCTGATAGCAGTTGAGTGTTTAGCACTGTCTTCCTGAATTTCCTCTTTTGCAGATCAGATTTTTGTTGGTAAGAGGTCAGTAAGAATATTTATGTTACTAAATCCAGAAATAAATGCTTAAATACTAATTAATGTGCTTTAATTCTAAGGGTTGAAGAAACCTAAACAGGAGAGTAATTAAAACTAGCTTATATTTCAGTAAATGACCAAACAAAAAAGAGAGTTGCATAGCTCAAAAGGAAGAGCACGGATGAGGAGTGAGGAAGTATTCTGATCTCGTTCTGCTACTTATTATCTGTGGGATCTGTGAGCAGGTCTCACTGAGCCTCGCTTTTCTTATCTGAAAAGTAAGGATGAAGGGCTGAGATCCTGTCCAGCATTAAAATTCTGTGGTGAGCTAAGGTCCCACATTGAGCTATTTTAGATTTTACTCTCTTAAAGGGAGAGCAATAAATTTCCTTTCCATGTGTAGTGCTCTTAGTAGAAGCATTTGTGAGTAATGGAATTTTATGATAATCTGGTCCCATGTTTACACAGACCATTCCACTAACACCTTGGCTTCCGGAAGTCTATTCCATTCTCACTACTGAGAACTAAAAATTGTATCTATAGCTACAATATGAGAATTAATTACATTAATGAAGATGTTATTGAAATCCAGCAAATTTCTAAATTTAGAGTGCTAGTTTATTACCTAAAGTATATAGGTGGATTAAAAATCTTATTCTGCATGTTATGTATCTATTGCTGTTCATATGTCGTGGTAGGCTGAAAAATGATCCCCCAAAATATAGCCACTGAAACCTGGGAATGCTACTTTATGTTGGTGTCAATCTCAAAAATAATGCAGCCAGGGTCTTCCCTGGTGGCGTAGTGGTTAAGAATCCACCTGCCAATGTAGGGGACACGGGTTTGAGCCCTGGTCCGGGAAGATCCCACATGCTGCAGAGCAACTAAGCCTGCGAGCCACAACTACTGAAGCCCGTGCACCTGTAGCCTGTGCACTGCAACAAAGAGTAGCCCCACTTGCTGCAACTAGAGAAAGCCCACGTGCAACAACAAAGACCCAACGCAGCCAAAAATAAATAAAAATAAAATAAATAAATTTATTTTTAAAAAAAGCAGCCAGGTCTTTTGGTTTTGTTTTGTTTTGTTTTTTAACCAGGAAAATGGGTTTATTTGGGAACAGCAGAGAATTGCAATTTGGAACAGACAAGATATGGTGGATCATAGGCAAGTCCAGACAGAGAGGGGCTTGCTTTTATTAAATTTTAGGGGGAAATTCGGGAGGGCTGTTTTGAACAAAAGTTCTTTGGAGAAAGACAAGAATTCAAGGTTGTGGCTGCTTCTCATTGGCAGCAAGCAGTGGTTAGTGTGTTGTTGCTTGGGGCAGGGAGGGATCTTCCTTCCTTATCTTAAAAGCAGGAGATGAAATTCCCATGTGAAAAAATGTTCTTCCTTGTACCAGAAGAAAAGTAACATTCTTTTAATCATGGGTAAAAAGATGAGACTGAGAGGATTTTATACTAAGAGATATACAAACAGACCTTGTTAAAATAATTCTTATCTTCCTACTTCTTGCTGGTTATGCAGGCTGCAGCAAGTGGTACGTGCATGAGAGCTCTCCCTTTGGGTCTTCTTAACTCCTTTTTTTTACTTTCATTTTCTTTCTTTTTTTTTTTTTAACATCTTTCTTGGAGTATAATTGCTTTACAATGTTGTGTTAGTTTCTGCTGTATAACAAAGTGAATCTTAACTCCATTTTAAGTGAAGTTTTCCTTTATCTTCACTTTGGAATAAATGGTCTTTGCAGATGTGACTAAATTAAGGATATTGAGCTGGGAGGATTATTCTAGGTTATCAATATGGGTCCCCAACGCAACCACATGTATCTTTATAAGAGGGAGGCAGATGGAGATTCTACACAGACAAAAGGGAATAATGCAATGTGACACTGGAGGTGGAGCTTGCAGTGATGTGACCAGAAGACATAGAATATGGGAAGCCACCAGAAGCTGAAAGAGGCAAGGAAAGGATTCTTCTCTAGAGCTTCTGGAGGGAGCAGGACCCTGACAACACCTGATTTCAACTCCGTGAAACTGATTTTGGATCTCTGGTCTCTAGAAGTGTGAGACAATAAATTTCTATTATTTTTAGCTCCAAGATAGTGGTCATTTGTTACAGCAGCTACAGGAAACTAAGTACATATGCCAATATTTTTTTTTGAAAGTGCAATATTTGATGCACTTGCATCAAATGCAAGTTTTGATGCCAGAGATTTGGTAAACAGCTGGGCTTTAGGCATCTTTGCTTCTATTTCGATTCTGTTTTGCATCTCTTACTGTAGATCCCACACTTAATGAGAATTTATTTTTAGAGAGTAGATTTAGGAAAACTTTGTGTTCATGAGGGTATGGTGTGACACTTACTTTTGATAATAAAGATTACACATTTGAGGTTTTCCTTGAGTTTTCTGGTTTCTAGGAAGCTGAATATGAAATAAAAATTTTGTCTCAATGGATAGAAAATAAAAATGCTGCATAAATGGTCTTAAGTCCAGACATCAATTTTTTTCTTTTTCTTTTCTTTTTAACAAACCATCCAGAATACTGCATCATCTACATCACAAGTGGAATTTCATGGTTCTCTTATTCCCCTGTAATCAAATCACTGTTAAATATATATAAGTTAACAAACAAGTATATCATATGACATAGTTAAGAGGCAACTTCATTTTTGTTTCCTCCTGCCCATTCAAAATGTGTTCAGCGAGGCTATTTCTTCAGGGATAAAGATAGATGCAGGCACCATGATTTTTCTATCATTCTTATATAACAGGTCTTCCATTGACTTTATGTCTAGAGCATAGTCTCAAATTAGTAAACAGGATGTCTGGGAGTATATTAGTAAAGGCTGCGGGCTTGATTGACTGTCAAAGTCTTTTCTCCAACCTCAGATTGAGCAGCCTCATGGAAGTCTGCAGCAGGGAAGGAGCCATGTTTGGCTTCTCCTCCTTCTTCCACCAGTCCTGAGCCACCACATCACCTTGCTCTCACCACTTGTTAGCTCCCTCCATCGCTAGCTGCTGTGTCTTATCCTGCAGGTTTGGAGGGAGCAGGAGAAAGTAAAGTGGGGGAGTTGGAGAGATCTGACTGGAAATTGTACCATCATTAGCTGATGTGTACTCTCTGGGGCCAGTAGTCCTTCATAGTGCCCCTTCATGGGCTTTGGGGGAGCCCCTGTGCCCTCCTTTGGTTCCTTTGACATGAGCAGATGAACCACTGATCTCTCTTCTGGGATATCATGAAGACTCAGGCTTCTTTTTCAGGTCCTGGGGCATCCAGCTTGACATATCTAGCCTGACATATTCAGCCATTTTTGTCTGGATTCTTTCTGTTTAGTGTTAAATTAGCCAGATTTATTTCCTTTTTTGACAAGGAGACCTGGTGACAGATTAAAGAACTGAGAATCTGGGAACCCAGAAATGGTAATTAAAGAGAAGTTAGGAGCCCAAGGATATTTCTTTCTCTTTAATAAATTTATTTTTATTTATTTTTGGCTGCGTTGGGTCTTTGCTTTCTCTAGTTGCAGCGAGCGGGGGCTACTCTTCGTTGTGCAGGCTTCTCATTGTGGTGGCTTCTCTTGTTGTGGAGCACGGGCTCTAGGGGTGCAGGCTTCAGCAGTTATGGCTTGCGGGCTCTGGAACGCAGGCTCAGTAGTTGTAGCGTACAGGGTTAGCTGCTCCGCGGCATGTGGGATCTTCCCAGACTAGGGCTCGAACCTGTGTGCACTGCATTGGCAGGCGGATTCTTAACCACTGAACAACCAGGGAAGCCCCTCAAGGATATTTCTGATTTCCTTGAAAGACTGATCTTGGGATAACTTTTATTTATTTATTTTAAATCTCATTTGCTTGCACAATTTTAACTACCACTGTATTAGTTATGTATTGCTGTGAAACAAATTACCCCAAAACTTAGTGGCTTAAAAGAACACACATGTATTATCTCATAATTTTTGTGGGTCAGAAATTTAGCTGGGTCCTCTGCTTCGTGATGTCTTATAAGAATGTAATCAAGGTGTCATCTAGGGTTGGGGTCTCACCCGAAGACTTGAATGGGTAAGGATCTCCTTTTGAAGCTCATACTGATGGTTGCTGGCAGGATTCAGGGATGTTGAACAGAAGGCCTCAGTTCCTTACTGGCTGTTGGCTGGAGGCTACCCTCAGTTTGTTCTATGTGGGCTTTTCCAACATGGTAACTTGCTTTGTCAAAGCCAGCAAGAGAGAGAATCTGCTAGCCAAGTGGAAGTCACAATTTTTCTAACCTAATAATGGAAGTGACATCTTATCACTTTTGTCATATCTTATTGGTAAGACACAAATCACTACATCCAACTCACTCTTTTTAAAAATTAATTAATTAACTTGGCTGCACTGGGTCTTAGTTGTGGCACGTGGGATCTTTGTTGCCAAGTGCGGGATCTTCAGGTGCGGCGTGCAGACTCTTAGTTGTGGTATGTGGGATCTAGTTCCCTGACCTGGGATCGAACCTGGGCCCCCTGCATTGGGAGCTCAGAGTCTTAGCCACTGGACCACTGGGGAAGTCCCAAACTCACTCGTAAGGGGGAGGAATTATACAACGATATGAATTCTAGCATGTAGGAATCACTGGGGCCCATCTTAGAAGTCTACCTACCATAAACATCACCATGTTAAATCTAATCTTCAGCTCAACCAAGAAAACACATGTGGATTCTATCAAGAACCACAGCCTAAATATGGCCAATTCTGCTTCTCTGCTTGTGTCCTTTAATTTCAGTTAAAGGCATCACCAGCCACCCAGCTTCCCATGCTAAAAACTTGATGTCATGCTCAGTAACTCTCCGTTTTCTCTCGCTATTCATCTCCAGTTTGTCCCTAAGTCATGCAGATGTTTTGACCAGAATTTTTTTGAATCTTTCTAATCTGCAAAGCTGTCACTGTTCTCTACTGATCATCTTTCACTTGGACCATTGCATGAGCCTGCAAAGACTCTTCCATGGGTCTTTCTCACTCCAATCTGCCACTTATATAACTTGGCTCTTTGCTCAGGTTATTTCTTCTCCAGGGAATACTCTCTAGTCCTATCACCTTTCTTTGCCCAGCAAACTCGTATTAATTCATTAAGACCCAGATGAAATGGGTCTAATTAATGAAAACCTTGTTATACCACATTTGACACAGCAAAGGTGCTTTCTCTTTTATGAAGATAGATGATATATAAAAAGATCACAAGAAAATTTTACTCCAGAGAGAAAACTTTTCAAATATGTGCGAAGACTTGTATTTATTATTCTTCTAAATTTAACTATAAAATTCTACATGCAATTATAAAGTAAAGAATGCTATTTCTAGTTAATAAGCATTGTCTAGAAGAGCTACATTTTAAAATTATGTGTGTTTTGCTGTTTCTTTTGCTCTGGTTAAGTTTAACATGACGGCTAACAAAACACACCAGCATTTTAAAATTATTCAGCAACAGAACATTGAAATATCTAGTTTCACAATGATTCACTGAATTGTCTAAATACATTAATCAAAGTATTCTCTAAAGCATTATGGTGTACTTGGTAAAAACTGGGGTCCAGGAGACCTGGGTTTTAGTGCTATTTCTGCCACTAAGTAGCTTTGCTGCTTTGGAAATTATTTTTCCATTATGGTTAAGGATCTTCAGGTATAGAATAAAGAAATGGGACTAGAGCAGTGGTATTTAACCTCCTTTCTTCTGAACTCTAAAGTGGCAGTGCTTTAAGTGTTCTGATACAGGGTCTCGATTGTACTGTAGACTCATTTAATATTTACTCTTTTACTAAATATTTCTTTTATCTCCACCACTAAGTGTGTTCATTTTCACCTCTACTAATTACTGCTGTTGCCTCTTGGACTCTAACTCTTTTGCTTGTGCTGCAGGCACCGAGTAAAACTATAGACAGCTGGAGTTAGCAGTTGTTCCTTGCCTCATTGAGCCTCTCTCATTCTCTCTGGGCTCTGAACTCTCAGTCTACCCAACTAAATATCTCTCTATGAGCAAATTAATTTTAAGGGAATTTGATTCTAAGAATTGCTGTTACTTTAAGTATATCCATACTTGTTGCCACTACAAAATTGTTAGTCTCTGAAAAACTTAGAAAATTAAAAAAAAATAATTATAAGTTCAAGCTACCCTTTTATTTTTATTTAATACATTGATTTATCTTTTTAGCAGCTTTCTGCATTATAGATCAATTTCCTGAAAATTTAATGTTAAAAAAATGAAATCATCTTATAGTAATTGTTTTAGTTAAAAGTCCAAGACTCTAAACTTAGCAAGCCATGTTTGTTATTGTATTGCATGTAGAATTAGTATGTACATTAGTTTACATTATGCTAATCTCAGGTCCCAATCACGAGCAGATTGGGAATTTTCCTTAACTTCCCACTTACTTGTTAGAGTTAGAATAATATTTTTGTTGTTTTGTATGCTATGATTTAACATTAATATGTTTAGGAGCTTTTGTTTTCCTGTAGTTGTCTACTATATTCTTGGTAGCGATGGAGGGAAATATAGGGTTGAGGTGCAGAAAAGGAAAACCTGAAGATATTATTGAAGAAATAGTTTTGCAGAATTACTTGTTTCTTTTTTTTCTTATTATAAAAGTAATTTACATTTATTGAAGACAGTATGGAAAATGCAAATTAAAAGAAGAAAATTAAAATCTCTCATAACCCCACTAACTAACATAATCACTGTTATCATGGCATGTATTGGTCACACTTTGTTTCTTTTTTTCCCCCAGCTTTACTGAGACATAATTGACATACAACATTGTGTAAGTTTAAGGTGTGCAATGTATAAATTTGATACACTTATCATTGCAAAATGATGAGCCCCATAGCCTTAGCTAACACCTCCATCATGTCACATAATTACCATCTCTTTTATTTTAGGTTATTTTTATACACTTTTTAAAGGGACCTACTTGTTTCTTACAGTGGGTTTTACATTTTGTTTTTTCTTGCTGTCAATATAACATCTTATTTAGTCATTAGGGTGATCTAATAAGAAGTTGAGTGAATGAGCATTGTAGTTCTCTGTTGAGAGCTTTGGACAAACAACTGAATAGGCCCAAGACATGGAAATTGAATGCCTCCTGTGTCTAAAATGACTGGGTTGATACATGAAAGCTATATAAGACATTTTATTCCATATGTAACAAATGAGATAGAGAACTCCCAATAGAGCTGCTATACTTTTGGCAATCTGGAAAAATTAGTATTTCACATATTAAGATCACACATTGGCCTGATTTATTACAGGTTTGGATATTTAATTGCTTTGTGTAATAATTGAAAACCTACTTCTCACATGCACCCTGACTCCTTGATGATAAATATAAATTTTACAAGAAGAATCAATATTAATTTAACAAGAAAAATCAATAGCCTGGTGAAATCATTATAATACTAATTTGAATTTTCAGGATTACTTTACTTTCATTCAAAATAGGTTTATTGAACACCTGTTCAGTGATAGGTACTAGCATCAAATTCGAATGCTGTGTAATTGTATTGCTATTTTATGAGTGCATCTCATCATGTATGTGGAGAGACACTAAGTGAGAAATGGGCAGCTATTTTATTAGAATCTCTCCTACCAGGTGACCTCAGACCCTGTAGGTAGACTGTGACCAAGCTGCTGGGAGAACTTGGGAAAGGCCTATTTATTCCAGCTTATACCTGACATTGTTCTTTGTTGGCAATGATCAGAGCTGTCTGTGATTTATTTGTGGCCCAAGGATTGCCAGACACTCTCAGATCTACACTTAATGGAATTCAATGGATTGTTAAGCAGAAGCACCAACGTAAAACTATGATGACTTTCGGGTTGGATTTAACTAGTTTTCAATCCTGGCTCTGATAACGGGCAAATTATTTAACTCTGGGTCTCAGTTTTCTCATTTGTCAAGTGGAATAGTACCTATTCTATGGAGTAGTTGTGATGATTAAATAGTACACAATACTTTCAGTGGCTAAAGATTGAGTGAGTCAAACGAATAAATGTCTAGCCCAAGAATGTGGTCAATAAATATGTTTCCTTTCTCTTCACATCTCTCTGCTTGTGCTACAATTTCTACTGATTCGGTGCTTTTTCAGGAAATGGTTTTCTAAGAATGAGCCTATACTCCTAATTAGGTAACCACAATCTCAGATTAGAGGTTTTGGTACAATATGGAGTAGTAGTAAAAAGCGTAGACTCTGAAACTTTCCTGGGTGCAAAGCTCAGCTTTGATATTAGCACGAGGAGTGACTGTGGGGCCTCAGTCTGTAAAATATAATCTCCTTCACAGAATGGATACGACAATTATGCAAATTAATACATTTAGAGAAATTGGCACATAGTAAGCCCTTTTTAATTTTTAAATTTTAATTTAAAAACTTTTTATTGAGATATTTTTGACATACAACATTGTGTAAATTTAAAGTGTACAACAAAATTATGTGATACATTCACATATTTTGCAGTATGATAGCCATTGTGCATTAGCTAACACCTCTATCACATCACATAATTATCATTTCTTCTAGAAGTGGGAATAATTAAGATCTAGTCTCTTAGCAAGTTTAATGTTTATAATACAGTTTTGTTGTCTATAATCCTTGTACTGTGTATTAGGTCTTCAGGACTTATTTATTTATCTATTAGTTACAAGTATGTACCCTTAAACATTTCTGCCATTCCCCCATCTTCTAGTTTCTGGTAACCCTCTGCTTTTATGATTTGGATATTTTTAGATTCTACATATACAAGATACCATACAGTATTTGTCTTTTCTATATGATGTATCTCATTTAGCATGATGTCCTCAAGAACATTAGCTCAATATAAACCAAACCAAAGGCATGTAAAGTACTGCCAAGAAAAAAGTCAAAAGTCAAAAGTCAGAGCCTTAGTCTCAACTTTACACCTGCTAGGTTTCTACAACAAGGTTTCCCGTTTATAAAATTAGATCAATATTACCTACCTGTCAAGCCTATTTTACAGGGACAAATTAAATGAGATGACGTAGATCAGATGATGAACATATTTTGAACAATGTTATTATTAATATCTAGGACAGTATTATCTTAATTATTTAAAATCTACCAATATTATAAGAAAACCGTTTATTAAGCAGCTATATATGCACTATTTTAAACTCTGCAGGGCTGAATCAAGTGTGCACTCAATCATATAACTACCAGATGAGGAAGACAAACAGCAGAGTTCTTCAGCTATGCTTCAGCTTATGCTTGATATCTTAATTTTCTCTTCTGGTTGCAACTTTTCTTTGGATAATTACTAATTTATAAGGAATGTTTTCTTTCTTTTTTTTTCTTTAACTTTAGATCCTGGCTTTTAAGGTTAAATTTGAAGGGTAAGCTCAAGGCACATTATTTTTTTACTCTTTTGCTAGTAAAATGTAATTATATGAACCCAGTAGAAAAGCCACTTCTGCAGTAAAATATTTAAATTATTCTAGAAAAGCTTAAAATTTCAAGTACTTTAACCTACTTAAAGGAACAAATGCTTTGCTGGGATTAAGGCAACCCAATTAATTTCTGAAAAATACACTAAAGCTGTTTTTCTGTATGCAAGAATGAAAGACGATAAGGCTGTGGACAGAATGTGACTGATTTTTGGAGAATTAATCTGAACCTTCCCACATTTACCCTTCCAATGCTCACTGTATGATTTCTTTCCAACCTCATCAACTTTAAAGTAAATGTCATGTATAAAGGAGATAAAAAGTGTTAGAGGAAGAACAAGGACTAGGGGGAAGAGAGAGGTTTGCAAGGTAAAAAGCCTTGCATTGCTGCCTTCTATACGAAGAGTTTAACTGTGTTCATTTTGGGAAGTTCTCTGAATTTATATGTGATGTTTAGATTCCTTATTTTTCCACATACAAGATTTTTTAGATTGTGCCATGCCCTGCAATTAAAAAAAAAAGCCAATTTCTGTTATTGTCTGTGTGGTTGGTATTTCGTTTTAGACAGTGTGAGTCTGGATATACTCTAACTGTCCGTGATGTTATATATCAAATTAACTCTTATTAGCTATGCTGTGCTGGCTCATTTTTTAAAATTTGTCATTATTTGTACAGATTTAAACTAAAATCCTCTCCTTTCTTTACCTCTGTTTTATCTTTTCTTTCTTTCACTTCTCCTGCCATCTTTTTAAGAAACCTTCTCACCTTCTTCTACACTTTCTTTCTTTCTTTCTCTCTCTCTTCCTTCCTTCCTTCCTTCCTTTCTTCCTTCCTTCCTTCCTTCCTTTCTTTCTTTCTTTCTTTCTTTTTTTCTTTCTCTCCCCCCTCTGCACCTCCCTCCTTCTCTCTTTCTTCCTTCCTTCCTTCCTTCCCTCCTTCCTTCCTCCTTTTCAGTCTTCTATGGTTACAGGTTATGGTAGTTAAACCCCAGTCATTAGATATGTATTTGAATATATTCTATCAACAAATAATAACCTTTGGGGCATAATTTTGGATGTATTTTAGAGTATTGTATGAATGTATGTTTGTATGTCTTTGAAGTGCAAACATGAATAGTAACTTTCTAAATGGCCATCTTCATGTTTTTATACGCACTTTTTGAAAAAATTTGTTGAGAATTTTAAAGTTTTTAGAAGATACTAAATGTGATGTTTAATTTTATGTGTCAACTTAGCAAAACTATGGTGGCCAGTTGTTTGGTTAAACCCTAGTCTAGATGTTGCTGTGAAGGTATTTTGCAGATATGATTAACATTTATAATCAGCTGACTTTAGGAAAGGAGATTGCCGTGGTAATGTGGATGGGCCCCATCCAATCAGGACTTGAGAGCAGCAACTTTGGTTTTCTGGAGAAGAATAAATTCTGCCTGAAGACTGTGACATAGAACTCTTGCCCAAGTTTCCAGCCTACCATCCTCCTCTACAGATTTCAGACTAAAAATTATAACATCTGGTATAACCTTCCAAGACTGAACCAGGAAGAAATAGAAAATATGAACAGACCAATAACAGGTAATGAAATTGAAACTGTGATTAAAAATCTTTCAACAAACAAAAGTCTAGGACCAGATGGCTTCACAGGTGAATTCTATCAAACATTTAGAGAAGAGCTAACACCCATCCTTCTTAAATTCTTCCAAAAAATTTCAGAGGAAGGAACACTCCCAAGCTCATTCTATGAGGCCACCATCACACTGGTACCAAATTCAGACAAAGATACTACAAAAACAGAATATTACAGACCAATATCACTGATGAATATAGATGCAAAAACCTCAACAAAATACTAGCAAACAGAATCCAACAATACATTAAAAGGATCATACACCATGATCAGGTGGGATTTATCCCAGGGATGAAAGGATTCTTCAATATATACAAATAAATCAATGTGATACACCATATTAACAAATTGAAGAATAAAAACCATATGATCATCTCAGTAGATGCAGAAAAAGCTTTTGACAAAATTCAACACCCATTTATGATAAAAACTCTCCAGAAAGTGGGCATAGAGGGAAACTACCTCAACATAATAAAGGTCATATATGACAAACCCACGGCAAACATCATTCTCAATGGTGAAAAACTGAAAGCATTTTCTGCTTTCAGATCAGGAACGAGACAAGGATGTCCACTCTCACCACTATTATTCAACATAGTTTTGGAAGTCCTAGCCACAGCAATCAGAGAAGAAAAAGAAATAAGAGGAATCCAAATTGGAAAAGAAGAAGTAAAACTGTCACTGTTTGCAGATGACATGATACTATACATAGAGAATTGTAAAGATGCCACCAGAAAACTACTAGAGCTAATCAATGAATTTGGTAAAGTTTCACGATACAAAATTAATGCACAGAAATCTCTTGCATTCCTATACATTACCAATGAAAGATCAGAAAGAGAAATTAAGGAAACAATCCCATTCACCATTGCAACAAAAAGAATAAAATACCTAGGAATAAACCTACCTAAGGAGGTAAAAGACCTGTTCTCAGAAAACTGTAAGACACTGATGAAAGAAATAAAAGATGACACAAACAGATGGAGAGATATACCATGTTCTTGGATTGGAAGAATCAATACTGTGAAAATGACTATATTACCCAAAGCAATCTACAGATTAAATGCAATCCCTATCAAATAACCAATGGCATTTTTTTTTGTTGTTGTTGTTGTTTTTTTGCGATACGCGGGCCTCTCATTGTTGTGGCCTCTCCCGTTGCAGAGCACAGGCTCTGGATGCGCAGGCTCAGCGGTCATGGCTCACGGGCCCAGCCGCTCCGCAGCATGTGGGATCTTCCCGGACCGGGGCACGAACCCATGTCCCCTGCATCGGCAGGCGGACTCTCAACCACTGCGCCACCAGGGAAGCCCCAATGGCATTTTTTACAGAACTAGAACAAAAAATCTTAAAATTTGTATGGAGACACAGAAGACCCCGAATAGCCAAAGCAGTCTTGAGGGAAAAAAAAAGGAGCTGGAGGAATCAGACTCCCTGACCTCAGACTATACTACAAAGCTACGGTAATCAAGACAATATGGTATGGACACAAAAACAGAGATATAGATCAATGGAACAGGATAGAAAGCCCAGAGATAAACCCATGCACTTATGGTCAACTAATCTATGACAAAGGAGGCAAGGATATACAATGGAGAAAAGACAGTCTCTTCAATAAGTGATGCTGAGAAAACTGGACAGCTACTTGTAAAAGAATGAAATTAGAACACTCCCTGACACCACACACAAAAATAAACTCAAAATGAATTAGATACCAAAATGTAAGACCAGACATTATACAACTCTTAGAGAAAAACATAGGAAGAACACTCTTTGATGTATATCACAGCAAGATCCTTTTTGATCCACCTCCTAGAGAAATGGAAATAAAAACAAAAATAAACAAATGGGAACTAATGGAACTTAAAAGCTTTTGCACAGCAAAGGAAACCATAAACAAGACAAAATGACAACCCTCAGAATGGGAGAAAATATTTGCAAATGAAGCAACTGATAAAGGATTAATCTCCAAAATATATAAAGAGCTCATGCAGCTCAATATTAAAAAACCAAACAACCCAATCAAAAAATGGGCAGAAGATCTAAATAGACATTTCTCCAAAGAAGACATACAGATGGACAAGAGGCACATGAAAAGATGCTCAACATCACTAATTATTAGAGAAATGCAAATCAAAACTACAGTGAGGTATCACCTCACACCGGTTAGAATGGGCAGCATCAGAAAATCTACAAACAACAAATGCTGGAGGGGGTGTGGAGAAAAGGGAGCCCTCTTGCACTGTTGGTGGGAATGTAAATTGATATAGCCACTATGGAGAACAGTATGGAATTTCCTTAAAAACTAAAAATAGAATTACCAGATGAGCCAGCAATCCCACTACTGGGCATATACCCAGAGAAAACCATAATTCAAAAATACACATGTACCCACATGTTCATTGCAGCACTATTTACAATAGGCAGGTCATGGAAGCAACCTAAATGCCCATCAACAGATGAATGGATAAAGAAGATGTGGTACATATATATAATGGAATATTATCCAGCCATAAAAAGGAACAAAATTGGGTCATTTGTAGAGATGTGGATGGACCTAGAGACTGTCATACAGAATGAAGTCAGAAGGAGAAAAACAAATATCATATATTAATGCATATATGTGGAGTCTAGAAAAATGGTACAGATGAACCTGTTTGCAAGGCAGAAATAGAGACACAGATGTAGAGATAAAACATATGGACACCAAGAGGGAAAAACACCAAGAGGGGGCAGGGTTGATGGTGGTGGGATGAACTGGTAGATTGGGATTGACATATACACTAATATGTATAAAATAGATAACTAATAAGAACCTGCTGTATAAAAAAAATAAATAATAAAATTCAAAAAAAACCAAACCCTACAACATCAACTCTTAACACTTACCTGAACTTCCAGTGTATTTGTCTTCCTTATGAAATTTTGGACTTAACAGTCCCCACAATCATGAAAGTAAATTTCTTAAAATAAGTCTCTCTTTCTCTGTATCTCTGTCTCTCTTTGTCTCTGTTTCTACATTTGTCTCTCTGTCTCTAAATATATATAATACATATATGTGATATATGTGTATTATCTACATATCTTTATATTTGTTTAAATATAAAATTGGTTCTATTTTTCTGGAGGATCCTGACTAACTGATGTAGTTTGAGGCTTAGTTTCAGTATGCCTACTTTTGAAGATGAGGGGGATGCTGTTCAAGATGCTCTACGAAGGTACCCATACAGACCACACTCCTGCTCCTTACAGGCTCCACACAGTTCATTGCCTACTGAAATTATGGACTTTCTCTGCAATACACATTTCACTTATGGTTTCTATTTGCATAATAAGTAAGTCAGAGATTTGTTTTGTTATTTTTCTAATTTTGAAAAATCATGAAGTAAGCTATACTGTTATGATAAAATTATGACAAATAAAACAAATTTCATTTCATTTATTCAACATGATATTTATCTTTGTTCTGGTTGCTATAACAAAAATCCATAGAATGGGTGGCTTATAAACATCAGTTATTTATTCCTCACAGTTCTGGAGGCTGGAAGAATGAGATCAGGGTGTCAGCGTGTCAGTTTCTGGTGAGAACCCTCTTCTGGGTGGCAGACTGAGACTTCCCATTGTAGTCTCACAGGGCAGAAAGAGCAGAGAGAGAGGATGCAAGTTCTCTGGTGTTTTTTTTAATAAGGGCACTAATCCTGCTCATGAGGGCTCCACCCTAATTGCCTCCCAAAGGCCCCACATCCTAAGAGCATCACATTGGGGGCTAGAATTTCAACAAATAAATTTTGGGGGACACAAACATTCAGTCCATAACAATATTATATTCAAATCCTCAGAAAAATAGTCATATGGATGTTATGTAATTATATTCTGGTAAATCTGGTAAAAGTATTGGATTATTGAAATTCAACTTGCCTAGGTTTACATAGCTAGAGAGAAGCAATGTCAATATTTGAGCCTGGATCTGGTCAGATTCCAAAATTCATGAACTTTCTGTAAGTTACAAATAAAGCCAGGAAATTGATTTCTGGGGAAAACGTCAGGTTAGGCCAGTGGTTCTCAGAGTGAGGTCCCAGGATGAATATCACGTTATACTCCATTCCAACATATTAACTAACCTAACATTCTCCACTTACATCCTGCACTCTCCTGCTTCATGCAGGCAGATACTTGGCTTTGTATTTATTATTATGGATGAAAAATAATTCTGTGTTGAAAACAGAAGAGAAAATATGTCTCCAAAAATCTGACCCCACTAGAGTTTACTGCAGCTACTTCTGAGAAAAGCTGAACATGTAGAGTTAGAATCCAGGCTGAACCTTCTCTCTCCCCTCAGAAAAAAATAATTTCCCCAGAACCAGGGCTAGGTGAGGGAGAGTGACTTGGGAGAGATGTGAGGCAAGTGACAAGGGTAGACCCAGAAGAAGAAAGGGATAGGTAATGTCTTGTCTCACAGGGGTCGCTTGCTACAGCTCATAAACAGAAAAGAGATGCTTGTCCAGTGAGCCTAGTGAAGAGGGGGAAAGGCACCCACAGAAGCTGAATGGCATGTATGGACATGGCATGTATAAGAAGGAGGGGCTCCAGAGGCAGTAACGGTGGAAGCAGAAGAGAAAGCGGGGCTAGTGGTGGTGATGGACTCCTCTGTCCCGACGAGCCTTGGAAGATGACCCAAGGATGAGGAGGGCCAGACCCCTCCATGCCTGGCACCATGTCAGCCTTCCCAACAACCCCAGCAGGTTAGACACATCCCTGGAGAAGGGAAAACCTAGAATTCATTGTGATTAATTGTCATTTCAGTAAAATGTGGCTCGACATAGAAATGACACTGAGTAATAGAATATAAAGTCATGGTTCTTTTTTAAACTTTACTTTGAAATTATGTCAACCCTATAGAAAGATCGCAAAAGTAGTACAAAGAATTGCCTCATCCTATCCACCCTGATTCTGTATGTATTCTCTCAGCCTTTCTTGATATATGTCATATGCCATTGTCATTTGTCTAGCCATTTGAGAACAAGTTGCAGTTGTGATGCTTCATTGCCTCTAAATATTACAGTTTACCTCTCTGAAACAAGGAAACTCCCTTATCGTACATTCTTACTGGCCTCCAAATGAGAATATCAACAATGATACAACACTACCATCCAATCCACAGACAACATTTAAATTCCAGCAATTTCCTCAACAATGTTTCTTTTTCCTTCGTGATCTAGAAACCCACACTGCATTTAGTCGTCATGACTCTGGTTTTGTTCAGTCTAGAACAATTCCTTAGTGTTTCCCTGAGGATCTTGTTAATCTGATCCTCAACATGAGTTCAAATGATGTTTTTTTCCTAACCCCACTCAGGCCATGCATTCTTGGCAAAAATAGCACCAAAATCACACTGTGCCCTTCTCTGTTCATTATAATGGAGGCACAGAAGTTGAGTCATCCTACCAATAGTGATGTTAATTTCATCACTTGGTCAGGTTCATGTGTACTAGACATCACAATTTCCCCCTTTGTAATTTATTAGTTTTCTGTGAGGAGAAATTCTGATAGTGTACTACTCTCCTGTAACTTACCAAACCTCCAACCAGCCTTAGCATTCATTGATGACTTCCTTCTGAATCAGCCATGAGTCTACAATAGTTGTCAAATGAGTGATTTTCCATTTTCATCATTCTATCTTCATTTATTAGTTGTCATTCAACTATAAGGAAGAGCTTTTCCTTTTGTCTATTGATTCATTTATTTATTATTTGTTTATATTATATGGACTTATTTTGTTATTTTTTAGTTTATTATTTATGGACTTACGAAGTCATATTTTGTTCAATGAGTTAGTAATCCATTACTCTTGTTAATTATTTTGATACAAATTGTTACAGATTTGGCTTCCCAAGCTGACTCCTATGTCTTTTTTGCATTTTCTTGATATTTGGCATAGCAAGATGTTCCAGGCTCATCTTGTTTTTGCCTCACCCCAGCCCTGGAATCAGCCATTTTTCTAAGAGGCTCTTGGTTCCTTTTGATGGAGGATGGTATTCAGAAACCAAGATCTGGGTGTTCGACATGATCATTGCTATTGGGATGGCATTGCTTCAAGGACCTCTCAGAAAACAGAACTAGGAAATACATGTACATATATTCATATATCTCTGTATATTGTTATATGTATCTTAGAATTGTAAAAAAGAATTCATACTAATGTCTTACTTAAACTCTCCTGAAGATTCTTTCTATCCTTCTCTCTGTCCATGTCTGTAAATCTCTTCTCTGACAGTGAGAAACCGCCCCCTCCACACACTACACACCCACACACACACACACACTAATTTGCTCAATCTCCCAACCACATGGGCTGCCTCTGCACCTGCCAGCTCTGCAGATGTCCCAACTCACAAGGCTTCCTTGGCTTCCAGCTACCAAGCTGATGCATCTATGCTGCACCCTCACCTGTTTGCTGGCCTGCAGCAGCTGACCCTCTGTGCTGAGAATATATTTCTTACACACCTGATTTTTATGGGCACTTACGTGTTTTTTTCAGAATTATTACTTGTCTGAAACTCTAAATCAAGTCTCATTTAAAATAATACCTTCTTCTTGAAATCCTCTCAGATCCTCCAAATGGGAATAGCTCCTTCCTACTTTTTGTCTTTCCCATTCTCACATCTGTCCTCAGGCCATTAGGTCTTTGGGAGACCACGTATGCCGTTGGTTGACTGGATACATCTTGGCCTGCTTATTTCTGGCAGTTGTTTCCCGTGAAACAATGGGAATTGGATGAGTTCTCTTTCTTTTCTCCATGTAACCTTTGAACAGATATTGTTGATGACCTGCCTGCTAACAAACACTGCATTGTATCTGCCCTTCCATTTTCATTGCCCACAGTTGCATCCAGTGTGTTCTGTGTATTTATGCCTGGTCTCTTAAAGCTGGCTGTATTCTGGGGATGCTCCTTTTTGCCCACATTTTGACTAATTTTCTCCCGACTCCTGTAACCATTCATCTCAAGATCTCCAAAGCTTACAAAGGGTCAACCTCTTCTGGGATTGGTGTTTAGTGCCTCTGTCACAAAGTGTATGGTTCTCCTAACAGTTGTGCACACATCTCACATTAAACTGTTAGTTCCTCAATTGATTTTTATGTACTCTATAGAACATAAACCAAAGCCTTGCACGTGAAAGGGACTCAACTGATATTTCCTAAATTTGAGTATGTGATAAACTACTTTTCCCTGACATCTCACACTAAGACAATTCCATATCTGGTTCATTAATTTGTGGCTAGTATTTGGTTTAATGATTCGTTGTAACATTATAGTTCTACCCAATCTAATGTGGTCCAGTGTAGCGTAGCGTGACAGAGTACAATTCAAGAAAATTTTTTGAAAACAATTAAAAATGATGTATTTTTGTGACGTTCAATGCATTTATTTGCTGTTTATTTGGAACTTTCAAAAGCCTTGGATTAATGTTAAAGTAATTTTCTAGAGAAAACCACATTTAAGGAAACAAATTATTGATTTCTTTCAGGATTCTCAGTTTCCATAATCCCAGAGTTTTTCACCCGTTTGACGAATTAGAACATCATACATTGAATTTTATTGGCCATTCACATGTTTTCCAGGCTATGGCTTGTTATTCAGAGGATAAATTCATAGTTCAGAGACATTCATTCTCACTGTAAACACTTTAAAATATAATATGTGAAATGCAAATTGTTTTTTAAAAGTTGCCATGTGTTAAATAACCTACTTACTGGACAATATAGAAATACTTCAAATAAATATAAAACTAAAATAATATTCTATGTACTTCATCTCTGGAACCTGTAGGTCAACTGATGTTCAATTTTGTTTCTTGTGGGCTTTTTCTGATAGCCTAGTAAGAACCTTGAGGTAAATTTATAATTTGAGCTCTGTGTGCAACTGTTCTAATTCCTGTTTTTAAGACATTTTCCTTAATAAATGGATGTGCAATTATAGTATCTATCTGAGTTGCATGCACAGAGAGGGTCTTAACATTTGGTCATTCAGTACATTTCAACATAAAGACTTGCTCATGCCCTAATTACTACTAAAGCAGGCTCTTTATCAGTCCAGTGTTCCATCCACTTAAAAACTGGACATACACTGAGAATTTGGCCAACATTAAGCCCTTGCTGCCATGAACTGTTCACTTAATAAGAACTTGACATGAGATAGGTAAATGAATAGGTTTTCTTGGGTTTCACTTTTGTTCCTCTCTTCTTGTTCATCTCTTTACATTTGTGAAACTCATTCTTATTTTAAGATTCTTGAGTACACAAGAGAAACTGCTCAGTAGTTCCATATGCCTTTTCAATGGAAACAGCAAGATTTTTGCTAGAAGCGCTAGTTTTAATGGAGCTCGTTTTAAAAATATAGAATATGGCAGAATCTTTAAGAAAAAAGGAGAACCTTCAGGTTTTTTTTTTTTTCATTAAAAAAATTTTTTTTGGGCTGCATTGGGTCTTCATTGCTGCGCACGGGCTTTCTCTAGTTGCGGTGAGGGGGGTCTACTCTTCATTGCGGTGTGCAGGCTTCTCGTTGTGCTGGTTTCTCTTGTTGCGGAGCATGGGCTCTAGGTGCGCGGGCTCAGTAGCTGTGGCTTGCAGGCTCTAGAGCGCAGGCCCAGTAGTTGTGGCGCACGGGCTTAGTTGCTCCATGGCATGTGGGATCTTCCCAGACCAGGGATCGAACCTGTGTCCCCTGCATTGGCAGGTGGATTCTTAACCACTGCGCCACCAGGGAAGTCTGAACCTTCAGTTTTTACACAAGCACTGTCACCATGGGTGATTCCATACTTCATATATCAGGTCAAACACCTAAAAGAACACATAAAGCTGAAAATTGGAAATAAAGTCTTTTACTTTTTTGTCAATTAGTATAACATAATCCTGCATTTTGACAGTCATCCAAATTTGCTCTGTAGGACCCTTGAAAGACAGAAGAACCTACACTGTTTTTCATATTTTGGTGTGAAAACTCAGATTTAGTTACGATGATGGTTTCCTCCTCTGCCTAGGTAGACCAGGTATCTTCACAGTCGCTATTCTAAAGTTTGTCTATAGACCATATGAACAGGAACTAATAATAACCCAGAACAGGGTTTGGCTTACCATGGAGTAAGTTTTCAATAAATATTTGTTGGCTTGAAATCGCCTTGTGAGGCACTGATGAGAAATCATCAGATATCGATGCTGTCTGCTGACCTTTATTCACAGTCGCTTTCAAGTCAGACATCAAGCCTGCTTTCCATTCTCAGTCTGGAGAACCTATTATCCGTAAAGGCTTTTTTTGCAAAATACATTATCAGTAAAAGCAAAATACGCCATTAGAAAAATAGTGTGTTTACACGGAACTCAGTAAACTATTTTACACAGTAGTAAAAAATAAAACCAGTCATGTCTCCTCTTCCCCTATAATGTGAGATACTGCAAATTTCTAGGCGTCAAAAACCATAAT
Organism: Grampus griseus; assembly: GCF_964374135.1. Classification (NCBI taxonomy): domain Eukaryota; kingdom Metazoa; phylum Chordata; class Mammalia; order Artiodactyla; family Delphinidae; genus Grampus; species Grampus griseus. The sequence goes on from NC_138998.1 coordinate 101,500,249, forward strand.
AAATGTGCCCCAGGGAAACCATAATACCTCTAAAAATTCACATATGTATTCTCACCAGAAAAATTTGCCTTTGCTTCTTTGTGTTGGAACAATCATCCACGTTTTCTTGCAAAATAAACATTACATATGGTACCTAGAAGGCTCAATTGTTGGATGTAATTTTAAGTTCAATAACATACCGAAAGGGGAAACACAGTTGGAGTTAGAAATTCTATTTTACTTGAAGCTTTGGATACAGGTTGAACTGAAGACAGAAATTATGGCATAAGTCTTATCAAAATTGGGTTCAGTCACAATGTTACAAAAAACGAACTGTGCCAGTCTTCTGACTATCCAATAAAGAAATGACCGTAAAAGAGAGCCCTTGCTTAGAACACAACATAGGTTTCCACAGCTAACAGTACATTTTAGTAAAAACCCAGCCATATTCCTTTCATAAGTCATAGTTTATTTCCAAGTTAGTAAAACTCTGAAGAATGAAATGAAGCCTTGATCTTTTTTTATTTTTTGCGGTATGCGGGCCTCTCACTGTTGTGGCCTCTCCTGTTGCGTAGCACAGACTCCGGACGCGCAGGCTCAGCGGCCATGGCTCACGGGCCCAGCCGCTCCGCGGCATGTAGGATCTTCCCGGGCCGGGGCACAGAACCCGTGTTCCCTACATCGGCAGGCGGACTCTCAACCACTGCGCCAGCAGGGAAGCCCCGAGGCCTTGCTTCTAGGACCTTATTCCAACGCACTAGCCATTCAAGAAACTTGTTGCCGAGTTCCATCGGTAGCGGGAGTGGAGAACAGACCCCCGTCGGCCCTGGGCAGCCCTGCCGCCGTCCGAGTTACCGTCACACCGCGAGGAGCGCAGCTGCCCGGGTCCCCACCTCCCCCCCTCCCCGCCGCACCCGTGAGCTGGGAGGCCGACACCCCGCGTCCGAGCCTCCCCGCTTCAGCACGGCGGACACCAAGCCGGGAATCATCCACATCCGCCGCGCCTGCCGGCGGGGACCATCCACATCCGGCGGGCGCCATCCACATCCGTCGCGCCTGCCGGCTGGCACCGCGACAGCAACACAAGGAAGGTTTTGAGAACAAATATTCACTGTAAGAAACGGATGTGGTTTCCGCCACAGGAAGGACTCCAAGGAAGATGTATTTGTACAGCCGACTGCCGTAAAGAATTACCCAGGAAGTCCTCTCGCGGTGTAGGGGATGGAGAGACTGTGGAGTTTGTGGTGGAGAAAAGATTGCGGGGCCAGTCAGTGTGCAGCAGAGCGGAATCGTTCTAGAGGCGTTCCCTGTCACAGGGGATGCAACACAATGACCAGCAGAATGGCCAGAATGGTGAGAGTGGGGGAAAGAGTGAAGGATGGAAGATGCTCCTCAAGGCCAGGCCGCACAGCGCCAGCCCTGACTCAGGCCACGGTGCCGACTCCCCTGCGGAGACGCACGCTTTGGGCACCATCGCGGTGCTCCAGCCCTCGTGTGCAGGGAGAAGGAATGGAGGGTGCTGCCAACCAGAGTGCCCAGAACAAGGTAGACCAGTGAGACAGAATGTGACCGAGGTTAGAGATCGCGATTCCGCAGATATCACGAGGAAGTAAGGAAGGAACATGACACCAGGAGTAAGTAGAGCTAAGTTCTAGTTCCAGTTCTGTCCCTTGTTCGTTGTATAATCTGGAACAATTCATGTCACCTTTTTGGGTCTCAGTTTCCTTTTTACAAGGGAAATAATTGGGAAAATGAGCAATAATATCCTTTCAAGCTTTAAAATTGGATAAATTGTGTTCATCACTATTGTTTTTGTGCCCAGGAGTTACCAATGAATTTCACGTGAAATTAAAACAAGTTTATTCTATGTTTTAAAAAAGGTCATCATTTTGAGTATTAGTGAAGAGGAAATAAAGGATGGAATTAAATTTATTGCCTGTCTTCATGACCCAGAGCTTCAGATACCCCTAGAGGTCCTCTGAGCAGCCCATCTGCACAATGGGAACACCACTTCCCCATTTGCTAGTGGAAAAGGAGATGTGCAACAGTCAGCCCACTCCACTTGCCCAACTGTGCTGGCTCTTCCCCCGTTCTCTTTTCCTCTCTATTTAGTATATCATGTTCACTTTCTCATTCTGTTAGGTGGTACTGGATTCACTCTTGCCTCACTCTGTCTTCTTGGTTGCTACTTGATTTCAAAGTGCTTTTGCCTAAATTTATTTAATTCTAAATTTATTTAGTTAAATTTATTTATTAATTTATTTAATATTAACTCTGTCTACATCCTACCTATAACTTGAGTGGCAGGGGGTAAATAAAACATATTGAAATCCTTGGAGACCAGGTTTAAATAACCGTGAGGTGTTATTGTCATTCAGCTTATAAAAGTTGACTACTCTGATTTTTGCATATGTTAGCAACCTATTTGGAATGATTGCAATGACATTTATGTATGACTGACTCTGAGAATCTGGCCTTAGGGACCGTTTGGAAAAGAGCATAGTTTGTTTAATTGAAATTTCTGTCATAATTTCCCATGTCAAAGCAACTAAGTTTACATTCAGTGGTAGTTGTTGAGTTTAGAAGAAACAGAATGTTTGAGTTTTTACACTATGCATGTGACTGTGAACATCAGTCTGCCAAAAAAGGTATATGTAGCATCATACATGGAGCCTGACTTGTGCAGGAAAAACTGCCAGACAGAAAGGGAATTATTTAAAATATCAGGGTTTTCCACATTGGTTCTTCTTTGCCTTAAGGGAAAGAAGCGGATGTAAAGACATCTGGAAAACTTTCATAAAGTGAGGATTTTACTTATCTACCTCTGGGTTGATAGCTTTAATTTCCAAACTCTTTAACTGTAATGGGAATACATTTGCTCATCCCTCTGTGGAGTATGGTAGGAGAGAGGGAGGGCAAGACCTATTACAAATAACAGCCCAGTGTGGCTACATCTTCCACATGCTGAAATTAAAGGTTTTTTAAACTGGAGAATGCAAGGGTACCTAAGAGACTTATTTATGTAGTAGTGGATATTAAACCTAAGCCCTTTTGTCCATTCTGTAGTGTAAATTGGAGAACATTTTTCTGTTTTTCCATCTGGATATGTTTGCTGCGATAGATCACTGACATGACTTTAATATAAGGGAAAAATATATTAAAAAAAAAAACAACAGCAAAAGAAAGAAGATTGAAGTGGGACCTGTGATTAGGATATGTAGAGTAAGGGTTCTTTTTAGCTCTTCACTCTTCTGTTGCATCTGAAGATTTTACTTTTGTGCTGATTTGGGAACTTGTGCTTACTTTTGTGTGTCTCTTCTTTTATTGATGGTCTTAAGCTTTAGAGTTTTTGCAACTGAATTACAGCTTTATTTGTAGACGTGTGTGCTGAGTGCTATTGGACTAGACCAGAGGTTCTCAAAACACTGGTGTGAGAAGTAAAGAGCAGAAAGTGTGGGAAAAAATTTCTTTGATAAACAGGCAGGACTGTCACTAGCGGTTTCAAATACAAGGAAGAGGCTTTAGTTGTTGAGTTCTACAGCTTGTATGTTGGCTTCTATTATTCATGGGAGGAGTTGCTGACAATGCTTTGGGAAAACTTAGAAATTGTATGTATGGAATTTTAGCAACATAGATTTTGAAGTGCTTTTGAAGGTAAGAGTTGTTTAAGAAGAGCCCAGACTGCAGACAAAAAAAATATATAAGGTGAACTTTAATTTTGCACAAATAACCTGCAAGTTATAGTCTGTTATAAATTGTTTTTGGGAAATATATATTTATTTGAAACCTATTCCCCACCTTTCAATCTGATGCAAACTTCGGTCATTCTACATAGAATTACTACTGTCAGTTCTCTAATTACATGCAAAAAATAAAATGGAGTGAAAGTTTTAGAACTGCTAAACCTTAGAGCTTGAGTTTCTAAAATGTTCTGGGTTGTTTTAGTGGAATGCCAGGATATACAGTGTCATGAATGAGCGTCTGTTGGCTTGATCTTTCTACTGTTGAGCACATTCCTTATTTTTTTCAGCAAAACTTTGTCTCCTTCTCCCTGTTTGTTAGTTTTCTTTAAGTTATTGTGATTTCCATTGCAGATGAGGAGGAAAAATTCAAAGATATATTACTCTCCTAGTATACCAATAGCTTAGAAGAAGCCACATCATTTAGGAGCTTCTTGATAAGCTGACCTCAAGAATTCCTGAATTTACAGAATCATTTCAGGTTAACTCCACTATTTTAGAAATGGGTTGCATATGTTTATCTTATTTCTTTTGATTTTCATTTTCAGTGGTATGCATTTTGTACAGTTAACAACTTATGGTTTCTTTACTATTTACTTGGACTGCAGTGCATTGTAGTATATATTCCTCATGGTGGAACAGTTTCCAGATGGCCTATGTATTGTATAATGGTATATATATATATATATATTTTTTTTTTCCCCTAATATGGGGCAAGCAATAACCATTTTTAAGAGAAGGTGGGAATACCCAACAAGTATGTCTTTAGGCACTCATGCTTTGGGTGACTGTCCTATCTTGCCTACTCACCAGTGACTTGTAGACTTATCTAGTAGGGATGGGCAAAAAGCAAAACTAGAAATATTTCTCTCTAAGAAGAAAAATGCAAAAGAATGTCTAACACATAGAGCATCATGCAATTTCCCCTTGAAATGCCAATAGAAAACATCTAGAGTAAAGAGAAAATGATCATGAGACCTCTTCCTTGACGCCTGTGGGTGGCTTTTGTTTCTAAACTCCTTAATTATAACAAGAATTGTCTTAGTTAATCTATCTTCGACATTGATGGGGGAAGAAAAGGCCATTAATTTCTAGTTTTATATGTTTAAAACCATTTACTTACTCTTTTCTCATCTTTCCTTAAACCTAAGCATTATTTTGACTTTGATATGTAATTCTTGTTTCATTATAAAAAGGAGCACATAGTATATGAAATAAGTTGCTCTTCATTTTAACTAACACTGTCAATTTTATTTGTAATTATTATGTAGTTAACATGTTAATGATGTATGTTTTAGGTTTTTATTACTTAGAAACTTGCAAATTACTTTTTTAAGAATGTATTTCATAATTACTAGGCTAGGTTATTTTGTGGTATGTCAAAATTCACTGAAATAAAATTAGAAAATTGAAAAGAATCTTTGTTATAAGTCATTTGCAACCAATTATGAAGACTTTCAAAATACTGTCTCATAGAGACACAGATGTGGTGACAATAGTAGAGGCCACATAGAATAACATATGGCTAGTCATTTAAGGGAGATAGTCCCATCTAGATAGGTCTGTTATCTGTTAAATTGTTTGCGCCTTCATTATATATTCTGTAGATTGTTTATTCAGTTTTTAGAGAGGACAGTATGGCCATATATCTCACTTAGAATGTACATGTTTATGAAGCTATATAGCACTACATTTTGAAGAGAGTGATTTTGGTCTCTCTTTTTTTTTAAAAGACAGTTTTCTGAGACTATTGTCCCTGCAGGAATCAGTTTATACCGCTAGGGGTCAGTCTACATGAACAGATGTCCATGTATATCACTTAGGTGTCCAGTTTTAGGACAGTGTTATCATTTGATTTCATGCAGTATCTTTTCATTTGGGGATAGAAGAATCTCCTTGGACACTTACATGGTAATATACAGCTTCTTGCATCCTGAATTTTCTAGCTATACTCTTGACAGGACATTTCTCGAAGGATTTCAATATACAGCTTAACTGTTCTTTTCCCTTACCTGTCTCGTTTCTCTTCTCTCTGATGTCAATTCAGAGCCTTCATCTAATTTAATATGTAAGAACAAGAGAATGGCTAACAACAAAGGAATCATAGGTCAGGGTCTTCCCCAAACCGTTATGAATGGGACTGAAGATGACAGTTGCTCACAGAATGACTGGATTTGGAGGGTGACTGACATGTGGGAGTTATGTTTGAGGGTGGCTTTTTAACTCTGATGCCTTGTCAAACTGCTGGTTTCTGTTACAGTATTTTTTCCCCCACATTTCCTCTGGTATCTGGAAGACAGTGAGGTCTGTCTTCCTCACTGCATTGTAAGTTCTTCCCAGGCAGGGGCTATATCTTACCCATCTTTCTTCCAGTACTTAGCACAATGTTTGACACATAGTTGGCACTGATTGTGTTTTTTGAACTGAACTGAACTCAGTAAATACTAACATGCCAGAATGACCTACTACATTATTTTTATTGGTAGAGAAATATTAAACATCAATGGAAATACCCATGGCATGATGGCCAAAAATATAATGACCCATTCTTCTTTTTGTTTCTAAAGAAGGAGAAGAATGTACATAGTTTAAAGTAATTGGGACAATCTGGAACTCTTATCAAGCTAATAATTGTTCTGAGAAAAGAGAAATGCCTCTAATTTTTAGGTAAAACTCAGAAATATTCCCATCTTTCTCCGAGGAGGGCATTCTTGTTAGTTTGGAGACAACAAGGCTTATTTCTCAGAACAGCCTTCATGTTAAGTATAACATCACACTGGCCATGTTAGAAAATTAGTTTAAAATCATAGAATCCGGCTTTCAGTATTGGAAAGGAACTTATTGTTTGTCTAGCTCACATCATTGTGAGAAATATTATTCCCTTTTAAGCATAATGAGCACCAAAGTTTGTTAAAAGGGTGATGGCTTTAGTAATGATACTAAATGATATAACATATATGTGTGTGTGTGTGTGTGTATATATATATATATATATATATATGTACTTATACTAAATTATGTACTTATTATGCTGTGATCAAAAATGAGGTTCAACTTGTGACCACTGGGAGTCACTGTGTAGCTGTCACAGCTAAGGAGGCCCCCCACACCATCCACACCAGCTTGCTGGGCTGCCGGGGAGATAACACACTCATCTCTTTTCCCCAACCATTGGCATTTATCCATTTGCCAACCGGTAGTTATTAAGTGTCCACAGAGAGCTGGGTGCTGTGTTAAATTAGGCAACACAGTGAGAACAAGCTGCCTGTGTGGCTAGCCCTGTTTCCCCTCTCCCAACCCCCTCCCCAGCAAAGCTCTTTAAATCTCCCTTATGATTTATGTTTTATTTATTTATTATTATTTATACATTTATTTATGAGGTTTTGTCTTTTCTACTAGAGATCCTTGAGAGAGAGGTCTACATTTTTATTTTGTAATTGTTAATCCCATTGACCGGTTTGTAGTAGATCCTTATTACATGTTTGTTGAGTGACTGGATGCTATGCCAGTTATTTCCTCTTGTTTTTTTATTTTGCTGTTATTTCTTCTTGACTGCACTACTACCCAGTTATTACTACCTGCCCTGCATCACTCCCTGCTCACTGTCCTTTAATGCTATTGCAATAATGAAATGGTTATAGGTGAACACTTTTCCTCTCATATCAATTATTCTTTCTTCCTCATTCTGCTGTAACGGTTTAGAGGTCTTGTTTATACCACATCAGAAGTGAATGACATCATTTATCAGCGGCAGCATTAACAGTCTCACTTTTGTTAGTGGGAACTAGAATTGAACAATGTGTGGAAGACACCATAGGAATTTAGAAATGTGAGTGATTCCATTTAGATTAGATCTGTCATGATTGACTCTAGAAAATTGAATTTTGCCTCTGGCTTTGAAGTAATGAGACATTCCATTCTCTGGAATGGAGAGCAGAGGACGTTTTGGGGAGAGATGTTAAGTTATGTCTTGGCAATAAGGAGAAGAATTTATGTCTAAAAATGAGAACATGTGTGGGGGGAAAGTGGGAAAAACTATCAAAGAGGCAGTGAGTCCATTTTGTGAAATACCTAGGATGTATTTCTAATCATGAGTTTTGGGACTGTAATATTGAATAGATCATGCTTAAGATTGGACCTTGAAGGCCACTTCTCATTGTATACCTTACTCTTCTTGCTAGAACAACTGGTGTTCTCTGTAGGTACTACATCTGGAGTTATCATATCCAGTAATTTTTTCTGACACTTGCTATTACTAACAATACAAGTCTAAATATTGCCAGAGGGTCTCAACTTTCTTGCAGAAAAGTTGACATTTCATCCAAAGAATGGCATTTCACCTGCTTTTGCAGATGACAACTGCTGGAACATATGAGGCCCGAAGGTGACCCAGTGTTTGGACGCCTGATTTGTTACAAAGAGAGCATAGAGCTCCAAGTCATATCACAGATTTTCCATTTTTCCTTTGGCTTCCATTTAAAAAAAATATTCTCCTGGAAAACTTTCTGCCAGACTAGGAACCACAGATGCCGAACTTACGTGATAAAACATTGAGGCCCTTGAGGATAAATTGGTGACAGGGAAAAGTTGCTTGTTGAATTAATTAAATTTGCATCTTTAAATATTTTAATTATTAGGTAAGTAGAAATGTGTGCTTAGGGTATAATTAGTTGTATAATTCTAGTTTTATTCTATTCACTCTTTTCTTAACTTCTCTCCTTCATGCTATGTTTAAGGATTGCCAATTAAGGGGAACAACCCTTTTTTCCCATAATTGAGAACCAACCTTTATTCCCATAATTGCATAGACACTTCTGTTCTTGTTAATGCCAATAAATTTTTAGTCCCATTAAGGGAAATGGATCTTTATTTTTGTGAAAGTTGTAGAATGAGATGGCTGGAACCTCACAGGTAATAAAGACCAGACAAACTGATTAAATGAAGAAAACCATAAAGAAAACAATTGATTTATGGTAATGATTTTTTGTTGTCCAAAAAAGTCTCCGTAATTAAATTTTCTTCCATGGGAATAATAGTGAAGGAGCCTACAGAAATTATATGTGTGTATGTCTGATTTCAGGCTATGTATTTTATTATTTTATGGGATTAGCTCATATACCCTGAACACTCACTTACGTGTAGAGCATGTTGTTCAACCTATAAGAGGAGGTCAACCACAATTTTTAAATCAACAACTGAAAGAGATAGTGTACCTGGTATAAAAACATCTTACTTCACATTCTAAGGACTGGTAAGAGACCGTGTTAATCCTATGTCTACCCAAGGCTTGCAGTATGATTGGAAAAAAAAAAATCTCAATGGGTATATACCATTTAACTCAGTAGCTATTTCTATAGATTTTAACTTTCTATTTTTGAAAATAGATTAATAATTAAACTAATTATTGTAGTAAAAGTGTCCGTAAATAATTGTGTGCAAATTGATTTTCAAAATGTAATTATCATGTAAGTGTACCAAAAATAGTTTCCTATTAAAAAAATTGCGGAGTGTTTTTGGTAATTAACCTTTTAAATATTGCAAATAACCTTTACATAGATAAAATGTAAATTACATTTAGTAAGCCAGAATTTTTCTTATATATTGAGATCTCTTAAAAATTGGTCAAATATGTAACTTCCTTCTATTTGGGATTAATAAAAGATACACCTACAGTGTTTCTTCTAAATGACACTAGAAGCATACTTACCACTGAGCTTGACCTAAATATTGAGATAAGAGGGTAGAATGGGTCTGGAATGGGTCTGCAGGCCATCAAAACAATCAAATTAAAATTAAACAGTTTTGTCAGTCATAAAGATGGATATTTTATACTAAACACATTCAATCATTTACTGAAATTTTTACTTTAAGTAAAAAATTTGAATGGTGTGAGGCTGAGGCTCTATAAATACAGCTATAAAACATAATACAAAAAATCATATGAACACGTGAGATAAATCCATGAAGTTATTGGACAAAATTTTCAAAAATAATGGGAATAAGTACCTAAAATATTTTAATTCCTATTCCTTCAAAATCACTTACTGAACATGAATTCTGATTTATATTTGTGTTTTTAATCTACCTCTTCCATTTCTCACCAGGGTCGAGTGGTTAATCTTATATGAAAGGAAAAACTGAATGAACAAAATAGTGGTAAATGTAAACTGAGTTCATATATGACCACTTGGTCTTGAAGCAGTAGAAAAATTATTTTATGCATAAATGGTCATTTGTCCCAAAATACTTACTAGATAAATAGAGAAAGTAATTTTCAGGTCATAACTTTTTGACAGCATAAAGGAATTTCTTTTTTAAAAAGGTACATCTTCCTATAGAGTAGTAAGAAAAATCAGAAAGAATGCTTTAGAAAGGGGAAACTAGGAAATAAGGATATCCAGTGACCAGTACGTCTCCCTCAACACATAGATGGGGAAACTGAGCTGTGGAGAGAGATAAACGCAAGCTTGTCTACTTTTTTCTCTTAACTTTTTATTATAAAGACATTTTTAACATGCATAAAAGTAAAATGAGTAGCACAGGACTCTGCTGTCCTATATGGTAATCACTGGCAATGTGGCTGTAGAGCACTTCAAAGGTGGCTAGTGACACATGTTGAAATGATAATGTTTTAGGTATATTGAGTTAAATATATTTTAAAATGAATTTCACCTATTTCTTTTTACTCTTCAAAATGTGGTGGCAACTAGAAAATTTGAAACTATATATATGGCTTACATTATATTTTTACTGGACAGCGCTGGCGTAGAATCCCCATTTACTTACACCCACTTCAACAGTCATCAACTCATGACTTGTCTTGTTTCATTTATACCCCATGCACTTTAGAACTGCCTATGGTCATACTGGTAATTGGTCCCAGCTTTGGCATGGAACACCTGCTTGTTGGCTAGTGCTCTTTCCACTACTATACTTTTAAATTGAAGTCTTTTTTGTGTTTGCTAGCTTTACTGTCTCCCAATTATGTAAGATCACATCTCTGAGAGTTACTGATTTTGACAGGTTAATAATGCATTCATTCATTTCCTTTACAGACCATTATTTTAATTTAATTGATAAAGATTCTTGGGTCAGATTCTCCATTTACTTTACTAAGTAGGGTGGTCTCATTTGTAAATCATTGCTCATTCTTCCAAAATCCTGATCACCTAAGGATAGCAATGGAGTTAGTGCCTCTCAGCTTACGCTTCTCATTTATATTTTTCATGCAAAGTTTCATTATTCACTGCTAGTAGATGTTAAAAAAGCATAATTGTTCAATAATCAATAAACATATTCGTTGAATATTTACCATATTGAAAGCTCAGTGCGGGTGTACGTACCATCCCCCTCCCACCACGATCCATCATTCAGAGAGTTAGTAGTCATGGGGTGGAAAGAGAGAGAAGGAAACACAAATTTGGTTCCAGATATGCTGGACCTGAAGTGTCAGGAAGAGATCAAAGCAGAAATGTCTGGAGATTAGCAAGAGCTGAGCTACTGGGGAAAACGTTTTCTATATAGACAGTTCTCTTCAGTGATGACTTCTTGAATCAAAGAGGAAAACATTTTGATAAAACTATTTATTATAGAAATATGCTCTTTCAGGGAATATTTACAATTTAGTTTCTTCATATATGTTTATTTACCTTTGTTATAGTTATTTCAGTGAAGTACACTATTCGTATTTTAAAAAACATAGTTGTGTTATTTGGGTGTATGTAAACCATTAACAGAACTATTTAATATGTTTTTTAACTTAATTACAAACCTGACTTAACTTCTGCATTTCCATCTTGGAAAACTGCATGGGCTTTATCACAGAAAATCTGAGAGTTTTGAATTTTTCCTTTTTCTTGAGGTCAACACTTAGAGAAGGTATCTGCCATTTACCTTCCAGGGTGATTTAGGTGGAAGTGATGATGTCTTTTGGTCGACTGTCTTCTACGTGCTCCACAGAGCCACATCCACTTGGGAAACTGACCTGTAAGGACCATGTCAGCTGGCTCCCTTGCCCTCCTGTCCCCTGGTTAGGTGAGGACAGTGGGGAAAACCAGTGGGAGATAGGAAGTAGGGAGGAACATGAACTTTGGGACCTATTCCTCTTCTCTTCCTGTGGGGTTGCTAGGGGTGGCTGCTGTCTACCCAGCCTCTCTGTCTCTGGGTTTTGGTCTCCACTCACTCCCCTGCAGACCTAGGGTTGCTAACGCCCCACCTATTAAAAGGCCAGGGGTACTGCCTCATCCCTTCTGGGCTATTCACCCCTGCCTGTACATTTATAAAATCTTTATATTAAATTCCCCTTAAACGATCCTAATTTGAATGTGCCATCTGTTTTTTGTGGGATCCAAAAGTGTATGAGGATTTCCAGCCCTGGCCCTTCATGTTGGAATTCTGGTTTGACCCTGGATACCTCAGCATTCTCACCTCAGAAGCTGAGTTTCTACTTGGAAAATAAATTAGCATGTTACTGGAGGCTCTGGGCCATTGAGCAAATGCTATAGAACAAGGGTTTTCTCACATTCCTTTCTAATAATAAAATGTATGCTTCACCAGAATGAAATATAGAACTGACATTCCAGAATGTACTTGAAAACTAAACAATTCTTCAAGGTATACTTTAAACTAAGGAATGAGGTGGCAGCTGCAGTCCTGAAGTCAATACACTTGGGCTTGACTTTAAATCGACGCCACAGACACATTTGGCCTCATGTTGCAGGCAACGGCATTAAGTCCTAGTGCACTTAAGAGCTTCAGGTTTCTAATAAGCATTTTCTTCAAAGCAGTGGCTTGATTTGCTCTGTGATTTTTGTCAAGTGCATATCATATCAAAGGATAAGTGTTTGCCAAAGGCTTTCTTCAGCCACAAAAAGGGGAGTTTTGTTTGAAGAAAGTCAAGTTGCACTGACTGGCTCCCACTGGGAAGATGAAAGGAATGACTGGATTTCCTGTTACTCTGTTGTTGTTGTTTGTATCCCTCAAATATTTTAATCAACATGAAAGGACTTGTCGCACTGTGAGAGCAGTGCAATTTGAGAAGGCCATTCAAAGGCCGCCAAATAGATTCACAGCTAATAAAATTGTATTTGTCTGTAGTGTTAAAGACCAGATTTATGGGAGTAATAAGGGCCAGAATGCCAGGCATGGAAAGAGAGATTATTATTATCAGGAGATTATTTTCCAAATGCATTTCTCCACTGCAGATTCTTGATATGTATTATATACATTGAAAGAAACAATGAGATAAGTTGTAAAGGCTGGTTTTGGTCTGGTTATAAGGGGGGAGGAGAGGGTGGGATGAACTGGGAGATTAGGTTTGACATAAATACACTACCATGTGTAAAATAGATAGCTAGTGGGAACTTGCTGTATAGCACAGGGAGCTCAGCTCGGTGCTTTGTGACGACCTAGATGGGTGGGATGGGGGGAGGTGGGAGGAAGGTCCAAGAGGGAGAGGATATAGGTATACATAGAGCTGATTCACTTCATTGTACAGTAGAAAGTAACACAACATTGTAAAGCAATTATACTCCAATAAAAAAAAATAATGTAGCATAGAGACATGCTATAAACTGTATAAATTCTATACATGTACATGGCCTAATGAATTTAGATTAATAATTTCAAATTAAAATTTCTGTGTTAATGATCATAACTCTACAGTATGGAAAGTTCATCTAATTAATTGCTGTATATTGTTTTCTTGTTATATTTCTGTGAGATGTGTGTATATATATTATATATATATATTACATAATATTATTATATTAATATAATATATAATATACATTAATATATATATTAATATATATATATCAATGCATGTTTGTTCAAAGGATGAATGATTGGATAGTTCAAGCACATGTATTTTCTTATTTTTGAATCTTTAAGAAGTCTGACTATTACAGTTATGTGATGATGCTTGTGCCCTGAAAAGGAAAATTAAAAAAGAAAAAGGAAAAGAAAAAAAGAAGGAAAAAGTACCACTATCTTTGTATTCATTATAATTTATAATTACCAATTAGGAAATTAACTACATAGGACATTCTTATTCAAATGAAGCAAGTCTCTTTTATTGTCAGTCCTTGAGGCAAAAGAGAAGTATGACATTATCATACTTGCTCTCTCAAAAGGACAAAATCTGTGTCCCTCAATGAGGGCAAAAAAAAGTGAAGAACACCACCCCTACTCTGTATTGATTTTTATTTGAGTCTCATCATTTCATGTTCTTATTTTTTATCTTTTTTTATCTTATACTTTCTTTTCTTGCTGTTTAAAAAATTATACAAGGTTAAGTTAATCATATTCCTTAGTATATGGGACATTCTCAACACTGCTCTGAAACGGGTCCCTCTCCTATTTTATTTATTGATGCATTGCTTTTCTTACCCTTGTTCAAACCCCTTCTTCACAAAAGACAACCATAATGTGTATCTTTCTGTTCATATGGTCTTATAAAATATGTATTGCTGTTTTGCATGCATCTATTTTTAATTTATGTGAATGGTATTAGAAGAGATCTTATTTTTGTTCTTACGGTTTTCACTTAATAGTATGTTTTAAGATATTTCCTGTGACTGTGTGTAATATAGTGACCATAGTGTTCATTCACCAGGTGTTACCTACCCACTTCCTCAGTCCTGTCACCTATAATGTCTGCAGCCTTTGTCCCACATACAAAACTGTATGATCCCTATAGACATACATGAGGAGCTCTTTGACATATACAAAGGAACAGGGTTGCTGGGTTATAGGTTATATATATCTTTAGTTTGAATAAGTATTAACATGTTCTCTGAATGTCTACATCAGTCCATGTTTCTACCTGCAGTTCCTGAAGGTTCTCATATTCCCATAAATCTGTCAACACTTGGCATTATCTAGATAGCTAATTTTTGTTAGTATAGGTGTAAAATAGGTGTTAATTATATCTCATTGTTATTGATATATCATTGTTTTACTGCACATTTTCCTGATTACTAATGAGTTTAAACATGTTATATGTTAGCTGGCCTTTTAGATTACCTCCTCTGTAAATTGCTAGAATGTATACTTTGACCAGTTTTCAGCTGGGATTGATATTTTTTCCTTTTTTGATTTTCTTAGTAGGGACTACATATTAGAACCTTGATAGTTTTAGACATTGAAAACTTCTTACAATCTCCTATTTTCTCTGATCTTCATATTTTCCTTTTCTCTGATCTTCACGTGGTCTTTCCTTGAGCAAAATCCTGAAGTCTGATGTAATAAGTTGTGTCTATTTTGTGTGTGTGTGGTTTTAGGGTTCATATAAAAAGTCATTCCCCACCAAATGTCCCTAAGTTATCCTTCCATATTACCTATTAATTTTATAGTTTTTCATTACATATTTGAGTCTTTAATATATTTGGGGTCTACATTTATATGTTGTGTGAATTGTGAATGACTATAGATTGAATGTTTGTCTCCCCTCCCCCAAATTCATATGTTGAAATACTCACCCTCAGTGTGATGATATTAGGAGGTGTGGCCTTTGAGAGGTGATTAGGTTATGAGAGTGGAGACCTCATGAGTGGGATTAGTGCACTTATACACGAGACTCCAGGAAGCACTTTTGCCCCTTCCACCACCTGAGGACATAGTTAGAAGGTGGCTGTCTCCTACCAGGAAGCAGGCTCTCCAGACAGCGAATCTGCTGGTGACATGATCTTCAACCTCCTCGCCTCTAGAACTGTGAGAAATTTCTGTTGTTTATAAGCCACCCAGTTTAAAGTATTCTGCTATAGCAGCATGAATGGACGAAGACAGAGATTCAGTTTTATTTTTCTCCATATAGTAACATTTTTCTCAACACTGTCTCTTAAACAATCTACCATTTGCCCATTGGTTGTGCTGCCACCTTTATCATATACTTCTGTTCATGGGTCAGAGTCTGAGCTATTTTCTTCCATTGGATCATTGTTCTTATACCATAACATACTGCCACTATATATATATATATATATATTTTTAACTAAAGGTGTATAGTATGAACTAATAGCTGATATGCCAAGTTTCCCTTTTTTAAAATTAAAAAAAAATTTTTAAATTTAATTTTATTTTTTAACATCTTTATTGGAGTATAATTGCTTTACAATGGTGTGTTAGTTTCTGCTTTATAACAAAGTGAATCAGTTATACATATACATATGTTCCCGAATATCTCTTCCCTCTTGCGTCTCCCTCCCTCCCACCCTCCCTATCAAATTTCCCTTTTTTTCTCTTCTTTTTTTGGTACAGACTTTACTATTTGTGGACCTTTGTTTCCATATAAATTTTAGAGTGAATATATCAAAAATTTCTGTTGGGTTAAGAATGTACTGAATTTATAGGGGACACCTGACATCTTTATATTTTTAAGTTGTCTCACCCAAGGGCATGGTCTGTCTCTTCATTCATTCAGCTTATCTATACCATAAAATTCCCCCTTAGAGTCTTAGGTATTTGTGTTCTGAGTAAGTCCTAGAAATATATAGTGTTTAGGTAGTATCTCATTTTTATTATATTTTCTAATTGTTATTGTTTGCCTCTAAAGAGATCCTAATGAATTTTGCAATTTAATTTTATATAAGGAAATCTTTGTCAACTTCATTTTAGTTCTAATCATTTGGTCTGTTGATTTCATTGATTGTCCTGCAGGATAATTACCCACTACAGTGTTGATATTTACAAGAATTCATTTTTGGCTGTTTTCAGGTGTATTTCCTCTTCTTTTCTTTGATTCTAGCTTTCTAGATTACAAATCTTATCAAGGCATTTGATAGTGTTGAATATAAAACTTTTACAACCATCTTTATCTTCTTGTTTCAATGCTTTCTTCAAGATTGTTTTCAAGGTGGCTTTAATATGGCAAAATATTTGAGGCTTTGTATGCCTAAGAAGATTCTTTTATCATTTCCGAGTATTTAAAAGATAATATGGCTGGATATAAAATTCTTACATTAAAATTATTTCCCTTCCATACATTAAAGCATGAATTATAGCTTCAGGGAACCCAGGGTAACCTGATTCCTCTTTGGAATTCTATTCTTGTCTTTGGTATTCTTAAATATCATAATAATGTGTCTAGAAGTCAGCTTTCTTATTATATGTTTTTTTAAGTTGCTCGGAGAACTTTCAATCTGAGGTCTCACTTTTCATTAATTCTCGGAAATTTATCTTTGTTGTTTCTTCTTTCCTTTTTCACCTCCCCTATTTCAGGGATTCCCACCACCTGGAACTAGACCTTTACATATCTCTTTATTTTTATTTTATATCATTTTAGTTTTTCTTGCTGCTTTCTCTAAGGTTGCCTAAATCTGATTTCCTGCTTGTAATTTTATTCTTAAACTGTGTCTATTGTGCTGTTTATTCAATCTCTTCTTTCTTTCAACCATTATCGTTCTTAGACCTACTATTTGATCAGTTTTTCAATTCTTGTTCCCATTTGATATTGCTAGCATCTTCCTTCATATATTTAAGTATATTTATTATGCTTTAATTTTTTAATTCCTCTGTTCAGCTTTAATTCATATGTGCTAAATTCATTGTTTTTCTTTTATAGCGGTTGTACTTGTTCTTTTGTCTTTAAGCACATTATCCTATGAGAGTATCAGCTACTCTGCCTGGTAATGTGTATTAAAAAACACTGAGGACTAAATTATAATTTCTGTCTCTCCTGGTAAATTTTGGGAAATGGAAATGGGTGAAGCTTAGGGTAGAGAATTTTAGACATTATAGAACCACTGTTGTTCACTCTTGCTTATCATCATCAGATGAGGACCATTGATGATAAAAACACTTGCTTATTGTCAGACTACTTCTGTGGTCAGGGACTCACTTTTATTTATTTTTATTTCATTTTAAAATTTCTTATTTAATTACCTTTTTTTAAGTTAATTTTTTATTTTATATTGGAGTATAGTTGATTTACAATGTTGTGTTAGCTTCAGGTGTACAGAAAAATGATTCAGTTATACATTTATATATATCTATTCTTTTTCAGATTCCTTTCCCATATAGGTTATTACAGAATATTGAGTAGACTTCCCTGTGCTATACTGTAGGTACTTGTTGATTATCTATTTTATGTATAGTAGTGTGTGTATGTTAATCCCAGACTCCTAATTTATCCCTCCCCCCACCCACGTTTCCCCTTTGGTAACCATAAGTTTGTTTTCGAAGGCTGTGAGTCTGTTTCTGTTTTGTAAATAAGTTCATTTGTATCATTTTTTTAAGATTCCACATATAAGTGATATCATATATTTGTTTTTCTCTGTCTGACTTACTTGACTTAGTATGGCAATCTCTAGGTCCATCTGTGTTGCTGCAAATGGCATTATTTCATTCTTTTTTATGGCTGAGTAATATTCCATTGTATATATGTACCACATCTTCTTTATCCATTCCTCTGTCAATGACATTTAGATCGCTTCCATGTCTTGGCTGTTGTAAATAGTGCTGCAGTGAACATTGAGGTGCATCTATCTTTTCGAATTATGGTTTTCTCCTGACATATGCCCAGTAATGAGATTGCTGGGTCATATGGTAGTTCTATTTTTAGTTTTTTAAGGAACCTCCATACTGTTCTCCATAGTGGCTGTACCAATTTACTTTCCCACCAACAGTGTAGGAGGGTAGGCACTCACTTTTAAACTCTTGGAAAGAAAGGGAGAAGGCAGTCTCTTTAGTTTGTAATCTACTAGCCCTGGGGATAAGAAGGCACTAAAGAATGAATGATGGAGGGCAGAAGGTCAGCTTGGATCTGTTTGAATCCACTTCTCATCCCAACAGGGCTTTTGCAGCCCCTTGAAGTTATTCTGTGGATGCTGGTGGTCTAGGCCACCATCATTAGCATATGGCTTCTGTGGCCAAGTGATGATTTTCCCAAGCCAACACAAGAGAAAGCAAAGGGCAAAATATAAATATTTTCCTGACCACAGTGACCAGTTCAGGACAATCTGTAGTCTCATTTGTGTTTTTTTGTAGGTTTTGTTGTGGTTGATTATTTTTGTTCGTAATTTTTCAGGAGGAATTCAGTGGGAACTTTCTGACAGCTTTTCTGTCCACTGTCTGTTTATTCTCTCTCACTTTCTCTCTCCTTCCCTCTCCCCTTCCTTCTCCTTCCTTTCTTTTCACTTTTCTTCCCTCTCTTCCCCAAACTCTGGAATAAGGACTGGAGTTAGCAGCTTTTACTTTTCTTCTCTGCCCATGTACAGTCTTCTAGCCCTACAGTTTTCTTAAAATATTCAGAACCTCAGGTCACGGTTTGAAATGTCCTCAATAAATTGCTCAGTTTTCTTCTACTGAAGGTGTTTGCCCAATGAGAGAAGTTGTCATTGACATTGGTGATGTTTAAGGAATTTACTTATTCACTGGCTCTTTCTTAAAAATCTTTGTCAGCTTTTTCTATCTTGTGGTTATTCTGTTATTATTTTCCTTACCATTTCCTGGGTTTAATTACTTCCATATTCCATATAGCTCATATGATCCCAGAATTTTCAGACCCCTAGAGTTTTCATTTGCAATTGGTTAAAGTACAGTTATTTTAAGAGACACCCAAGAATTGCTCAGATATTCTTGAGAGAAGTTTAGTCCTGCCTGTTTTCTTCGTAATATCCAGAATTCTCAAGAACTGGTTGGCCATTATCATATTTTTAGTGACAACTTCCTTCCTTTTTAGGAAAGGACAGTTATCTATGGTTTTCTCTGGATGGGAGTAGAGATGAACTTTTTCCAGTTCTTTTAGATTTTCTGTATTTAAAAATTTTCCCCAGTGAACTAGTTTAATAAAAAAAAATAAGAAAAGGTTTTTAAAATGAGAAAGGATTAAAAAGTAATAAAACATTAAGAAATGCCTAAAACTTTTGGAACTGTTAGTAAACTCTGTCATCGTTCTGTATTTCTCCAAATTCAATGACTTGTTCATTTAGACATCTGGAAGTAAAATTTCTTTTCAAGTCATTCTATAAATAAAATCTGTATGAATTTTTTCCTAATATTTCACACTTTACATAAACTATATTAAAGATAAAAAACAGATAATGTTGTAATATTATTCCTGATTCCTGGAAAAGATTTAATCATAGTTAATGATAGCAGAGGTTTTCACCTCTACACTTGGACCAACATATGGAATTGTTTGTTAAATATCAGCGAGTGCAGTGTGGTGCCCAGACATCATGCTTTTTTTTTTTTTTTCTTGTAGCAACAATTGAAACCAATAAAAAGTAAAACATCTTCCATAAACTTAACATAGGGAAGGGGAGATAAGATTTTCCCTTGGACCTTCAGAGTAAAAATTGCCATGCAAAGACTAGAGATTTAATGCATCAAAAATTGTTCTTTTCTGCTATGAAAAGTTTTGTCTCTTGAGCTCCCACACAAAACACACTTGGACCTCTCCATAAAACTGAAATGATTCTGTGATGAGGAGGAGTGACAACTATTTAAAGCATATGTCTCCTTTGGTATAGATACATAGAACACTTTCATTTGCACATACATTGCTAATGTTTTACTCTGAAACCTTGTATTTCTTCACACATTTGGTTAACCATATGCCTTTGATGACAATCCAATCTTAAAGCATTGCTTCTTATAGGGTATGAGAAGTCTAATTAAGCTAGAATTTTAAACTAAGTCTGTAATGCATTTTGATTTCTCATGGGGTTCTAATCCAGTTTACAAAATGTTTCCAGATGTACAGTCTAGTTCCAGATAAATTTTTATGTATGTGCAGAAATCCTAATGCTTAAATTACAAAAATATAATATTTATATTCTTTGTTGTGGAAGTTACATTTGGGACATCATCTTGAAATTATTAAGATCATGGATAGTTGTACAGAGTAATTAAAAAAATTTTGCATTTGTGTTCAAAACTAGTGACCATAATCTTTGAAAATGTAGGCCTGTACATTAATCTTAGAGATTTACAATATTTAAGTTTATTCTAATTTGCTATTGTATCTTGGGAGATGCATTGCACTGTGAGGGACAGAACTGAGGGAGGGAGCTTATATAACAGATGTATTATTTTAGGCAAGATATATTTGCAGCTAACTCTTTGATTCTGAATGTTTCCTAAATTCATTTGTTCATTTATTTAATAATAGGTCAGCTATGATGCTGGAGATCAGTAACATAAAGATGAATGGGATACTATATATAGGAAACCCTAAAGACTCCACACAAAAACTACCATAACTGATAAACGAGTTGAGCAAGGTAGCAGGATACAAAATTAACATACAGAAATGGGTTGTGTTTCTTTACACTAACAGTGAAATATCAGAAAGGGAATGTAAACAAACAATACCTTTTAAAATTGCATCCAAAAAATATTTAGGAATAAACTTCACTGGGGAGGTGACTTATATGCTGAGAGCTACAAAACATTAATAAAGGAAATTGAAGATGATTCAAAGAAATAGAAAGATATCCCATGCTCTTGGATTGGAAGAATTAATATTGTTAAAATGGCCACACTACCCAAATCAATCTACAGATTTAATGCAATACCTATCAAAACACCCATGACATTTTTCACAAAACTAGAACAAATAATCCTAAAATTTATATGGAACCATAAAAGACCCAGAATTGCCAAGGCAATCCTGAGGAAAAAGAACAAAGCTGGAGGCATAACCATCCCAAACTTCAGTCAATACTACAAAGCTACAGTAATCAAAACACTGTGGTATTGACACAAAAACAGACATATGGATCAATGGAACAGAACAGAGAGCCCAGAAATAAACCCACACACCTATGGACAGTTAACCTTTGACAAAGCAGGCAAGAATACACAATGGGGAAAAGACAGTCTTTTCAGCAAGTGGTACTGGGAAAGTTGGACAGTTGCATGTAAATCAGTGAAGCTAGAACACACCCTCACACCATATGCAAAAATAAACTCAAAATGGCTTAAAAACCTAAATATAAAACAAGACACCATAAAACTCGTAGAAGAGAACACAGGAAAAACATTCTCTGACATAAATTGTACCAATGTGTTCTTAGGTCAGTCTCCCAAGGCAATAGAAATAAAAGCAAAAATGAACAAATGGGACCTAATCAAATTTATAAGCTTTTGCACAGCAAAGGAAACCATAAACAAAATGAAAGGACATCCTATGGACTGGGAGAAGATATTTGCAAATGGCGCGACTGACAAGGGCTTAATTTCCAAAGTATACAAATAGCTCCTAGAATTCAACAACAACAACAATAAAAAACCAATCGAAAAATGCACAGTAATCGTAAATAGACATTTCTCCAAAGAAGTCATACAGTTGGCCAATAGACACATGAAAAGATGCTCATCATCACTGATTATTAGAGAAATGCAAATCAAAACTACAGTGAGGTACCACCCCACACCAGTCAGAATGGCCATCATTAAAAACTCTACAAATAATTAATGCTAGAGAGGGTGTGGAGAAAGAGAACCCTCTTACACTGTTGGTGGGAATGTAAATTGGTGCAGCCACTGTGGAAAACAGTATGGAGGTTCCTCAAAAAAACTAAGAATAGAGTTGCAGTATGATTCAGCAATCCCTCTCCTGGGGATATACCAAGGCAAATCTATAATTCGAAAAGATACATGCACCCCAGTGTGCATAGCAGCACTATTTACAATAGCCAAGACATGGAAACAACCTAAATGTCCATTGACAGACGAATAGATAAAGAAGATGTGGGGTATATATATACAATGGAATATTACTCAGCCATTAAAAAGAATGAAATAATGCCATTTGCAGCAACATGGATGGAACTAGAGATTATCATACCAAGCAAAGTAAATCAGAAAGAGAAAGACAAATACCATATGATATCACTTATATGTGGAATCTAAAATATGACACAAATGAACATATCTATGAAACAAAAACAGACTTACAGATATAGAGAACAGACTTGTGGTTGCCAAGGGGGAGGAGTTGGGGGAGGGAAGGAATGGGAGTTTTGGATTAGCAGTTGCAAGCTATTACATATAGGATAGATAAACAACAAGGTCCTACTGCATAGCACAGGGAACTATATTCAATATTCTGTGATAAGCCATAATGGAAAAGAATATGAAAAAGCATATATATATATATGTAACTGAGTCACTCTGCTGTACAGCAGAAATTAAACACATTGTAAATCAACTATACTTCAATAAAATTTTTTTAAAAAGATGAATGGAAGAATGTTCTGAAAGAGCTCACAGTCTGGTGGAGGAAATAGAAACATAAACGCATCTTTAGAGATGAGTAGGATGTAACAAAGTGAATACTGAGGAAAAAAAACTCTCTGGGAAAAAAAAAAAAAACCTCTCTAAGCAGAAGGTTCATCATTAGCTAGGATGTGAGTGTGGTAACAGCATGGGTGATTTTAAGCAGTTCTGTGTCTCCAGTGAGTAAAGTGTAATGTCATTAGTGACAATAGATCAGGCTGGAAAAGCAGTCAGCAAAAAGTACAGCAAGGCCTTTCTTACTTGTCTTGAAGTTTCCCTGCAATGGGAAACAAGGCAAATGCCTTTAAGAGGGTGTAGTAATTTGGGCCAAACAGAGAATTGCTTAGGTTGTAAAGACAAAGACACTTGTCTCACCTACAGCTAAGCAAATCCCTGTACTGTGACATGGGAACATCCCCAAGAAAATGAGTGCTTATGGTCATCATAATAAATCCAAAAGAATGTTTATTAAAGCCTTATTCATAACAGCCTCATACTGAAACAACTAGGACCTCTATCATCAGAATAATGGATAAATATATTAGGGGCATATTCATACAGTAGAATACATCCATGGAAAAAACAAACTAGAATAACTACATGGATACATTTCCACAGATGCAACTATATGGATGAATCGCAGGGACACAAGGTGGAACAAAATGAGCCAGACACAAAAAGGAACAAACTTTATAATCCCATTTTTTATATACTTCATGAATAGTGAAAACATCTTTTTTTTTTCATAAGTGCTCAAAAATATTTAATTATGATTTTTCATATTTAAATTTTTTTTTTTAACATATCTTTTTTGATAGAAGTTAGGTTAGTTTTGGGGAGGATATTGACTATGAGGGGGAGTGAGGGAGCATATGGGATACTGAAGATGTTTAATATTGTATCAAAAGTTACATGGATGTGTATGCAAAATTCATAAATTCATTGTGCTACACACTTAAGACCTGTTAGCCTTTTCCCATGTATTTTGCACCTTAATACAAATTTTAAAAAATGTGCTAGTCAGTGGAAATTATTGGAATTACTTGGAAAGTAGTCTATTTTTTTCCTCTTGTATTTTGTTAGTGCTTGTGTGCATTTGTGTCATAATAGAATGAAATTGGACTTTGTCTCAAAATAATTGGATTTAAACCGTAGCTCAGCTTAGTAGTGGTGAGATTTTGTGCAGATAGTTTAGCCTCTTGGAGCTTCATTTTCCTCTCTGTAAAATGGAAATAATAATAACTATTTCACAAGATTGCTGTAAGAACTAAATAAGACAGTTTTAGTTTTTTCGATAGCAGAGTAAGCCCAGGGTGAGGAAGGAAAGTAAAACTTCTCCAAAATTTGCCAAGGATAATTTATACTAGTTTTCTTAAAATTTGTTTCTTTGTTTCCATCTTCCTAAGGTGAACAGTTTTTCTTTTTTTTCTTCTTCTTTCCTTTTTTTTTTCAGTATTATTAATCATAAGGACCTCATCCAAAGAGGATGATAGAATTTGAATTATTTTGCTCAACATTATATATATATAATTTACTTAGAATAACAATATTAATATTAATACTACCAAGTAAGCTGACTAAAAATAGCTAAAAATATTTTTTGCATTTGTTTCCCTCATTTTCCCAATTTTTTATAGTGATACTATATCTACATTGTCAGAGCATATAGAAATTAGGTATTGTACTTCATGCCTTTTGAATACTCTTATTTCTACATGTAACTGTATATTTAATGTTCACTGTCAGTCCTTATTTCAGTATCTCCTTAGTCATTTTGGTTGTTTGCAACTGTTTTCTAGTTGATTCCTCAGAAAGGGTTCAAAGGAAATTATTCCTTGAATTTTTGTCTGATATATGATATTGATATCAGACAAATTTATATTTGAAAGTTGGTTTTGTTGGATATATAATCCTCAGTTCATGTTTCCTTTCCTTGAGTAGCATAAATATGTTTGCTACTCCATTTCTTCTGGCATAAAGCATTGCATCAAAAAGTCTAATGGTGGGCTTCCCTGGTGGCGCAGTGGTTGAGAGTCCGCCTGCCGATGCAGGGGACACGGGTTCGTGCCCCGGTCCGCGAGGGTCCCACATGCCGCGGAGCGGCTGGGTCCGTGAGCCATGGCCGCTGAGCCTGTGCTCCACAGCGGGAGAGGCCACAGCAGTGAGAGGCCCGCGTACCGCAAAAAAAAAAAAAAAAAAAAAGTCTAATGGTAACCAAAATGTCCTTCCTTTGGTAGTCGCTTGTTTGTTGCTTTTTCTTTTACCTTAATTCCTGAAGAGTTTTCTTTTTCTTTAAAGCCCAGTAATATTTTTAGAATATATCTTGGTGTTTGATATTTGATAGTCTCAGGTATGAGGTGCACTCTTTGAATATGTAGTTACAAACATTTTTATTTAAGTTTCTGAAAAGTTTTCTTGGAATATAGTTTTTAGTATTTGTCCTGTACCCTTAAATTTTCTTTTTCAGGATTGCCTATTGTCTTTTGGATTTTATCTTCTCTAATCATCATTCTCTCTTAATCCTATTTATCACTTCATTTCCTTTGATCTTCTATTTATAATAAGGCATTATCTGTTATATTCACTGCTCATGTATTTTTCTTAGTTTAGTTTTCATTTCTGAATGATTGTTTTATTTTTAATTCTTTCCAAAGTTCTACCTCATTTCTTATTCTTTTCTAACTCAAATTTATGTTATTTTTTCTTGTATAACCATTTTACTATCCTTTAGCTACTATAGAAATAGTGAATTATATTTTACATTTGTTATAGCTCATATTACAGCTACATTATCTTCATTTTAGGGATATTACTTTGTTTCTTATTCTTTTTTTCCTTATAATACTTTCGTATAGAATTCACTCTGATCCTTCTGTTTTGCTCAATTTTTTGATAAAATTAGTTTTCCTTACCTTTTAGAAAGATTTACTTTACTGATTTACTTGAATGCAATTAACAAATGAATTTTCCTGAATTTAAATATAAGTTTTAAATCTAAGTGGTTTGAATGAAGTCTTTGAGCACAGGCTCCAGACGCACAGGCTCAGCAGCCATGGCTTATGGGCCCAGCCGCTCCGCGGCATGTGGGATCTTCCCGGACCGGGGCACGAACCCGTGTCCCCTGCATCGGCAGGTGGACTCTCAACCACTGTGCCACCAGGGAAGCCCTGAATGAAGTCTTTTCAATTACTCATAATCACTGTTTCTAAACTTCCAGGATCATTCTGAGCTCAAATTGCCTTACACGGGATTCCAACCTCCTCCTTCTCCTCCTCCTTCCTCTTTCTTTTTTTTTTTTATGACATGGTTCAAGGTTACTACTGCCATTAGCATTGATTCATATCATACTTCATGTTAACCTGGTCTTGTTAGGACTCTATCACTCTGTGTTAGCAGAAGACCATCTGTATTATAGAATTCAATTAGTAAAAACAATGTGTTCTATCTATGCTGTGGTTTCTTATATAAAGATGTTTTCTTTAGTCTCTGTAATAAAAATAAAACATACATTTTACCATTAAAAAAAAATGATGTGGTTTAGCATAGATTTCCTAGCTTTGCGGAACTTCCTCTTCTGCTTTTTTATTTAAAAATACTTCTCGAGTGTTGAAAATATGGTGGTTTGCTTTCTGAGATTTTCCGGCTCTATTGCCCTCCCTGACATTAATTTCAGCTTTAGCTTTCCTTGTTTCTATTGCTTCTACACTGCATGTTTATTCCATTCTCAGCAGCTTCTTCCCACACAGTTCTGTTTTTATTAGGAGATTTGGAGAGATTCAAAAACTCTGCCTCTGCCACCACCATTTTCCCCAAATCCTCTTAGTGGTAGAATTCTAATTATAAAAATTTAAAGAATAAAGAGTGTAATACTAGGCTGTTAAAGTTACTAGAGAGAATGGCATAAGATAGGGAAGTGAAATAGAGAAAATGGAAAAACAGTGGATGCATAACATTAGAGACATTCTTTGAAGGAGTAGAATACAATACTAGCTAGCAGCATTGGATCAAGTAAAAGTGTCCATAAAAGTAAAATTTGTTAAACAGCTGGACTGTAGGGGAAAAAATAGGCATCCATCCTGCTACAACTCACAAACCGTGTAATTTTATT
This sequence comes from Grampus griseus, assembly GCF_964374135.1. Lineage (NCBI taxonomy): Eukaryota > Metazoa > Chordata > Mammalia > Artiodactyla > Delphinidae > Grampus > Grampus griseus. Next base: position 101,527,300 of record NC_138998.1, read on the forward strand.
TGTTTCAGATTGTAACATGAGATGTAACATTAGCAAGGAGCTGTGCTACTACAGAAGCCTATGTATATTTTCTTAAAACACTTTTCTTAGAATATGGAGGTGCAAGTAGGCATGAGTGAGTAGAAATCATGACACAGATTAATGTATATATTAAGAATGTTTGATTAGACAGGAAATTTATTTTTAACATTTTTAAAAGCAATTTTGTCTTTCAATCAAGTGTTCAGATCTGTGACATTTGGAGAATAATTGTATATGCACATAGGAAATATAAAGATACTATGTTGACAGTGAAATAATCATTACATCAAACTTATTCTTAAAACTCCCAAACAATAACAATTCCACTTTCATCAGATACAGTTAATGCTTGAAATGATATTAATCTGGAGAATGATTTATAGGAAAAAAATTTACAGTTTCAGATACAATCAATTAAAAGTTAAAGTTGCTTTTCTGTATAATTGCTTATCAGAACTGAAACTACCTTAAAATCTAGTGTAAAGAGTCCCCATTTTAGAATAAGTTTTTAGGATTTATTATTTTGAACCTTTGAGTAAATCACTCTTTATGCATTCTTTCATTCTTTAAGGTACTGCTAACACAAGTTGTTGTTGTTGTTTAATGTGAAAGATTTTAAATAATGAGCCAGAGAGAAGTACAAATTTTCATTCATCAGATAATCTGCAAGGTGCTGGGGATATAGTATGGAAGAAGACAAAACTCCTGACCTCAAGGAAACTACATCACAGAGAGTGATAACCAGGCTGTATTGCCGTCCACTGATGTGCCAGAGATTATCCACCCTTTCTAGTACAGTTGGCTGCCACCTTTCCTAGGATACACAAATAAAGGAAACAAATTAACAATAAGAAAGAGCTTATGTTACCAGCTTATTAAATACCATAACACATTGAATGAACATTGCATAAATAATGTTTGCATATAAATAAAAGTTACATAGGTAATGGACTATTTTCCAACTTTCCAAGTCTCTCTTTTAATATACAATATTATTTTTCAATATGGGAAACAAAACAAAACAAAACAAAACTTGTACTTCCGCCCCAGATAACTTTGGAAATTCCAGTGCATTAACATGATTTCCAAGGGTTTGCAGTGTAGCAAGAAGAGACAGTGTTGACCTTCTCTGCCTTCTGTGTTCCTGCTCCTGTGTTTTTACTTGACCACGTTGAGCAGTCTCTTCACTCTTTTTGTATGGCTTCATTCTTCAATGCACATCTAACAGCTTTTTTTTTTTTATGTGTAGGAGATTTTAAGTAGATAGTTAGGAATGCTGAGGGTTAATTACAAATCTAAAAAGGAAATAACTAAAAAGTTGAACATCAGACATTACTTAAATAACCATTCTTTGCCCGTGCTTTATGACAGGGAATTTCTTTCGTGCAGTTTCACATCTGAGACTCTCTCCCATTGCAGATTGATGTGGTCTTTTTTCTTTCCCTCAAGAGAACTTGCACCCATCTGTTGTGTCTTGTCTCCCAGGCTATCAGGGAGATAAATGGAAAAATCTTGTTATTTTATATTTAGAGTGATTCTATAATTGTTCTATATTCAGGGAGATCAGACTTCCTCTCCATGCCGATCATGAATAACCAGGGATTTCTCTTTCATAATGTAAAGGTTAATTACTGAAATAACTTCAGTCTCCACTAGTGCTTCCCATTCTTACCAACTGCCAGTTTTAAGTGGAAAAGGGAGGCATTTTGTAGTGGTTTAAGTTCTGTTCTGTCTCTTACCAGAGTCCACTCTACAAATGATAGCACTTATTTCTCTCCTCTAATCCAGCAAGTCTGATATAAGAAGAGTTTACATCTCATTTCCTAATGTCAGTTTTATGAAGATAAAACAACTGTATTAGCTTAATTTTAAGGAGCTTGAAGAATTTTCATGTTTATTACTATCAACTTTTGATGCAAATAATCAATATTGTTTCTGCAATGGATACATTTTAATATTATAGTAGGTTTTAAATAAAAGGATAAAATAAGTATGCTATATCAAGAAAATAAAGTTTCTGATTAGTTAAAACTATAATTTTAGCCATGCTATATTTCTGTATTCAACTTTCCATTTTTTTATTTTATTCTAGTATTGTTTAATTCATTGTTTCCTAAAATAGAAATATGATATAGCTCGTGTGAACAATGGCCAAGGTTTCAGAAAATGAACAAAAAGATTTTTGGTCCCCACTGATCCATTCATACTGCCTGAGCTAGCAAACCAAAGATTAAAAAAAAAGCACACACTGCATTATTCTTCCCACATTCCCCTTCCCTGCCCCCAAACTTCATAGTGTGACACAACTGTCTATGCAAATTGACCACCTGGTCTCATGCAAATTAGTCATGTTTTTAAAAGGGTAAAATAGGAGGGAATGTAATATTCTTTAGCTTCAGCTGACTTTCCTAGAACATTTAAAAATGACTAATTCAATTCCAATGATTATTCTTAAATGTTGCCATGATAAAATTCCCACCTCATAAAATAACGTTGTCAAACAGCAGTATCAATCCGTAGGATGTCAGGCCTAAACTCTAGATAAATATCTTTCTTTAAAGGATTTTATGAAGACTGAATGAGACAGGATATTTGAAAGGGCTTTGTTAATGAAAAGAATTATAGAACTATGAGCTATTATTATCACTCATTACATGTATGAATTTTAACTTCCATTTAAAATCTGTTTCTTGTTCTACTCGGCATTTGGTTGGATGCATATGTGGTTACTTTCACTTAATAGAATCCCTTCCTCTAATATGAGACTTATTATGGATTCTTATTAAAATGGTATAAATGTCAATATAAGATTCAGAGGGGAGAAATTAGTTCTAACAACTGCAGTACAGTTCAGCCCTCAATCAATTTACATATCTTGAGTTAATTTCTCTTAAATGTACTCTCATTACAAGTTCCATGTAAGCCTGGGTGAGGTATATTAGAATTCTGTTAATGTAGTAGAGCTATTTATTTCTTGAATACGTCATAGATCAGTCCCTTGCTTCCTCAAGACTGAACATTTTTCTGGTTTGTCTGACAGAGCATGTCAAGAATGATAATCTGGTCAAGTTGCAAGGTGTAACATGCCTATCTTGGCCATCAGACAATGGATTTTTATTTGGAGGGGGGTGGTCTATTAAAGGCCAAAACATGAGGTTAAGGATAAATATCCATACATAAACATCCATCATAATGCTGCTGCCAGGAACGTATTTAACAAGAGGACTTAATTAATCAAATGTCATGAATCACTATCTTTTCCAGCTTGCTTCTGGAAGGAGAGCATATGTTTGAATTCATGCTGGAAAATGAATGATGAAAACTATTTTCAGACCTGAAACTTGCTCTAATCAACTTCATGGAGTGAGATATACTACAGAAACTTGTGAGAAATCTACTTTTCTCATTAAATGGAGATAGTGGTTACTAATTGAGAAGTATCTCCAGGCCTAGGCAGGAGGAAAATTGCATGGAAAGGTTGTCCAGGGAGATTTTGAAACTGGTATCTGATTGGTCAATTTTAGGAAGTTTAGGCAAAGACACTTCACTGAGAAAAGTGAAATACCTCCCCACCCCCCTTTCCTGTGTCATTTTAGGTCACGTGAAATTAAGTCTGAAGGATCTAGTGTAAAACATAGTAACTATAGATGATAACACTGTATTGTATAATTGAAATTTGCTGAGAGAAAGAAACAAATGCTTTCACACACAAAAAAGATATGTAGGGCTTCCCTGGTGGCGCAGTGGTTGAGAGTCCGGGTTCGTGCCCCGGTCCGGGAAGATCCCACATGCCGCGGAGCGGCTGGGCCCGTGAGCCATGGCCGCTGAGCCTGCGCGTCCGGAGCCTGTGCTCCGCAACGGGAGAGTCCACAACAGTGAGAGGCCCGCGTACCGAAAAAAAAAAAAAAAAAAAAAAAAAAAGATATGTTTGTGAGGTGATAGGTATGTAAATTAATTAGATGGAAGGGATCCTTTCACAGTGTATAACTACATCAAATCACCACCATCTACACTTTAAATGTCTTACAATTTTATTTGTCAATTATACCTCAAAAAAGCTGAAATTTACAAAAAAGGAAATTGAGTCTTTCCTATGTTCTAGGGAGATTTTATCTCCACAGATAGAAGTAGGCTACAGGGCTCATTCTCTTAACTATTGTCCTGAAGCTTCTAGTCAACAGTGGTGACTGATCATGACATTCAGAATTATGCCCAGACTTAAGGGCAAATTAAGTTCTGGATTAGGCTTGTAGAATTGACAATCCTGGCCCCACCTACAAAGTGTGAAATGTATAAAAGAGTTATTCTTTTTTCCATTCCTTCATATCACAGACATTTCTGTGCAAGGCCTGTGCTAGGCAGTATGATGATACAGAGATGAATCAGATGCCCGAGGAGGGTACTGATAGAGGGAAGATATTGTAAATAACTATAATGACAGCAGGAAATGATAAGAGCCACAAAAGGGGTACAGAATTCCTCTGACATTGAAGATGAGAGGAAGAAATGTTTGCTTTCAAGGAGTGGGCAGACTATATTCTTTCCTGCATGTCTGAATGTCAAAATCAAGACCATAGATACTATAACTCAGTTTTTAACATTAGCAGGGAATTTGAATCAAACACTCAGGTTCCATAGACAATAGTTGTTTGGAACATACTTAAGTCCTCTCATGTTCTCATTTGGGAAACTTTTTTACCTTTATTATCCACACACCTGAACTTTCATGCCATTTAGAAATGTAGACATGGATAATTAAACATAAACATTTCTGCTTAAGTATATTGCTTTCTGATGGAAGGTAGGTTATTTTCACAGTCTGATTCTAGTTATCATTTAGTGAACTGAAAGGGTAAATATTAAATAATATGCCCTAATTGGTGGATGACTGTGTATAGCTTTTTTGTATTTCTTTCGCCTCAGCCTGGCTTCTTTCCTTTCCTTCCTTCCTTCCTTCCCCTCTCTCTTTTTCTTTCTTTCTCTGTCTCCCTCTCTCTCTCTCTCCCCCTTTCTTCCTTCCCTCCATTCCTTCCCTTTTTCCTTCCTTTCTTTGTTTCTCCCTCCCTCCCTCCCTTGCCTCTCTTTCTCTTCCTCTCCTCCCTCCCTCCTGCAGTTCATCCCTCCCTCCCTCCCTTTTATCCTCTTTTTCTTATAGAAGGTTCAACAACCTGTTAGATCTACCTATAATCAGGTTAAAAATGATGGAGTCGTTCATTGAACCCTTGACTTCATAAACAGATACCCATTAATCAAGTGAATTTGAGCTTTACCTTACAAATCTACTGCAAACATACACATCTGGTGACAATAATTTTTACTTTAAAATTCATGAATTTTATTGAAAGAAAGAACCCTCAATTATAATGTTATGGCAAAATAATCCTTCAGAACTTTATGACTAATACCAAGCTTAAAAGTTCTGATTTTTGAATATTATCATTTTTGTATATGTAAATTTAGTACATGTATAAGTAGTGAAATAATTTTATAATGTTGATTTAATTAAAATCATGAAGCATTTTCATAAGAATATATAATGATATCTTAGTTCTGTGTTTTAAAATATTCTTTAAATATTATTTGTGGAATATTTCTGATTCTATTGTGTAACAATAAGCATCAATTATAAAACTCTTCTGAGACATAAACAGCAACCAACTGAGTTATCTTACTTGGATGTTTGCCAACTAGCAGACACTATAAGTTTGTATCCTTGTCCTTATGTTGTTCTGACTATAAACTTTAAGTGAACCCAAATATATTAACTATATTGATGTTTTTAAATGAGATGCCCCTACTAGTATTACATCCATATGTGCTGGCTGTAATTGGGAAAAATTAGATTTAATATTTATAAGAAGTCAGGCCCCCAAAACAGCTGTTCCCAAGGCCTATGTCCCCTTTGGGCCTTTATACTCAAATGTCCCAGAGTATATATTTCTGCTATCCATTCTAGAAAGGATGAAGTACATTTTCAACTGGCAACAATTATAGGAAACATACAGATTATAAAAGTTTTATAAATAATTTCATGGATGATCTTAAAGCATAATAGTCTTTAATTATTCATATTATGTACTGGTTTATTCATATCCTCAAAGCAGGCATATACCTAGAGAGAACAATTTAAATTATCACATCTTTGCACATAATGCAAAAATCTATAGCACTCATGAGGTTCAGTATAATTGCCATGGGACTGGATGCTACTTACAGTATTTCCTTTTCTAGTATTTCTGGAATTGTATGAATGGTTCATTATAGACACATGTTTTGTTCAGCTCAGCTGGCAAAGCAGTAGGCTAGGAATTATAACCCATCTTAAAGATAACTTCTAAAAAGTTTTTTTTAAACAATTCCTACTCTGTTATTTAGTATCTTAATATTTTGATTGAAAAATATTAATTTCTCAAATTGCACATGTGAAATGAAGGCCTCCCTATCTAAATTAAGTTGCAAGTTAAGTAAGAAAATATGTGTATTATTTTTTTTTCAGTTGGAGGCTAATAGCGATAACTATGTTCTTCTATATGTCTCTGCTTAATTGAGATGGGAAATTTATCCATGAGGAAAAAATGCATGAACTAACAATGAACAACTATGGAAATGATATGCAGTTTTTTTTCTCATTCTGGACTTCCCCATTTCTCATGCTATCTACACAAATTTGCTTTGAAAATGCTGACCCACTATCAAGAATTTTAAAGGGTCTGAGACAGGTTTTACTCTACTTGAAAGCTCAAGAGTTAGCCTGCTACAGTTTTATGAATTCTGGCAGAAAACATGAGACTTCTGTGTCAGAGACAAAGGACTTGTTACTCCCAGTGCAGCAAGCAGCATGAGCTTCATGTGTGTATCAGTCCCCTTGTCCCCCAAGTCTCACAGTAGGGAGTTGCAGAAGGGCATGAGTGGATGCTGCGAATGTAGTAGGTTTGGATCGTAGCTGAGGAACCCCAAGATTAATGAACTCCAGTATTTTATAACAAGCTGCAGGCAGACCTGTCCAACCACTGCCCTGTAGGAGACGTTATCTTTATTATACTAGAGGGTTTGTTTACTCTATCTTGGAGGAAGACACATTATCTCTATCTGACAAGGCTATTTGCTATGCAGACATCCATGAAAAGAATTCAGAATAAAGTGTAGTTAGTGGTAGTTATCGTCCTTGCTCATAAAATGTACAGAGATATGAGATATCCATGGAGAACTGTCTCCAAATAATTGCAATTCCTTGTTTCTGCATCGACTTTATTATGGCATATATTCACAAGAGGACAACACTCTAGTTAATCTAACTGATAGAAACTGGGACCATATCTGTCTGGTTTCTCTCATACGACATTTAATTAAGGATATTCCCAAGACTCCAAGCAGAAAGATGGGGCTAACATGCACCATTTATCTCAACCATGCCATGCCTCCATTGACAATTAGGGTGTCCCTTAGAAAGCCAGATGGTTTCTCCTTAAGTTTCTGTATTGAACTTTCCACTTGGCTTGGGGAATTAAGCCAGGTGCAGAAAGACGTATTAGAGATTGCCCAGTCTCCACTTTGTTCTTCAAGGGAGAAATCTAGGCTGAGTCTCACGTTCGTATCAACACTGGTCAGTGAGTTGGGGCTGACCTGAATGCCTTCCAGGTATGAGATAGTGTTTCCTTAAACACTGAAGGTCCCTTGTGATCATCACTGAGGTTTAAGCAACCATGTTTTTGGGAGCGAGCCATGGTAATGACTGGTTTCCTCATAAAAATACCATCTTGAAGGTGCCTCTGGAAAGAAAGTGTTGTTTATAGTTAATGGTACCCCTCAAACAGAACCTACATCAGTCAGGAGGCACAGATTGAGAGTGCGTCCAATGTAGCCACCTGGCTGGATTGTAAACTGTAGCGTTCTAAGTTCAGTTTGAATAATTGACTCTATTCCTTATTTTAGAGGGACTGTCACTTTTTCCACACTACCAGCTGGTTGATATTCCTCTGCCCAAGAGAATGACTGGGAATCAGGGCGGGGAAAGACATCAAAGGTATTTTGGGAGTTAGGACCATCCAATGCCCTTTCAGATAGACATCTTGAGAACATTAAGTGAAATGGCAATCAAATCACAGTCAGCCTCATCTGGAACAGGATGATGGCTGACCTGGGATTCATTTGACTTTAAGGCACTAAAGTTAAGTTTTGAAGAGTTGCACTGGGGCACTTTCTTTCATGCAGAAGATTCCACAGGGGGTTCTGAAAGAGAATGATCATTAAATTGCCTCCCTTCCCCATTCTTCCTGGCATCCTGGGTGTTGCCTCCTCAGGCGCCAGGATTGTTGCTCTTCATTCTTATCCACAAAATCAGTGTGTCTGTTTCAATAGCTATAACCTCACCTTTATCTTATCATCCCCCTCTTACACCCAGTCCTTTTGTCCAAAAAGATTAGTTACAAGAGTAAGGGCATTTCTATAAAACTTACAGATACCTATTATGCTCCCCACTTTGGCCTGTGTGGATTACTGTAGGAGGACTCAGTAAGCAATGGACTACTAAATGGTCATTATCCTTAAGATCTAAGACCATGTCAGGTCAACAAGAGATATAAGGGGCTGGACCTGAATTAATTTGAATCTCCTAGGCCCCATTTTGGCTTGGCAGTCACCAAGAAGGTGATTTTTGAAGGCACTGAGTATTGTGAGTCTATCTAAATACTCCCAAGAAACTACTTTGCATGCAGGTACATGTTTTTCTCCGAACTTATTAGCCACTCCTGCTGAAGAGGTATGAAAATACTACATTAAGGGTCATTGAGATTGGGCTTTTAACTTGCCAGCCAACAGGACATCATCAGTATAGTGAGAGCTTTGGACATTAGAGGGGAGAGGCATGCATGCTAATTCCTGACCCATCCACTGGTAGAAAGTTTCAGGGGAGTTTGTCCCACTAACATTTCTTTACATTTGGCTCTTCCCTGATTGAGGGAACCCCCATATGGCACTTAAGGAATGGTGAAGTACAAGAATATAACACATCAATCCTACTGTACATTCAGATGTTGAGGCATCAACAGTACTTTGAGTTGGTCCCAAAGGATTCACCTACAAAATCTACAAAGATTTCCCCCCCTCACTCTGAACCCTGTCCAAATAACAATGGTTGAATTTGGTTATCTTCTTGTTCTGCAGAACTGGGTAGGATGGTGAGTTGGGTGCTTATAAGCAACAGAGTCATAAAAGTTTGAGTTTCTCCCATCCCTGAAGTGTGCTTGTATAGGTGCATATGATTTTAGGTACGTGATGAAGGAGGGACAGCCTCAGCCCACCCCTAGTCATCTTCTGCCATAAAGCAACTGAGATTAAGGTAGAGGAAGGAGGGAAGGATAGAAGGATAGAATTCATGCAGGGAGAGAATGACTCCACAGCAGTAAGCAAGGCACATCTACTTTTAGTTTCAAGTGGTCCTTCAACTGCACATGGCTCAACTGAAAAGACCTTTAATATTTTTGACCTACCCAATATTTGTTTCAGGTGGCAAGCTCATCATTACTGACACCATCTATTTCAGGTTGAGGGACTCCTTGACTCACAGCTACAGCCATATTGCCTTTTGGCCAGAGTTTTGATGCTTTCTGCTGTCTTGTTATGGTAAAATCCTTACCTCTCTTGCCTGGAGGAGAGTGACCAAGCATCACATCACTATTGGAACAGCTTGAATCAATCCTACCTTTCATCAATCACTCTAAATATTCATTAACAGGTAGGACAGTAGGAGACACTTCCTCCCTCCCCAACCCCACACTTCTTGACTCTCCACATTCCAGGGAGTCTTCTCATGTTTCTAAACAGGTGCATGAGGCCTTATTCTTTTTCTTCCAGGACGTCATGGCTCTGTCAGCATCCCAAACTCATTGATGAAATGTACTTGCAAACTAATAAGTTCACCTAGCATACTTTCATGGAAGCTGGAGGAGCACATGAGATTCCAAGTCAGGAACTAAGGACTTTATTACTCACAGCACAGCAGGAAACACGAGCCTCATGTTTGCAGTGGTGCACCTTGCTCCCCACCCCACCAAGGCGCACAGGTTTGATCTATGCCACAGCTGAGGAACACTGAGCTTCGGGAAGCTGAATCTTTTATAATGATCTACAAGCACATCTGACCAATCTTTTACCTAGAGGAACCCATTATCTTTTTTATACTGGACAATTACAAACCTGCATTCTTTGAAGGGAGATACTATCTTCCAAGGCTGTTTTCTATGAAAACATACTTGAAAAGGTGGTTTGGAACAAAAGGGCAATAAGTACCTTTGTTTGCAAGTTGTGCAGAAATGCAAAAGATTCCTGGAGAATTGTCTTCTAACAACTGCTTCTTAAAAGTAATGATCTTTTCCTTTATATTCTTACCAAAATGTTACTTCATTTACTTTTATTCAGTAAAAATATGGATTAGAATAGAGTCTGTCATGGGGAGAAGAATAAGAAAATGGTGAGCCTGTTAGAGGTGGGCCTGTGAGTGCAAAAGTGGAAAGGTCACTGGCAGCTCAGCCTACCAGTATTTGGGGCATGCTGATCTACTAATGAGGTAGAATTCATTAATTAATGTAGCATGTGTTTATTGAATACCTACAACGTGCTAAACACAGTTTTTGTTTTTCGGTATAGGAGAGCAAGGGAGAAGACGTGTAAAGTAACTATAATGCAGTATCTGTTGATATGATGGCACTTCAGAAAAGGGGCTGACTCTGGGTAGGTAGTAGGAATCAGATAAAGAGCAGGTCTTGAAAGCACAATGCAGGCTTTCCAAGAGTACTGCAGGTGGGAGGGGGAAAGGAATTCTATAAAGAAAGAAGGGTGAGTAAAGGCAAACATCTACAGAGTATTTCAAGAAACATTTTGTAGCTTGACTGAAATAAATCACAGATGAGAGAATGGCATTAGGAGGTACAACTGGATAGGTAAATGGGGCCCACCCATGGCAAGTTGTGACTGCTCTGCTAAGGGGTTCGTACTTTATCTTTAGGGTAAAGAGAAAACCTTGAAGATTTATAGATAAGAGTATGGCATGATCAATCTACATATGATAAGAACCTCTTGACTGTTGTAAAATAAATATGAGAAAGAGTTGGAGTGAAGGAGACAGTTAAAAGGCAAATGTAATCATACTTGTGAAATATACTAGGGGCAGAGTCAAGGTAATAGAAAGGAGTGGAAGATTTTAGAGACTTTGGACAAAGTCTTTTGAAACTGGATGAGAAAGTGTAAGTGTTAGAGAGGCAGAAGAAAGGACACCCCTGTTTTTAAAACTTGCTCATTGCAAAAGTGGCCAACCAATGTCATTTTGATAATGATAGAGGTTTATTCGCAAAGCTTCTAAGAATAAACTTGTTCAATATTTCAAGGTACAGAATGTGCTTATATTAACGTTAAGAGTTTTCACTTTCCCATTCCATTTGATGCACTGGTAAAGTGACATAGATTGCACAAAACTTTCTTTGTTACCGATGTTACTCATGCTTGAAATAATCTCCTGCAAAAAATGGAATTAATATTTCCTGCCTTTAACTATTGTGATTTTAACTTTTTTACTTGAATCAACTGAAAGTGGAATAAAGCAACTATTTGTTTTAAAATTATAAGGTCTAAAAAATATAGACCAAATACTCAAGGAATCACCAAAAACTATAGCTTTATTAAATTTGGAATCAGATATCTAATCTAGCAAATAATCATGAAAACTATAGTTTTGTCAAATAATTTTGAAATCAAGTATCTCCATTTCCATCAGAGACTATTAATATTGCTGTTATAGTCTCAGTGCAGTATATAATAAGAAAGGAAAACTTTTTTTTTTTTTTAGGGAAAACTTTTTATGTACAGTAATCTGTGGCTTCATGCAGAGATTAAAAAAAATACAAAGAATCCTTGCAAATAATTAAGCATCCTAATTCTGGATAGTCTTTGATTAATACATTGGAAGGCAACGCACCTCCAGAGTCTTGGAATGTGGCACTGTGATAATGCTGCAGCTGAGCTTTCATTGTTCTAGCTGAAGATTAATTATCTCCCTTCCTCCTATAATATCCGTTTAGGGCCTTATAAATTGGATCCAGCTATTAGCACTATTCATTTATTTCCTGTGAAGATGTTTGAAGCTTTATCTACTTGAGTGTTAGATTTAGTATCACTTTTCATTTCCTTCTTAGCTAACTACATGTTCTTCTATATAGCTTTATTCTAATGCCTTTTCCTCACTTCATCCCAACCCTCTGAGACACAAACACAATACGCACACTCACACACTAATACAAAAGATCTTTTCCTCCATTTCTTGGTAGCTTTCTAATAAATTTATTGTATTTGTAAAAGCTGAAAAAAGTATCACAAAATGAGGGAAAGATAGATCATCACTTTTAGTGAGCCTATTTATGACTCTAGACTGTGGACTTCACAAATATTTCTCAGTATTTTTTCTCCCCTCTTAGGTGAAAAAGGATGGCTAGAGTGGGCTAGAGTTGGGTATTTCCCAAACGACAGGTGAGTTAGGTTTTGATAAAACCCCATCAGGTTAGGTTCTGGTTAAAAATTTTTCCTGAAGTCAGACCTTATTGAGAACACAGTGCTCTTGAATATTTCAAAATGGTTCCTTTTCCCAGAAGCATGCGGGAATTTTTCTCTGATACTTACTGTGAGAACTTGGTTGAGCTCCTGGAGGTAAAATTCTCAAAAGCGTGAGAGCTTCCTATAACTGGGTCCCCCTAGAGTTATTAATTCTCAGACTTGTCTGCACTGAGCCTCCAGCAATTTGTCAATAAAGGTTCAAGTTTTCCTAGTCCAGCACTGGTTCCTGAGGTGGCTTTGAATGGTTCCAGTAAGCTGAGACTCCCTGTATTTGTCTGTCTCTCCAGTTTGGGGGGCAGTAGTTTGCGCTGTGTCCTCATCTGTCTTACGAATCCAAGAATCCAGAAGAGTTGTTGATTTTTCAGTCTGTTCAGCTTTTTACTTGTCATTAGGACAATGTGGCAACTTCTTAGCTCCTTATATGTGGAACTGGACACCCTGTCATGACTTTCATACTTTGTGTTAGCTCATGAGACTTCTCGGCAACACAGGTTGACCCAGAAAGAGAAATAAGCTGGGCTTCAGTAGCTGCCCATCTTCCAAGTTTAGGCAGGTATTAGGCATTCAGTTAGGCTAGGTATAGTGTTTTATAGAGTTCAGTTTTCTTTTGTCCTACTTCAGTGTTGAGAAGTCACAGAATTAGGTTAGTATGACAGGGCAATGAGCAATCTAGTCAGTGTAAAAAAATTAGTAAACAGAAATCTAAATTAAATAGAGTTGGGGGCACAAAAGAGGGAGCCCTCACACCCTGTGATGGTAGCAGATCCCAACAGGAAGAAGAAAGTCACCTCTTTTTCCCTAGTAAGGACTCAGTCAATGAAAAGTCATGGACTCTTTGTTTACTGTAGCCCTCCCAACTTCCTTTTCCTCTCTATGCCAAGGGAAGCGTTCTCCTTCCCTTGCTATGCTGGTACTTTCATGTGGTTCACCGTGATTTCAGACCCCAAATTGCAGTTCTCTGCTGATCCTGAATAAACCCATCTTTGCTGGAGAAATATTTGGCAATCTATTTATGTCAAGTCAGCAGCAGCCAAGTGACTCATACTTCTAGGTATCTTACCTAATTGATGTGCACCCCACAAAGAGCTGGGGGAATGTGGAGATTGGTACAGCTCTTAAACTGGCAAGGATGAACCAGGGTCTCAGGCTCCTGGCCAGATGATTTCAGTAGTGCTCAGGGTAATTCTGTACCCAGATGGAACACCCAAAGTACAGACAGGGAAAGTGATCAGAATAAAAGAAGATGTTGGAGGATTTGGTAGTGTCATTTATGGCCTTGAGTGAAATGAGTATTCTCCAATCTTTGCAAGTGGAGCGGTTTTCGGAGCTTAAAATATAATAGAAGAAAAAAGTAATATACAAGATCATAAAAGAAAAAAAATAAATGGAATTGACTATAAAAGTTAAAATCTGTTTTAGGCTTCTGTTGCTACTATCCAAGCTCCTTTGACTTCATTAAGCTTCCTAAGACATGTTGAACTTTGTTTAAGTAGTTGGACCCGGGAGTCAGATTAAGTGGGTTCAGTTATTGGTTCTGTTACTAGCTATATGATTTGGATAAATCATTGAAATTCTCTATACCTTTATTATCTCATTTATAAAATAGGTAAGATAAGTTATTTTGTGAGGATTTACATGAACTAAAAACTTACTACTTAGAACAGCATCCACCTGGCCATTGGTAAGCATTTAATAAGTGTTAGCTATTGCTATTATTATCTAAAGTTAACAGTAATATATAATCATTAGTTCCAAATGTAGAGCCTTAGTTGACCATTATTGAGGGTACCATCAAGCTTAATGAAATGGAAAACACTCTATAACTTGGTGATTGCTTTTTCCCTGTGTTGTGGGCCATAAACTTCCTTTTTTAAACAATTAAAATGAAAAAAAATGTAGAAATCTTTCAATATTTTCTCCTCTTCTTATTGTCCTAAAGATCCTGAGCACCAAGTCTCCTTTGTTATGAAAATAGTGGGCTTATTGTCCTGAAAATTTTTGCTTATCATATAACTTGATAGTTCCTCACTGAAACAGTTTGTTGAGTTGATTTTCTTTCTCTGTTTTCTTGCTACTCATTTGTGGAGAAATACATACTTTAAAAATTATTTCCCACTCTAGTTGTGAGTTTCTGTTCTCTCTTTGAGTACTTGCTCTTAGCAAGAAATATTGAGTCCTACAGGGCAGGGGTATTGTTTATTTTTATAGTGTTATTCTTTTGTGAGACTGTTATTCAATTTAAAGAATAAATTGCACTCTGTGAAATGCTGCAAGGCAGGGTTGACCAGATGACCCAGGTTTGTAGACGTCTATTTTTAAAAGATATACTTTTGGTACTGTCTTTTTGGAATGGAAGTATGTTCTATGTTTCTAGTCTGCAGTGGACCATCTTAGCACTTTCACTTCCAGAACATAGAAATAGAGAGATAGAAAGCACATAGTCAGAACTTATACTATTTTCTCATGCTGCTAAAGCTTCTTTTAAATTTTAGAGGCAAAACTGAAAGCTGATTTGGTTATGCTGACATGTTTTTATTATTTTTACTTTTTTAGAATAATTGACTCAAAGAGAAAGAAAGGGAAGGTTTTCGCCCTTTTTTAAGAACTAAGAATTTAAATAATACAGAAAGCCAGTATGTGAATTTAGGAGAATTTTTATATTAAATGTAGACCTCTTCATTGTTGATCTTAGGAGAAAATGTGATTGGGGAAACTTTCAAGCTTTTAAAGTTTTAACAGAATTCTGTCATTGTTATATGCATAATTCATGCATGATTCAAAGACATTAGAGATTTTATTTTTCTTGAGGAGTCCCACAATCTTCTGCAATATTTTTGCATCTACTTTCTTCCTAGAATGTTACTGATTATTCATCGAGGCTCCTGGCATAAAGAAGAAACTTGCCATAAGGCTGAGAATAAAACCATGTTCAGATTTTTGGCAGTTTGGTGAGTCATTGTATCACTGTCCTTTCAATGTGTTACATTATTTTAATTTATATTTTGTGACATATATTTGAATTAAAGTAGTTTCAGGAAGGTCATGAACTTAACAAAAATCTCCAGTTAATATATTGCTTATCAAGTTTTTAAAAAATTAAACTACTTATGTCTCCAATTGAGAATTGTATGTTGAGGGAAAGTATTTCAGAATAGTATTTGCATTTAAATAAGGTTTTGAGGTACCTGGAGTGGAAGTCAAATTTTTCAAATAAAAAATGCATACCGCTGGGAAAATAAGTTACTAGTCTTTAAAATTTAGAAAGTGACTGTCATAAACTATGTTTTTACTCCCAAAGAGATAGTTTAACATGTTCACACAATAATGGGGATAAAGAATTCTACCATTTTAGTTAGTTAACCAAATTACATTGAACACATGAGGCAATGTTTTTTTGAAAGTGAGAACAGTCTGATACTAGAGTTTAAAAGATTCTTCATGTCTTCTTACTGTAACATGTCAAGTTTTAATAAATCAGTTTAATACTAATATAATTAACTTTCAGTGTGAGAGAATTTGCAGATGATACTCAAATTCTAATATTATTCTGAAGAATAGACTTATAGTGGTTTCTGAGTATAAGAATATTTCTTTAATTGATGTAAAGCAGAGAATTAAACTGGCTGTCTAGATTCTATTTTTTTAAACTATATAAACATTGACCTTTAAATGATTAGTTTTATGAACTTTTTGTTGCCAATTCATATGGAAAACCTAATAACTAATTCATTACCGGTGAAGTGGGAATTAGATATATGGACATTATTAGCTATAAATGTATGAAATTTTTACCAGGAAAGATTCATTCAGCCTTCATCAGAGAGAAATATATCTCAATTAGCCATAACATTAGTGGGGAAAGAATCACAAGACCAAAAGAGCAAAATGCCTGGGAAAGAAAATTATAAACTTTACTACAAAATTATAGCTTCTCGGTCTTCAGTTTCAGCAAAGTGGGAGTATCACATTACTTTGTTAGGAGAAGCCAGTCATATAAAACACTGACCCAGATTCTCATTCTATAAAACTCTGTGGGAGAGCTACACTCCACTGGCAAAATTTAGTCTGTAGAAGCATAATCACAATTAACAGATGCTTTTCTCCTGGCTAAATTAATTCCCTGGTCATTTATATAGAAAAAAATTTCTTTGAAACTATTCAATAGCAAGGTAGACTAAGGAGATATTCCCTTATAGTGACAACTTCTACTTCCTTTATATCATTAGTTGATACAATCTTTCCCTCTATCAGTAGTAGCTTTTACTAAGCTCATTTCAGTTCTGAAAATGAAATTCCCATGGACTGGCAGAGGCCAATAATTTAGTTCCATATGATTGTAAATTTAGATTCAGTGAGGCGTTTCTCTCCTTTAATAGAGTTGTACATCCAGAGATGCTAAACCTCAGTCATCTGTGCTGTTTCTGAGAAACAAATATACCAGATTATAGGATTCAGTTTGGTGAAATTAGAAACTGCAAGCTTAAATTTCAAAGCCCTACATTTTAAAATACTCAATAATGTTGGAAATTTCTTCTTTCATCCTTTTATTTGATTGTTATAAATTCTGTTTGAGCAGTGAATTTGTCGATTTGAGAAAATAGAAAGAATATAGTGTTGGTAATTAGAAGATTTGATTCTAGTCTTAGTTTTGCCTTTAGGTAACTTTTCACCATTCTTCAATACACTTAACTTCCTTGGGCTTAATTGTCTTCCTTAGTAGAATCAGGAGGTTGGACAAAATGATTTTTTTTGGCTTCCACTTCCTCGGCTTGCACCTGCTATGATTTGCTCTGATATTGAGGCTACACGTTTTGAGAGATTTTGAAGTTTCTGAATGGAACTCATATTTATTATAGTTCACTCCATATTCATCTCCTGATTGCTGTGCACTTTGTGATGTACACAAAGTTCATATTTCTTATATTTAAGTTACAGAAGCAGAAACCTGATTATGTAATTTATTTAACAAGTATCTTAGGATATATTGTTAAACAAAATAGGCAAAGATCACAGCTTATATTTACTGAAGAGAGACATAAGCAAGAAACAATAACAACAAAAATAATATATATGAAACAAAATATGTAACATTATGTTAGAAGTCCATCATGTTATGGAAAAAGAAAAATAGAACAAGTAGGGGGACTTTGGTGGATTGCCTTATTAAATGGGGTGGGCAGGTTCATCAAGGAGAAGTTAGAACAAGAACATGGAAGAAATGAAGGAGTTAGCCAAGCCAATATCTGGCAAAGAGCAGTTTCAGCATAAGGAACAGCTAAGATCCTAATGGAGGAATGTGTCTGTTGTGTTCATAGACCAGCAAGAAGGTCAGTATGGTTGGGACTTTGTGTGCAAAAGGAAGAGTAGTAAAAAGGATTCTGAATTGATGCTGGGATTTCTGGAATTGGTTGTCTGGTCTGACTAGATATAAAGGTGCTAATGACTGTATTTCCAGTAGTAAGAGAGCACTGATGGTTCACGGTATGATCTGGCAATAAAGATATGCAAAATATTATCTTGGATTCTTCTAAACAAATACTTAGAGAAGGCAGGGTTTTGGGTGACCATGTATTTGGTACCTTAGCACATTTTTGTCAAACTAACACGTACAACGAGATTATCTGACTGCTCCTAATTGTGTTAGAAAAAGTGGGGAAAGAAAAAGGCGAGCTCAAGGATTTGAATTTCCAGTTTAAGCCCCACATAAATGACCTGAAAGCTTCTGTGTCTGCTCTGAAAGAAACCTTTATCTCCTAGAGCCACAGAGGTTGCTGAAAATCAGACCTAGGGTCTCATCATGCTAGTGCTTAATTATAACACAAATTGAATTCCCAACCTTACAGGGTGTTTGCTGGTAAAGTAAGGGCATTGATTGGGAAGGAATGGAATCCTGAAAACTGGAATGGGGCCATATGGAAAGATCCTGATGAGGCTGGGGACATGGAACCTCTAATAATTCTGAGTCTTCTTTGCCAGTAGAGGCAGCTGTTGCACCTCTACCTCAGGGGAGTAAGGCTGATATGCCTTAGGAGACTGCAGTGGCCTCCGATGAATCAGCTGCCTTGCAAAACACTGCTGATCTGCCTTAGGACCCCTTTTTGCTTTTAGACCTTGAACTAGACTCACTTCCCAGTAGGCCCTGAAAGGAGGTACAAAGTATGACCATGAAGAGTGCTGCACTCTGAAAGAACTACTTTTCCAACTTATACATACAGAAATCCAGGGAAGGATGTGTGGGAATGGATATTAAGGGTTTTAGATAATAGTAGAAGGAATGCAAAGTTGGATAAGGCTGAATTTATTAATATATATCAATAAGCAGAGATTCTGGATTTAATGTTGCAGCTCAGGGAGTTAGAGAGGGCTCTAACAGTTTGGTTGGCTGAAACATGGACCAAAAAGGTGACCTGAATTAAGTAAGTGGAAACAGCAGAGCTGCCTTGGTATATAGTAGGGGAGGGGATCAAAAGGCTTAGGAAGATGAGAATATAAGAGCAGATCTATCATGTAAGACCTGCTCACCCACCCTGGAAGAATCTAGAGGACACATCTTTTACTACAACTGTGAGATAAATTAGGTGACATCTAGCATCTTTGAAGAGCCCCTGGTCATTCTTTTCTGTAGGTCAGAAATTATAGTGGGAACTTAATTGGGAAACCTTAATTCAGTGAGGATTGTTGGATCATGGGGTGGCAGAAGCCAGATGGTAACAATTAATCACCAAAGGCAAGGTGGGTGTGGTTATCATAATGGACACCAGAGTCAAAGCAATACTCAGAATAGTCAGAGTAGTAAAGATTCTGGCATTGGCTAGTTGAATCATGGTGTTCCTAGAAGTGAAATAGATGGGAAGTCTACTACGTTTTCACTTGATTTGTATAAGCAGAAAAGTTGTAGGCCAAGTAAATAAAAGTCTAACTGGAATCATAAAAACAGAGTTATGGTCCCTAAATCAATTCCCAGACTTGAACCAGTTTACAGACCCAGAACCCCTTGAATGAAGAGGAGGCTGAGTCCCCTTGAGTGAAAGCCCAGCTGCACTGCCAGAAATTTATACTATTAATCTTTCTCCCAGGCTTCCCCAAAGGGATCACCCTTTTACTGGGTGACTGTGCATTGGAGAAAAGGAAATAATCAGACTTTTTAGGGATTACTGGACACGGGCTCTGAACTGACACTATTTCTAGGAGTTGCAAAATGCCAGTTTGGTCCACCAGTCAGTGTAGGAGCTTCTGGAGGTGAGGTTTTAGCTCAGATCTAGTTTATAGTGGGTCCAGTGTGTCCCTTAGCCCGTCCTGTGGTTATTTCTCTAGCTCTGGAATGCATAATTGGAATAGACATAAAAACAACTGGAAAATCCCCATGTTGGTTCCTTGATCTGTGGAATGAGGGCTATTACGGTGGCAAGGGCCAAGTGGAAACCACTAGAACTGCCTCCATCTAGGAAAATAGTAAATAAAAATCAATACCTCATCTTTGGCGGTATTGCAGAAATTAGTGCCACCATCAAAGACTTGAAAGATGCAGGGGTGGTGATTCCACTACATCCCTATTCAGTTTGCCTATTTGGTCTGTGCAGAAAACAGATGAATCTTGGAGAATGACAGTGCATTATTGTATGCATACCAGGTGGTAAATCCAGTTGCAGCTATTGTACCAGATGTGGTTTCGTTGCTTGAACAAATTAACACATCCCCTGGTACCTGGTATGTAGCTATTGATCTGGAAAATGATTTTTTTCTCCATTCCTGTTAGTAAAGACCACCAGAGTCGTTTGCTTTCAGCTGGCAAAGCCAACAATACATATTCACTGCCATATCTTAGGAATATAGCAACTATCCAAACTTATATCATAATTTAGTTTGCAGAAATCTTGATTTTTTTCCCTTCCAGAAGATATCATATTCACTCATTACATTGATGACATTATGCTGATTGGACCTATTGAGCAAAAAGTAGCAACAGTTCTAGACTTGTTGGTAGGACATTTGCATGTCGGAGGGTGAGAAATAAATCCAGCAGAAATTCAGGGGTCTTCTACATCAGTGAAATTTCTAAGGATCTAGTGGTGTGAAGCATGTCAAGTTATCCATTTTAAAGTGAAGGATAAGTTGTTCCATCTAGCCTCTCCAACAACCAAAAAAGAGATATAATGAGTCGTGGGCCTCTTTGGATTTTGGAGGCAACATATTCCTCATTGGGGTGTGTCACTCCAGCCCATTTATCAAGTGACCAAAAAACTGCTAGTTTTGATTGGGGCCTAGAGTAAGGGAAGCCTTTGCAACAGGTCCAGTCTGTTATGCCTAGCTGCTTTGCCACTTGGGTCATATGATCCAGTAGTTCCAATGGTGCTTAATGTGGTATGGCAGAGAAGGATTTTCATAGGCACTTATCAATGAATAACAGCTCAGAATTTCAGATTTTGGAGCAAACCTTGTCACTGAACCTTGAACCTTGTCAAAAGTAGTTCTGTGGAAACTACTTTCCTTTTGAGAAACAGCTTTTGGTTTGCTATTGGGCCTTAGTAGAAACTGAATGTTAACCATGGACCACTAAGATACCAGGCAACCTGAGATGTCCATCATGAACTGAGCATTGTCTGACCTACCAAGTCATAAAGCTGGGAGTATACAGTAGCAGTCCATCATCAAATGCAAGTAGTGCCTATAGGATTAGGCTTGAGCAGGCTCTGAAGGCACAGGTAAGTTCCATGAAGAAGTGGCCCATTACTTTATCTCTCTCAGCCTACACCTCTGGCCTCATCAGGAGTTCTCTATGATCAGTTGATAAGGGAAGAGAAAATTTGGGTCTGGGTTACAGTGAGTGGGTCTGTAATAGGCATGTACCACCTGGAAGTAAAGAGCTGCAGCCCTATAGCCCCTTTCTGGGACATCCTTGAAAGACAGTATGAGGGGAAATTCTCCCAGTGGGCAGAACTTCGAGCAGTCTGTCTGGTTGTTCTTTTTTCTTGGGAAGAAAAATGCCAGATGTGTGATTGTATACAAATTCATGGGCTGTGGCCAATGCTTTGGCTAGATGGTTACAGACTTGGAAGGAACATAATTGGAAAATCGATGACAGGGAGATATAGGGAAGGGGTATATGGATGGATGGTCCCTTTGAATGGGTGAAAGTGTGAAGGTATTTGTGTCCCATATGAATGCTCACCAAAGAGTGACCTCAGCAGAGGAGAATTTTAATAATCAAGTGGATAGGATGACCCATTCTGTGTATACCAGTCAGCCTCTTTTCCTAGCCACCCCTATCAGTACCCAATAGGCTCATGAACAAAGTGGCCATGGTGGCAGGGATGGAGGGTAGATATGGGCTCAGCAACATGGACTTCCACTCACCAGAGCCAACCCGGCTACAGCCACTGCTGAATGTCCAGTATGCCAGCAGCAGAGACCAGTACTGAGTTTCTCACATTCCCTGGAGTGATCAACCAGCTATTTGGAGGTGGGTTGATTACATTGAACCACTTTGAAAATCTTTTGCTGTTTTAAAAGAGTTTTTAAATGATTAAGTTTAATTGAGAAATCTTTAAAAATAAAATCTGTAATTACTAGTGTAAAATCTAGTTATGCAATCTCTCTTGATATGGCAGGATGTTGTCTGGGGGTCCTGGGTTTAGGATGGGTCAGTGGAGAGAATCAGTGAAGAATGATGCCAAGTATGAATTCATACTCCAGAAGATCTAAAGAATGCCTTTAGATTTTTCTTCAGAAATTTCAGTGTTAATATTTGGAAAACACTTAGGAAGCGTTTCATCTGTAACTTCCCTTTGGAATGTGATTGATTGGCATTTGGCAGACTTCCTTTATTGTGTCACAGTTTTGTTAGGTCCTTTTAGCTTCAATAATAGGAAAAAAAATCAAAGTATGTACTTGTGTACTATTCCCAAAGGTAATAACAAGAGAATTAAATTCAATCAGTTTTCTAGAGTCAGTCACAACCATAAATATGGTATTGAACATACGTTGAAACAGTCTATAAGGTTTTAGAGAATGAAGAATAAGCTAAAGAGTTTTTTACTCCAAAATTCCTTCTATTCAAGAGCAAAATGCATTTGGAGGATGCTAAAAATTGTAGATTCAGATTCAGCAGCCACCACTGTCATGGAAATTTTGGTTGCTGAAATCCAGTTCAGATATGTCACATGTATGGAGCAATATCTTTACTAAAATCAGAAGTTTCAGTCTTTTAAAATTTTATTTCCAGGACACTGCACTTGATTGGCTTTCTTCCTGACTTACGGGTTGTTCATTCTCAGTTGTTTTTGTCTATTCCTTCTCTTTTAACTGACCCATTGACATTGGCATGGCCCAGAGCTTATTAGTTTTTAGACTTCTCTTTTTCAGTGACACACCCATGGTTAAACATCCAGTCTCATAACTTTGAAGACTATCTGTATGCTGATGACTCCCAAATTTTTAAGCTGTCTTGGCCATATGTCCAATTTGCCCACTCAACATGTCTACTTGGCCAGCAGACATCACAAATGCAACATTATAAAACTTTTGAAATTCCAAATATTCGGTCCCACATCTGCTCCCTCACTTCCCACTGTCTCCTGCACGTCTGATTCACTTCCTTTCTTCCTGTTTTCCAAGCCAAAACCCTTGGAGCAATATTTACCTCCTTTCTTTCTCTCACATTCCTTACCAAATATGTTAGGAAATGATGGTGGCTCTATCTTCAAAACATAGCTTTCACTACTACCTCCTTGTTTTGTACCACCATCATCTCTTACCTGGATACTGAGTTATACTTTTAAAATATGTCAGATTTTGTTATATTTCCATTTTACTCAGGTTAGAAGCCTAAGTCTAGAAAATGGCCAGTATGGTTCTCATGTTCTGCTGCCCTCCTCTCCTTTCTGACTTCTCCTACCATTTGCGCACGTTTCCTTGATATTGTGTGAACATCTCAGACATATTCTTTTTTTTTTAATTTTAAAAACAGCTTTATTGAGATATAAACCAATACCATTAAAATTCACCCATTTAAAGCATACAATTTAATGGTTTTAATATAGTCACAGAATTGTGCAACTATCACCACAACCTAATTTTAGAACATTTTCATCACTCCCAAAAGAAACCCCATACCCATTCAGTCACTCCTATTCAGTCACTCCCTTCCCACAGCTGCTGGAAACCACAAGTCTACTTTCTGTCTCTGTGGATTTGTCTATTCTGTAATTTTTTAACCAAACCTCTAATGTTGAATGTTTATGCTGTTTCTACATTTTTACTGTTATTAACAAGGCTCTGATAAACATCTAAGATATGCATTTTTACATTTTGTCTGATTATATATTTTTTAACATCTTTATTGGAGTATAATTGCTTTACAATGTTGTGTTAGTTTCTGCTGTATTACACAGTGAATCAGCTATACGTATACATATATACCCATATCCCCTTCCTCTTGTGCCTCCCTCCCACCCTCCCTATCCCACCTCTCTAGGTGGTCACAAAGCACCGAGCTGACCTCCCTGTGCTATGCGGCTGATTCCCACTAGCTATCTATTTTATATTTGGTAGTGTATATATGTCAATGCTACTCTCTCACTTCGTCCCAGCTTACCCTTCCCCCTCCCAGTGTCCTCAAGTCCATTCTCTATGTCAGACATGTTCTTATTTTAGCTTTTTGCTCTATCTGTTCTGGAATGTTCTTCTACCAGATAGCAATTTGGCTAAACTCATCACCTTATCTAAATCCATTGTTTCAATGAGGCTTACCCTGATGACCATAATTAATACTGAATACTGACCCTCCACATACCTCCCCCATACTCCTCCCCACCCCCAAACTGAGCCTTCTGTCTTCCTTTATCATGCTTGATTATTTTAATTTTTTCCATAGAATTAATCACTTTTGATGCCTTTGCCCAACTAGAATATAAGCTCCTTAGGAATCTTTGATGTTGATCATCTGTATTTCTAAACACCTAGAACAGCGTTTGGCATTTAGTAGACACTTGCAACAGTTTCAAAATGAATGAATAAATTAATTAATATAAGAAAAGCGATGCATCCTGGCTAAAATCTATCTGCAGGCAAGAAAAAATAAGTAGACAGTGAGTTTTCAGGGGACAGTAATTTGAAAGAAAAAATTTTTTCCCTTTTCAGTCTACTAAGTCCAATTTATGTCATTATCTTTTATAAATGTAACCTTTTTATGCAAAAAAGTTTAACATTTTCAGGTTATATATTATAGATAACAAAATTATATACTTCTGTGTTAAAGAGAAGAAGAAACAATGACTGATGTAGGGAAACAATAGGACAACATAGAACTAATGCATGAATGGTGTGATCTGAGGAGTGACCAAAACTCCAAAGCTGAGAGGACTTCAAAGATAACTTCAAAGCACCTGAGTTTTAAAACTGGGTATAATGTCTGGCGTGATCTGGCAGGTTTTGAAAGGATAACGTTCTTTCTGAGTTATGATAAAACTTCAAAAAGATTTATGTGTTTCTTGAAGCTTATGATTTGTGTATTTCCTTCATCTTTCCTTTCGTTTGTTATTATAAATCCCGGCTGTTATTATATGCATTTTTAAAGGATTGTGTGCGATATATTTTCCTGCTAGAGACTGTTTGGATGCCTTCAATCCATGAAATGTATTCAGATTTTGAAAACTTCACAACAGAAAGGGATTCCTTAGAAAATGGAAAAAAAATCAAGTCATAGCATATACTGGTAGTATCATTAAGCATTAGAAAAGCATAGTTTGAAGTTAAAAATAGCTATCTGAGTTTTATTCTTCATACTGTATGTTTGTCTGACTGAAGTGGAACTAGGAATTAAAAAGAGATGAGGCAATTGAATGGACAACAGCAGAAATTTCTTGGGACAAGAAGGGGAAAAACAAAGCAGGTGAACAATGCCAAAAATATATTTTAAAATATGTTAAAATTCTTTGCATTATTTCTTTGTGAATTGGATATAATATGTATGTCAAGAGTAAAGTTTTCAAATACACCCTTTGGATTAACCTAAAGCAAATTGCTTAGTTAAATTTCTGTAATGATTAAACATTTTTAGCTTATGTTAAGTATCTATTTTTGATGGAAATAAATGGGTTTAATTTATTCTTACTGCTTAACATACTGAAAAGCAATAATAAGTTGTTTTTGAGCCATTTGAAGTGATCTTAAGCATCTGGCATGACTGGTAATTTTTTGAAAAGTTGGCTTGGAGTGGGACCATCACTCCAAGAGTGATGATGCATAGAGTAGGGGAAGGAGCCAGTATCCCACATGCCATTTTCCTTATCTGAATTATTTTATACTTATCGTGTCACTGTGAGATTATGGGGATAAATAAAGATGTTATAAGACTGTTTCTATGAAAAAAATTAGATTCCTTGGAAAGATGTTATTATGAAATATGAAATTATTAGCATTTACATGAAATTGTCTTTTCTTACAAAAACAAAATTAGATGAAAGTTTCTGTTTTAACTGGGCTTTTAATTTCTTTGTAATCTTAATTATGCATCAATTAAATCACCTATAAAATGTGGATGTGTATGAAGTCCTCTTGAAATCATCATTCTCATATGTCCAGCCTTTAATAAAATGTCAATAATATGCCAAAGCAGAAAGAATATTTAATTGCTTTACAAACAATGTGGAATTATATACAATGTATTGAATATAAGGGAAGAAAGTTAAATTTTCATCTTATCATTATTTAAACTTTGTATTACTTATTAGGAAACAAAATAATGCAAAATTTTTTCATATTAAAAATATTAAAATTTCCTTATATTAGTAAAATTAATACAAAGTTTTCATATGTTAAAAATATTGAAGTTTTCTCATATTAAAAAGTATTGCAACATACTTCCAGTGTGCAAAAACTATGACTACAGTGTGCTGTCTAAAGTGATTTATGATCTTCCAATGCTTATAGTAATGTCAAGTTTCAGTTTTGGATCACACTATTATAATGTGTCAAACAACTTAAAAAATACTCCAACAGTTGACTACACCTGTTTCCAGTTTGCAAATCCTTTCAAGTTCATGGCACTTTGATCAAAAAGGAAATATTTAACTTGTGTCTTTCTTTTTCAATCTAAAAATTGAAATTTTTTTCTTATTGTAGTTTTTTGTATGATATTTTAACATTAGCAGGATAAAGATTATTAAGATTAATAATTCTCTTTTATCTGATCATTTTGTAAAGGAATTTTTCACAGAATATCATTTGGGTTATTTCCAAGAAAGTGACTGGATGCAAATGTGATAAAATTCTACTAAATGATATTACTATATCCAAATGAAGAAAATCTTTTAACACTTAGTCAAAATATTTTGGGTATGCATCTCTAAATTTGACATATATTAATATATCTACATATGTATATGTTCTCTATTTCAATATTTAGCAACATCATATGATTAGGCCAGAAATAAGACACATTTATCATGTATTTAGTTATTATTTGGCATTTTGGCCAGCCTACTTATTTTTGGCACGTTTAAGTACAATGAAGTTCTTGTTATCATGTTATTTTGACACTTTCATATAGTTTAATTGTCACTGGAAGTCACCATTTCTCTGTCCAGTCACCCTCAATAGGCAGAAATCATGGAGATAAAATCAAGTCATCTTACTGTTATTTCCCTTATTCTCAGTAGATGCATTTGATTAATTCTAGATTACAGTATTAAGGATCCAGGCAAATACATTTAAACTGTGAAAATAACAACAACAACATAAATTTTCATAGGAAGGGACTTCAAAGCTTTCTTCAGCTTAAAAAAAAAATTCATAGAGTGCCACAGGTAAATCTGGCAGTCTTTACTTAGTAGCATATCAGTTTCTTTCCTTATGAATTAGATTTTATGGATCTTGATTCTCTTAGTTTTTAGACACTCTACTTTTGTGAGACACTTTGAGAAATTTTCTTTTTCAGTTCATTGTGGAATTTCAATAAAGGGCTTAACAGTGTTTTAATCTAAATAAGTTATACAATTAATATGAAAGGATCAGGTACAGCCAAGAAATCCCCCTTGGCAGAAATATTACTATTAAAGGTAAAAGTTAGATGAGAAATTTCAAAAAATATTATTAAAATCTTCAAGGGACATTTCTAAGGATGTCATCTAGTGTGCTATTTAGGTGACTTCTTAAAGCCATAAAATGTTTTTTGAAGAATGAAGACATATTTTCAATAAGCTTAATTTTAAAAAAAATCATGCTTAAGTGGAAGAATCATAATTCTTACTGAAAATGGCATAATTTTATTTTATTATTATTATTTTTTTCGGTACGCATGCCTCTCACTGTTGTGGCCTCCCCCGTTGCGGAGCACAGGCTCCAGACATGCAGGCTCAGTGGCCATGGCTCACAGGCCCAGCCACTCTGCTGCATGTGGGATCTTCCCAGACCGGGGCACGAACCCGTGTCCCCTGCATCGGCAGGCGGACTCTCAACCACTGTGCCACCAGGGAAGCCCTGAAAATAGCATAATTTTAAGGGAAACTTTAGTATTCCCATGATGGATCCCTCAGGTACTTACCAAGAATGACTTTTGTGCTAGGCCTTGATAAGCTATGTTTATTGTTATTGGGAAGTTAGGCTCTGAATGAATCTGCAGGTATAAGCTGTAGTTTATTCATGTGCTTTATAGAGTCACATACTAAACAGAATGAGGGGATGTAAAATTGTATTTTCTTATTTATGGAAAGTGAGACAACCTTGAAAACTCTGGAGTATTTTCCAAAGAGAGCTTGCAACTCTATAGGGGGGCTGGAAAGAAATCAACATTGGTTCCCAGAAAGAAGGAAAGATATACAGTATTTCCAATATTGACAGTCTTTTCTTTAACCACCAGTTAGTAACAAAGAGAATAAGAATAGGTTTGTGAACAATGGTGCCCTAAGAAAAGAGATAGACTATATCAGGAATCTCAAGATGTTTGTTCAAATTCATAATCATATTATTATAGCTGTATTATTTACATCACCTTCATTTTTCTGGGCAGCATCAGCATCATAATCAATCATTTTTTCTGTTTAAGTTCTTGGCCCCAGTCCACTACCTTCCTAAGACATGCTGATGCTCTGGAATAATGTTTATTTAAAGCATTCAGCACTAGTTCTACCTTTTGTTTTTCTTTCTAATTATCTTGGATTGGACTGGGCTTCCTGACTTTCACAAATGACATGTTCCACAAAACATTCCGTCGTAATCAACCTCTTCGTTGTATAGAAAATATCCAGATATACACTCTAAATTAGTATAATATTCAACAAGAGGATATGTTGAAGATTTAAAGTTGAAAATTTAAAAAAACAGATAATCTCAGTGTCAAAATCATAGTCAAGGTAGGGAGGATAAACATTTAAAGATACTTACTAGAGGGTGTTAACTACCATGATAGAGAAATGGGCTCCAGGGCAGAGAAAAGATCAATTTTTTCTCTCTCAGGATTGGATGAATACTTTTGTATCTTTTTTGTTCAGGAATACCTAAGAGACTTTTTTAGAAAATCTATTTTAACCATATTTTGTTATCTTTCAAGTCCTATTTCATTTAAAATTAACCCCCAATACTATATATTTACCCCCTTCTCTTTATTTTTATCCTGGCCTTCATACTGATTTTCATGTCTTATGGAATGATCAATTAAATACTGATTTAATCTTAAATGCCACAACTTGTCAATTCTTTCTTCAGTTATACTGAACATAAGTAGTGCAAGTAAATTACAGAAAAATTAAGAAAAAAACTATTTTCAGTAAATCATTTAGTAGCATGGAGTTTAGCATACAGTATAATAAAGGATGGTACAGGCTTTGCTCACTTTTATATTTAAATTCTTTTCTCAATATTGTCAGCCTAGTTTGATGAACTGTATAGGAAAAGTACATAATAGAGTTGTATGTTTTATAAATATGTTATAATTCAGTTTATTCATTGATTCCAAATGGCCTTTCTAAAAAAAAAAAACTCCAAGTAAAGGTTTCTTTAACTTTCCTTATAATGCTATTTTTTAAAAGTAAAATAGAGTTCTCACAGCTGTAATTTGGACACCTTGTCCTGTTATCCATTAGTCAGGAAATCAAAACATCATATTTTACTTCATTTGATATTCTTTATGCCACTGGCAATCCCAGGTCAGTATTACCACTGTAGACTACTTACTATTTTTTCTTAACATGTTTTTTCCCTTGTCTCATTTTTTCTGGTTTTAAGCCATGCCATTCACAATTTTCTGACTTGGACGTTTGGAGTCTTTCTTCCTATTTTGTCATTTCTTTCTTTCCTTTGATTTCAATCTATGATGCCTTTTGAATGTTTACTTCTTTGACCTCGTTGAACAGCATTAAATTATGCTTGAAATCTTTAATTATGTAATATGCCATTAGGCCTGAGTGTTACTTTCTATCCTGGCCAAAATGCTAAAAGAAATGACTGTCTTACTTTGCTAGGGCTGCCTAAACAAAGACTGGGTGGCATGAACAACAGACATTTATTTTCTCACAGTTCTGGAGGCTAGAAATCTGAGCTGTCAGCAAGATGATTCCTTCTGAAGCCTCTCTCGTTGGCTTGTAGATGGCTGTCTTCCATGGTGTCTTCACGTGGTTTTCCCTCTGTGTGTCTGTGTGTTAACCTCTTCTTTTTATAAGGACATTATTCATATTAGATTGGGACCTGCCCATATAATCTCATTTTATCTTAATTACATCTTTAAAGGCTCTATCTCCAAATACAGTCACATTCTGAGGTACTAGGGGTTAAGAGTTCAGCATATAAATTTGGAGGAGACACAGTTCAGGCCAAAACAATGATGTAGCAAAAAGCTTGTTTTTGTAGTTGGTCCTTTTCCTAAATTACCTTTAATGGATATACAGTGAGCTCATTTTCCTGGCTGCCCAAGGGATCTCCCTCCATCCTGATTATATGTACCAATTTAGAATACCTGTTGTGTTTAGGACTTTACCAAAACTGTACATACTCTCTTTAAAAGCTACTTATCCTGTTATAGTTCTTAATCTATGGTGGAAAGCTAAAAAAAATCTAATTTTACCAAATAAGATCATGAAGGCTAAAATGATAAACTGCTGTACATTCTGGATAATTTATTTCCTTTATACAAGCACCCTCTGAAAATGCATGCATTTAATAACAGAAATAAGAATAATGACAGATATTTCTGGTATAGGGTAAAGCTGATGGAGACATTTTTGGGGGGATTACGTGAGTTTTAGGAACCTTGAAGTTATGTGGCATGGGTGGCCTTTTACTGTATATTTCTTTGTCCTTGTATATAGGATCACTTAAGATGATCTTCATTATTTATGGTAAAAATGTCCTGTTTGCTGGTTGTTTTGCAATTTTTTCTTGTGAAAACATGTGTCTTTAAAGTTCAGTGAGTCTGTATTCTTGAGTGATGTAGAATGACATTGACTGGGTATCATTATCCATATGACATTTATCAGTGCGCTAAATTAAATAAAATTAGCATTGGTAAGCACATACTATGTGCAAAGTAATATGCTTGTACCATGTGAGTCTAAATGACTGTGCTAATTTGATGAGAAGAGACTTTTCACTATATGCCCACAGGCTTTCTACCAAACCCCTCTGGACTCTATTTTCCCAACTAATGAAGACATGGAATGGAAAACACATGGCTTTCCAGATATGAGAGTCAACAAAATAGGCATTTTTGAGGCAAAATGTTGAAATTTCTGGAATATTTTAATGCTTGATGAAAAATACTTGAAATCTGGTACATACGGTATGCACCATACCTACCCAAGTATTTTTCCTTTCCATCCTTGCCCTTCATAATTTTTAAAATGTGTGGGGTTAAGGTGAGAATTACATAAGCATCTGGACCCTGCTTTTCCTTAAGATGGAACAAAAGGTGTGAAATAGGGAACACTTCTGTATGCTGGTGTGTTTACAAATCACTTCAGGTTTTCCTCATGATTCAGGCATGAAGAGATTGAAGGGTGATGATGTTTACAAATTAATGTTTCCTTTTCTGTGACATTTTAGGCTTGAGGCTTAAGAATCTTCAAGGAGACAGTCCAACAGTTACTGCCTTGCTGATGAGCTATAGGAATCAGAGACAGGCAGGTATAAAAGGAAGTTAGGACAGGAGCAGATGGCTAGGGTAGAAGAATGAATGCTAACTCACCCTTTAGGGCATGAACCCCCATGCTTAGTTAGTGGCAAGTTCTTTTACCTCCTTGTTTGCACCAAAGCCATCATATTAGATTTTTTTTTCCAAGAGAAATTTTCCTAAATAGGATGCTCTGACTTTAGCCAAAAGCTGATTCATGTTCTTAAACTGAAGGAGCATCTGCTGGAAGCTCTGATTGCAGTTTCAAAGCTGGAAAGTAGGGTATGTATTAAAACGAATTTCTTGATGTTCTTCACAATGAGGTTACTAATAGGCCACCTAGGCAAATTGTCCATTTTCTACTTAGACAAATTAGTTATGTCACAATAAAACAACAAAACAACTTAAAACAAGAAACATTTAGAAAAATTCCATCTCCAGTTGTCACATACATTCCTGTTTATCAGTAGTTGATTTCTTTAAAAAAATCCTAATTTTAACTTTTTAAAAATTTGAAATATCAATAAATGTTATGTTACAATATTTTATTGCTTATAATTATCA
The DNA here is from genome assembly GCF_964374135.1 of Grampus griseus. Taxonomy (NCBI): domain Eukaryota; kingdom Metazoa; phylum Chordata; class Mammalia; order Artiodactyla; family Delphinidae; genus Grampus; species Grampus griseus. Next base: position 101,559,584 of record NC_138998.1, read on the forward strand.
TTTAATTCTATATTACAAGCAGCTGACGTTACATTATTGATCTTCCAGTTTCTACTTAAATTTCTAATGTTGCTGACTTCAGTAGTTTTATAAAAACAATGATTGCTTAAAATAAAATGATGCTGGTATTTTTATATTGTGGGAACACTTAAAAAATCCTGTATAAAATTTGCCTACACCAGTCTCTACACTGCACAAAGTATTATAATAGTTGAATATAGTAATCCAAATATTTTATACAGCACGCTGTCTTTAGGATATAACATTCGTAGCTTGTGTATTACATAGCCAGATATTTATAATTACATTTAGACAGGCACAATGATTGTAAAGTCAGTCTTAATTTGCCCTGCATGTGAAATATACTTATAAATATATAAAATTTCGGTATCTACATACATTTATATATTTTTATACTTAAAATATATTTTATATATTTTTAAAACTCAAAACTAAGAATCTTGTTGAGAAGCATTGATTTTACCTACTCTCAAAAAAGTTGCCAAGAACCTAGCTGTCTTTTTTTTTTAATCCCTTCTCCTTTGGGAATGTAAGCTATTACACAGTTGTCTCAGCTGCTGCTTGGCATTCAAACCAGATCCTTGAGCTGCCAGACATTTCTAAATCCCACTCTCTCCTCTTTTCCCAAGTAGTTTACAGTTAACAGTACGGCACCCATAAGCTGTATCTCTCAAGGGAACATTCGACTGACAGCAGCAAGAACAGACAGTCCTGCTGTTGCAGGTCTCTCCATGAAGACTGTGGCACACTCACCAGTTGACATGCATTCAGCCATCTAACCCAGTGGACTTCTCAAAGACCAATTTATATTCTAAATTTGTTCCTCTAAGTCATTCCTCGAGGACAGAGCTATTCTAAATCTGCAAACCAGAGATTTTAAAGCCTCACCAAGTTTGTAGCAATATGTGTGGCAATAAATTATTTTTTTCCTAACATAAATTATGGAATGCCCATTTCAGCAGTTTAAATGCTTTGCAAAGGTTTCAAATGGCCAGTGTTAGCTTTTTGTGATAGTGGCTACCACGTATGAATAGTGATGGCTTGTTCTTTTTCTTCATTTATTCAAATGTGTGCGTGTGTGTATGTGTGTGTATGTGTGTGTGTGTGTGTGTATGTGTAAACACAAATGTCTGAGATAGGAACCAAATTTAAAAACCTGTTACGATCGCATATATGTGGAATCCAGAAAAATGGTACAGATGAACCGGTTTGCAGGGCAGAAATTGAGACGGATGTAGAGAACAAACGTATGGACACCAAGGGGGGAAAGCAGCGGGGAGGGGGGGTGCGGGTGGTGGTGTGATGAAGTGGGCGAGTGGGATTGACATGTATACACTGATGTGTATTAAATTGATGACTAATAAGAATCTGCTGTATTAAAAAATAAAATAAAATTCAAAAATTAAAAAAAACAAAAAACAAACCCGTTACGTTGTGTTGAATGTTGAAGTGACAAGGAACTTGTCTTTGAGATCTATATTAACAGACATTTTGTAAGAAAGGAAGTTAATGTGCCCCTGGAGCTACTATTTAAATGACTTTAGCTTTATGGTCTTTTAATGTGGGATCCTTCAGCCTGGAAATGAGGTAGATTTTCCATCCACTGACTCAAATCTGCTCAGCAGGGTAGCTTCCCCACTATCCTCTGAGCAGCTGTTAGTAGCAGGAGAAACAGCGTCCTGCAATAAAATTGATTGCTTTAACCTACACTGCTCTACAACCCTCACAGCTCCACTTTTTGTTGGGTCTCAGCACCTGCTCCCCAAAGCACCCGATCTTTTCTCCAATTGGTCTAAATGCAAACTCCAAAAAGAGAATGGCTGTCCAGTAAAGCATAATGTGGTTCTGTGAGAATTGTGAGGAATTGAATGCTTGTTATTGCCGAGGTCTTCATGAAGATAACAGGAAAGGTCTGCCAAGGCAGGGGTTTTATTGTGATTAAGATCTTAGTTCTAAATCAAGACATGGCAGCCAGTATCCCTAAATCATTCCTGTGTAGACGCTGGGGAGAAGGACAGAATGCATTAAGTGAATTTCCAGCAATATTGAGCCTTACAAAGTTCCCTGGTCTTCCTGGAAGCCTCACATGTGGATAAGTAACACCTACTTGATATTTCCTTTCAGATTCCTGAGGATCAGTTGTCAACCCTTTGAAATGTCCCTTTCAGTATAAGACCGGAGCTGGTATTGTCATAATTGGGTAACATAAGGGAAGCAGTTCAGTCTTAAGTGTCAAGAGTGATTGGTGTGATGGCAGAATTGTTAATCTTAATTTTAAAATGCCACAATACTTCATTTTAGTGATTAATAACTGTCGCAGTGTCTTTACATGGGATTCTGGTTGTACCTTACTCCAATTTAATGCCAAAATGATGTTCAGATCAACTTGCAGGCAACTTTTCTTGATGAAATGCTCTGAATTATTAATTCTTATCATATGTAGTCTGTGTGTTGTTGTGTCATGCTTGAAGACATGTAAGGTGATTTGCACATACATTTAATTTTTTTTCGTTTGGATCACAACTTTAAAATATTATAAAATTTGGAAAGCTAATTAATATAGTCATCAGATACAACTTTTTTAAAAAGTATTTATTTATTTATTTGGTTGCACCGGGTCTTAGTTGCAGCATGTGGGCTCAGTTGCGGCACACAGGCTCCTTAGTTGTGGCATGTGAACTCTTAGTTGCAGCATGAATGTGTGATCCAGTTCCCTGATCAGGGATCGAACCCAGGCCCCCTGGATTGGGAGTACAGAGTCTTATCCACTGAGCCACCAGGGAAGTCCCCAGATGCAAATTTTAAAATAGTCTATCAATAACTTGGATATTTGGAACAGCTCATCCCTTCCCAGGCCATTTCAGTGAAATGTAGTTTTCAATTTTATTTTTTTAAGAAAAATAGGCTCCAAGTTTGGAGTTTAAAAATTTTATCCTAGAAAAAAATCATCATGAAATACACAGTAGTTGGCCAAGGCAAATAATAACAATAAAATAATTAGTTGGAGAAATATGTATCCAGTTTAGAGTGGAAACATGGAGTTTATTTCTCCTTCAAGTAGAACTATCTGCCTAAAACACTACAATAATTTTGCTACTTTGTAAAAACCAAAAAAGCATATGAGGGGTTAGATGGAAAAAGTATAGAAACTGGATTTGACCAGAGTTGTTAACATTACTCTTCGGGCATTCTATTTGGGAGTTCCTTGCACTAGCAGTGGGTTTTCTGAGAAGACAATTTGACCATTGACAGAATGATGTCACTCCCAAGACTGTCTCTTTTAGGAAACCATTATTTGCTTCAGAGTTCTTGCTTAACAGTAAACCCAGCAGGTTTGTTTGCTCCAGGTAATTTCACATTATCTTTGACTGAAACATTTGTATTAAAAGGTAAATATGCTGATATATTCAAACATAGAATTAAAAACTACAGACCATTCTCTATGTGTTTTTAATAAGGTCTTAAAATAGTTTAAGACTTACAAGTACATACAAATTTCATGTTAAGGTCATAATAAGAATATTCAGAGGTGTGGGAATAAAGAATACCTTTTTGCGAATAAAATATTAATGATCTGATTTCTGGGGAGCAGACACCACTGCTGTAGAATCCCCTCATTGAAAACCATACAAGGCAGTGTAAGTTGACTGACTTAAGTCGACCTAAACAAAATGTACTAGATATTATTCTAATTTGCCAATTTCAATGAAAAAGAAATCAAAGAGTGAAGTGGGTTGGAGTAAAATATTGGTAAGCTGAAATGGGTAGGGGGAGTTGGATTTGTTAAAGGTCTGTAAGGGAAACTATTTCTGTAGTTATCTATTGATGCATAACAAATTATCCTGAGACTCTGAGGCTGAAAAACACGAGCATTTATTTACTTATAGTTTCTATGGGTCAAAAATTTGAAGGTGGCTTAGCTGGATGGTTCTGAGTCAGAGTCAAGTCAAGTTATTGTCTGGGGCTACTATCATCTGAAAATGTGACCAGGGCTGTAGGATCCACTTCTAGCATGGCTCAGTTACATGACTATTAGCAGAAGGCCTCTATTCCTTGACGGTTTTCAACAAGAGGCCTTAGTTCCCAGCCCTATGGACCTCTATATGCAGTTACTTGAATGTCCTCAAGAATGATGCATATGTGATACATGATATGGCATCTAGCTTCCACCTTAGCAATTGATCAAAGAGAGAGTAAAGAAAAATTTGCAAAGTAATTATCTAACTGTGAAAATCACACACCATCATTTCTACCATGGTCTGTTTGATGAAGTCAAGTCATCAAATCCAACCCACACTCAATGGGAAGGAAATTAACCTCTACCTCTTAAAGGGAGGTGTATTAACAATTTGTGGATGTATTTTAAAACTGCCTCTTTCTTTTACTTTTATTTTACTTAAAATTAAAAAATATATATACTCTGTTCTATCCCAAGGTATTTTTTTTTTTTTTTTTTCGGTAAGCGGGCCTCTCACTGTTGTGGCCTCTCCCGTTGCGGAGCACAGGCTCCGGATGCACAGGCTCAGCGGCCATGGCTCACGGGCCCAGCCGCTCCACGGCATGTAGGATCTTCCCGGACCGGGGCACGAACCCGTGTCCCCTGCATCGGCAGGCGGACTCTCAACCACTGCACCACCAGGGAAGCCCCCAATGTATTTTTTTAAACATTTTTTTCTTTAGTCATTGTTCCCAAAACTCAGATACATTACTACCTTAAAATGAGCCCAAAAATGCATAAATTCATAATTCATAAATTCATAGCTTTCTTATCTAAAGATACAAAGTTCCTAGTTAAAATATTAAAATGTAAAAGAAAGTTTAAATTCTAAAACATCAGGCAGCACGTCTGATTCATTGGATATAGAGACTGTATAAACCATGGAATGTTGATTCTGAGCCCTCAGAAAAATGACAGACTTTTGTAAAAAAAATCTGTGTGGAACATGTAGAACATGTATTTTCTACAGATTATAGAAATAACATGTTAAACTAAGTATTATTATTTGATAAACCATATTTTAAGGTTAGAATTGAGTACAGATGCCTCAGAAAGGTATATGTCCTGTTTTGGTTAGGACTCAGTCCTATGTAAAATCACTGAATGTAATAATGTCCAAAGGCATTAAAGATGAATAATTCTAAAAGACTTTTCCCACCAATTTAAAGGCTAACAATTAATCCTTTTCACATATGCCCTGTTTATTCATATTCTCCTTTAAAGATAGTATTGTAGATCTTCACATCATTTTTTTTTTGCCATTTAATAATGAATAAAATTTCTGTGTACTCAAAATTTTAGAATTATGCAATGCTATTCAAATGATGGAATGCATTTAAAGATATGATTAGTAAGGATTTTTTGCAAGATTGCAATTTGGCTAATTAAGCCTTTTAAAATAATGTTTTCACAGATAAATTGTTTCTATATGTGTATGAATAATTTCTCCAATCTTTTACAGGCCAGAATTGTATATTTTTAAGTGGAATTTCTATTTTTTCGTATCTACACAATAATCAAAGTTATGTTAAGAATTAATGAAAAAAGATTTTAACAGTCATTAAGACCATAGGCTATGTTTTTGTTTTTCGGGTTTTTTTAAATTTAATTAATTTATTTATTGGCTGCATTGGGTCTTCATTGATGCGTGCAGGCTTTCTCTAGTTGTGGCGAGTGGGGGCTACTTTTCATTGTGGTGCGTGGGCTTCTCATTGTGGTGGCTTCTCTTGTTGTGGAGCACGGGCTCTAGGCACGCGGGCTTCAGTAGTTGTGGCATGTGGGCTCAGTAGTTGTGGCTCGCAGGCTCTAGAGCACAGTCTCAGTAGTTGTGGTTCGTGGGCTTAGTTGTTCTGCGGCATGTGGGAGCTTTCCAGACCAGGGGTTGAACCCGTGTCCCCTGCATTGGCAGGCGGATTTTCAACCACTGTGCCACCAGGGAAGTCCCTAGGCTATGTTTTTTGATTAAGTTGTTTTGGGAGACAAATTGGAAAGTGAAAAAAAAAAAGGCAAAAAATTAGAGATAATATGAAATAAAATGTACTGTTAAATAAAATTAAATAAAATGCTTTGTTGGGTTTTTAGTCCCAACAAGATAGCATGAACTTGTTTTTCTCTGTTCTTCCCCACTAAGTCTAAGTTAACCTCTGTACGTAGTTCAACAGACATTTCAAGGAGAATTCTAAAATGTGTCAAGAAAAAGGCCAACTGGTTTAAGACCTGAAAACTAGAGGAAACACATGTGGCAGGATACCTTCTGCCTCCCCAACAGAAGAAGGTCACTCAGACATGGTATTTTCTGACCCTAATTTAGCAATGGGAGCCAGCACAGGTAGACTTGTTCCTCCTCCATATCTAAAGGGAGTCCCTCTGTCAACATCAAGTGAGCTATACACCACCAACAAAGGTGGATCTCCACTAATAATAAGTGGTCTGGGTCTCCTCTCTTCTGCCAAGGGTCTCCTCTCTTCCACCAAGAGATAGTGAGGTTGTGAGAGGAACTGGCAACATGAGCACATATACAAAAAATGGCCTAGCCCAGGTAGCCATGTATACCCCTCTTCTACCCAGAGACACAGGGGCATGTGGGCAGAATGGGCAGGAAAGACTAAGTCAAGACAAGTGGCTGGGTCATGGATCCTCTTTGTCTCTGAGGGCATGAAACTCTGCTGCCCCACCCACAGATATGGGGCAGGTGGGCAGAACTGGCAAGATGGACCCACTCACATAAAGTGGCCTGGCAGCAGAAGCCTCTGGCTCCACTGGCCTGAGACTCTCTTCCCTGTCTAGAGATATCAAGGTAGCCAGAGGCACCAGTAAGGGGGAACACTACTATATCTCTCATCCACTAATCAGCCTACTGGAGAGATCACTTCCACTCTCCCAGGTAGTGCAAACAGGGACCAGTGGGAGTCCCAATAGCACCAGAAAAAGCAAGCAGACTGAAATAACATGACAAAGCCTTTGAATAATAAATTGACATTTGGAACTACAGCCCACAAGAGCAAACCAAGATCTGTGTGCTGAACCTAAACAAGATGAATGCCTGCTAAAAGAAAAGATTTAAATAGATCTTTAAAGATTAAATATAATGATATTATAATTTTCTGACATAATAAAAAAATGTCCATGATGTAATTGGAAATCACCCATCATACTAAGAACCAAGAAAATCACTTGCATTAGAAAAGACATTAACTAATGCTAATACAAAAATGAATCAGATGTTAGAATTATCTGACAAAGTGTAAAGCAGCATTTGTAAAAATGCTTTATCAAGTACAAATTCTCTTGAAACAAAGGAAAAAATTGAAAATCTCAGCAAAGAAATAGAAGTCATAAAAAAGAACCAAATGGAAAATATAGAATTGAAAAAATACTGTAATAATAATACTTAAATAAAACCCCGGGACTTCCCTGGTGGCCCAGTGGTTAAGAATCCGCCTGCCAGTGCAGGGGACATGGGTTTGATGTCTGGTACGGGAAGATCCCACATGCTGTGGAGCAACTAAGCCTGTGAGCCACAACAACTGAGCCTGTTTGCCAGAACTACTGAGGCTGCATGCCACAACTACTGAAGCCCGCGTGCCTAGAACGCGTGCTCCGGAACAAGAGAAGCCACTGCAATGAGAAGCCTGTGCACTGCAACAAAGAGTAGTCCCCACTTGATGCAACTAGAGAAAGCCCATGTGCAGCAACGAAGAACCAACACAGCCAAAAATAAATAAATAAGTAAAAAAACAAAAAAACCTGCTGGAGGGGTTCAACAGTAGATTGGAGGGGCAGAGGATAAAAATAAGAGACCTGGAGGAAAAATAAATAAAATGTACCTAATCTGAAAAACAGAGATAAAATAGAGTGAAAAAAAATTAAACAGAGACTTGGACCTGTGAGACAATAACATAAAATACAACATTACTACCATTGGCTTCCAAGAAGAGGAACAATGGAGTGAGGCTGAAAGAGTATTTAAAGAAATAATGTCTGAAAACATCTGAAAGAGTATTTAAAGAAATAATGTCTGAAAACATCCCATATGTTGGTGACAGATACAAACTTACAGATCCAGGAATTTGAGCAAACTCCAAACAGGACAAACTCTTCTCAGTCCCTCTCAAAAAAAGAAATACACACCACACACATATAATTAAAAAATTTTTTTTTCTATTTATGTATGTATGTATTTATTTATACAGCAGTTTCTTATTAGTTAACTATTTTATACATATTAGTGTATATATGTCAATACCAATCTCTCAATTCATCCCCCCCACCCCACTTTCCCCCTTGGTGTCCATACATTTGTTCTCTACACCTGTGGCTCTATTTCTGCCTTGTACACTGGTTCATCTGTACCATTTTTCCGGATTCCACATATATGCATTAATATACAATATTTGTTTTTCTCTTTCTGACTTCACTCTGTATGACAGTCTCTAGGTCCATCCACATCTCTACAAATGACCCAATTTCGTTCCTTTTTATGGCTGAGTAATATTCCATTGTGTATATGTACCACATCTTCTTTATCCATTCGTCTGTCGATGGGCATCTAGGTTGCTTCCATGACCTGGCTATTGTAAATAGTGCTGCAATGAACATTGGGGTGCATGTTTTTTTTGAATTATGGTTTTCTCTGGGTATATGCCCAGTAGTGGGATTGCTGGGTCATATGCACAATTTAAAATTTTAAGACTAAAAGCAAAGAAAAAATCTTGAGGGCAGCCAAAGAGAAACAACACATATATAGGGGAACACCAATTTATATGACAACAGATTTTTCATCTGAAATCCTGGAGACCAGAAGGAAGTAGCACTTTTTTCAGTGCCGAAAGAAAAGAATGGGCAATCATGAATTTTATATGTAGTGAAACTATCCTTCAGGAATGAGAGGAAATGAAGACATTCAAAGATGAAAGAAAACTAAGAGAATTTTTCCCTATCAGACACATTCTTAACATTTCAAACAGAAAGAAAATGATAAAAGAAAGAATCTTGGAGCATCAGGAAAGAATAAAAAATAAAGGAAGTTGCAAAAGTTTGGATATGCACAATGGACATCCTTTACTTCATGAATTTTATAAATCATATTTGATGAGGGAGACAATTATAACACCATCTGATACTCCAGCAATGATACTTAAAGATGGGAAAGCAAAGGCCTACCTTAATGAAAATGAGGTTTCCACAGTTCACTCAATGTAGTAAAATGTTGATATAGACAGACTTTTCAGTCACATATGTATATTGTAATACCCAGAACAACCACTAAAAAATCTTTGAGATATACTCAAAAACTGTATAATTAAGTCAAGATTAAATTCTAAAAAATGTTCCAATAACCCACAGATGGCAAGAAGAGAGATACAGAAGAATGCGAACCATAGAAAATAGAAGGAAAAGAAAAGGTAAACATAAGCACTAGCATATCAATAACTACCTGAAATGTAAATGGTCTAAATGCACCAAGCAAAAAACAGACTGAGTAGATTAAAAAAGTGACCCAACTCTATGCTGTTTACATAAAATTCAAATCAAATTCAATGACAAAATGTGGTTGAGAGTAAAATGATGGAAAAAGATATACTATGCAAACATTAATAAAATTTAAAAAGCAGGAGTGGTAATATTATTAGATAAGTAGCAGTTACTAGAAACAAAGAGGGACAGTACATAATGATAAAAAGATTAATTCACCAGGAACACATAATGATCCTAAATGTGTACACATCAAATAACAGGGCCTCAAAATACATGAAGCAAAACCAAACAGAAATGAAAGGAAAACTATACAAATTATATCAGCTACTGATAGAAATATGAACAGAAAAATCAGCAAAGATGAAGAGGATCTGAACAACAGTCAACCAACAGGATCGAACTGACACATATAAAAGAGTCCACCCAATAACTGATGAATATTTATATATTTTTCAAGCACTCACGGCACATTCATTAAAATAGCTTGGGCCACGAGACAAGACTCAACAAAATTAAAAGAATTAAAACAAGGGCTTCCCTGGTGGTGCAGTGGTTGAGAGTCCGCCTGCCGTTGCAGGGGATACGGGTTCGTGCCCCGGTCCGGGAGGATCCTACATGCCGCGGAGCGGCTGGGCCCGTGAGCCATGGCCGCTGAGCCTGCGCGTCCGGAGCCTGTGCTCTGCAACGGGAGAGGCCACAACAGTGAGAGGCCCGCCTACCGCAAAAAAAAAAAGGCTAATCCTAAAAATTTACATACTCTATATAATTTCATTTGTGTAACATTTTTGAAACTACAACATTTAGAAATGAAGGTCTCATTTTAGTCACCAGGGAATAGGGATGGTGGGGGATTGGTAGGTGGATGTGATTCTAATAGAGTAACAGGAGGAATCCTTTTGGTAGGAACTGTTTCCTGACTATAGTGGTAGATACTATAAATATGAAATAATATAGAGAACGAAAACACACATATACACATAAGTGAATAAAAGTAAAATTGGGAAAACCAGAATAAGATAAGTGGATTATATCAATGTCAATAACATGATTGTGATATTATAATTTCAAAATATTACCCTTGGGGAAAATTGTAAAGTGTACATAGGATGTCTCAATATTATTTTTTACAATAGCATATCAATGTACAATTCTCTCAAATTTTCAATGAAAAATGTACTGATGCTAGAATTTTAAAATAGCCATTATCTTCAGAGATGCCATTTACCTGTTTTTTATCTTGATGCCATGATTTCCTACTTCTTATTCGATCCAGTTAAACATTCTCTCTTCTTCCCAACCATCCTACTTTTGGTTCTATGTTATAATTTTTCCTCTATTTCCAAAATTATAAAACTATGTATGAAAAATTTTAAACTGAAAAAGAAGTATTAGACGAAACCCTTGAATGTATTCACTGCAAAAAAAAAGTAACATTAATATCTGGTCAGTATTTCAAAATCAAATATTCTTATTACTTTTCAAGCTGGCATCCCTTTATATTGCCAATAAAACTTTGTAAAATAGTCCTGGCCAACTTTATAACAGTGAGTTCTAGTTCTTATTACCTATGTGACTACTTTCTTTGGGAAAATTTTTCCTTAATGTCAATTCACTGCTAAGTTACTATTACTTATTGTTTATTTTAACAGAAAAGAGGAAAGAACATTCTCATGCAAGTTAAAACAACCGATATGGAAACTCCAGCTTGGTAAAATTCCAGTTGTGACCCTTTTTTATTATGTGATCCATAGTAAAAAGTTTGTGCTTCTACTTAATATTTTAGTCAATGAGTGGCTACTGATGGCTTTGGGACAGTTATGTATCATAATGCATATTTGTGGGCTCAACATAAATAGAGAGATGGAGAGAGTCCATTTAAGAGGCTGTTGCTAAAGAGTAGGTGAGGTAGATTGCCAACATAAAAAGAGATTATTCCATAGACAGTACAACCCTTAACATTTTTTATTTTGGTTAGTTTAAATTTATTTCCAAATTCCCATTTAAAACATTTTTATTTTTTAATATTAATTAATTATTTATATAATTAATTTATTTGGCTGCACTGGGTTTTAGTTGTGGCATATGGGATCTTCATTGCCTCGTGTGAGATCTTTGTTGCGGCATGTGGGATCTTTTTATTTTTCAGTTGTGGCATGCAGGCTCTTAGTTGCAGCATGTGGGATCTAAACCGGACCAGGGATTGAACCTGGGCCCCCTGCATTGGGACCGTGGAGTCTTAACCACTGCACCACCAGGGAAGTCCCTAAAACATTATATTGTTACTTGTTAAGGCTTTAGGTAGTAGTTTGAGTAGTTGAAAATTAATACTACAGTAAAATTGATGTATAGGGTAAATAATAGTATAGATGCTAAAACGCATATTTCTTTGAGATTATGAGTGTGGTTTAATTCTGGCTGGATATTAGAGATAGATTTATATTAAAAGATTTCTGGATATTCCTCAAAAGATCTAGAATTTTATATCTTGTAACTCTTGTGATGTTTAGGGAGTGCAAAAGTGGAAATTTTTGCCATTTGTTTATAATGCTTGTTTGTAAGAGAACTATGGAAACGTCACAGAGGCTGACAAGCCTGTGATTTTCATGGGAGATAAAGCATTATGGAAGGAGAGCTGAACTTGTTCTCCATCTTAATTGAAATGTCTCCTGTGGCTTCTCTTCTCTGAAGTCTAGGTAAGCTGGACTTAAAGTCTACTTACCTAGATGTGGTGGCTCAAAGCCATCCCCAAATTCCCAGACCTCATTTCCTTGTGGAGTTCCATATTCTAATTTAATCACCATGGTGATGGCCATGGTCATGGCCTTTTTTGATGCATGATTCCTCCTGCTCTGGTCACCCCTGCAAGTGTAGTCCAGTCACATATTTTGACTTTTTTTTTTTTTTTTTTTTACCATGAGTTATACCCTCCTTGGAAAGCCCATCTTTTTACACCTTTATTGTATTGAGGTGAAAATAGTGCTTCTTGGTTATATTCTTGATCACTTGATGTGTAGAAGGCATCAAATATATTAGTCCTGCACACACTGTACACCATTTTGCTGACCCTGCTTGATGGGGGCAGAGGATTTCATATTAGCCATTTAGTTGTGTTTTTCTATTTTGATGGAAGCATAATTACTCATATACTTTATCATGTTTCCACATGATGTGCTAAGTGGTATGGACACCAAATTATTGACTCTGAGTTGATCTAAAGCACATATGCTCTCAGACATAAAGACACATATGTGGTCTGTGGTGCTGAAAGTTTGAGAAGGCTTTTGCTGTGGCCCAGAAACCTAATGCAGCAGAAACTGGCTTTTGTTACTGTAGTACAGTTAGCCATTATTTGCTTAAACTTAGGGCTTCATGGGCTGAACTGCCCAATATCTTTGCTCCTTCAGCCTAAGAGAGGTTAATATTAGCACCATCTCTTCTAACATGGCAGATGGTGGAGATCCCCAAACTTCAGGCTTGCCCTTGCTTGCCCATCAGACATACTTCCACTGCCTGCCAGCTGTGGTGACAGTTAACTAGAGGGAAAATAACTTTACAGAGATCAAGTCTTGGAATGTGACCAACCTTGGTAATCTAATCAAGAACACAGGATAAAGGATGGAGGAAGTAGTGTGACACTCACGAGTGGAACACGGACTTTGCAGCCAGACCATTTGTTCAAATCCTGGTTCTGCCAGTATCTATATCACTTTGCATAAATTATTTACTTTCTTTATGCATTATTTTTGTCATTAAATATTTAATAGTGCATACTCCACATGATTATTGTAACGATTAAATGAGTTCCCATATGTAAATCACTCAGGACATTTGCTGACATGTTTTAAGCCCTATGTAAGTATTTTCTATTATTAATAGAATGCACAACATATCTTTTTTCATTCTTCCACTTTTCTATTGCAGGACACAACACACCATTCAGACTTACTATTCCACAATAATTCAAGCATCCATGTATATTTTTATAACAGAATTTTTAAAAATCAAGGATCAATTCTCTTTACTTCTCAAAGTATTCTTTTATTAAGAAATCATAGACTGTTGTGAAGTGTGTTAACCAAGATGGCAGCTCCTATTAGGCACAGATAACTTTTGCAGGTGATAGTGAAGCTGAGAGAAAAATGAAATACAGATTGTCTCAATATTATACATTTTAAATATAGTCAGTTACCAAATGTCTCTTTCCTCTCCTTTTTCCTAGACCCTGGAATCTGTGCTGACTGAGCCCATCTGGGAAAGCACAGCAGCCAGATGGCCATTGTGAACTGTTGGGGAGGCCCCGAGGCAGTGAGAGTGAGTTTCAGAAAAGAAAGCTCTTTGGGACACAGTGAATACAGGCCTAATTTATATTTTAGGGCTTTAGAAGGAGATTAAGGCCAACAGCGGCATGATTTTAAACTGCAGTTGGGAGGGTTTTTTGTCTTTATGCCAGTGGAGCTGAATTATAAGTTTGGGGAGTTTTGGAAGTGTGAAAAGATGCCATAGAAAGAAAGGGATGATGAATAATTGTGTAGCTGCGCAGATTTTACAAACAGTATGTAAAAGGATTGAGGTTAAAGAGCCTCATCAAAGCAATGCCCTCTTCAATCGGTTATTGTCACAGGGATTATGACTTTAGGAGAGGTATAACCAGCAGGGGATAAAGGAGTGACATTCTTCGTCCTTTTTATGCCAAAGCACTTGAACAATTGATAACAAGGGATTAGAGACTGAAAATATATTGTGGTTTTGTTCTATTCAGACTAGTGTCAAGGTTGAAGAGACATGGTTCATGAACTTGAGAAGCATTAGTGCACTTGTTATGCAGTATCCGCAGACCTTATGTGTCTAGATTCCTAGCAAATACCATGATGACAAAAATTAGTTCTGGTCTAAGTTAATCAGTAAATCAGATACAGATACTCATCTGGCATTTCAGACATGGATCTTAATCCTCCCCTCATCTTTTCTTTATTAGATGGCATATATTAGATTTACTTATTTCGCTGAAGATTCCTTTTCCTATGGGAGATGTCTCATAAACACATGATGAAGAATTCTGGAACAATAAACTGAAGCTCAGTCAACGCCAGTGTACATGAAATGTGCCATGAATGTATATCATATTTTTCCATGCTTGGTGACTGTAATTACCATTCAACCACATTTTGCAATTCACAGTTGCCTCAGATTGTTAGTTTGTGACTGACTCTATCATGACTATTATAGTTATCCAATCATTAATTAACAACCCATATGTGTTGAGGACCCATATGTGCTAGGTGTAAAGGGATGCAAAGAGGAACACTCTTCCTCCCTTCAGGCATCTCACTCTCTAGTAGGTTGGAAATAACAAAACTTATCATACAAAGTGTTAAATGCAATGATAAAGATAAGTTTAGGACGTTAAGATAACCCCTGTCCCTTTGAACATAAATTGGGTTATAGAGAGGCAGAAAATGGAAATGGGTGTATGGGACAAATATAAAACAATATAATATGTGAAAGCTTGTCTGAGATTTCTGAACTAGTGATATAAATTTAGGAATCATACAAGTAGGTGGATAAAATTCGCTAATAAGTGGCTTCCAGTTGGGATGTAGAGGCTTTGAAAGATTTTCAGTCCTGTTGCATTAGTTATCTCTTGCTGTGTAACAAATTGCTCCCAACCTTAGCGGCTTAAAACATTTATTATCTCACATACTTTGTGAGGGTGAGGAATCTAAGTTGGTTTAGCTCAGTGGTTCTGACTCAGAGTATCTCTTGAGCTCGCAGACAAACTGTCACTAGGGTCGGCAGTCATCTTAGTCTCCTCTGGTAGAAGGTCCATTTCCAAGCAGGCTCATTCACATGGCTGTTGATTGGATTCTGCAGTTTCTCTACATGTGGGCATCTCCGTAGGCTGCCTGAACGTTGTTAGAAGATGGAAGCCTGTTCCCACAAAGCAAGTGATCTGATTAAGAGAGTGAGCCAGAGAGAGTATCCTCCCCAAGGTGGAAGCTGCAGTCTTTGGGGACAGGCCATCACTTTTGCCATATTTTAGTCTTCAGAAGTGTGTCCCTAAGTCTCGCCTACACTCAGGTAGATGGGAATTAAATTTTGTCTCTTGAAGGGAAAACAGTTTTGAAGAATTTGTGGACATATTTTTAAAGCTATCAAATTGCTGTAACAACAAGAAATCCTCAGTAAACTAAAAAATTATGCTTTCCTTTAAAGTCCCTGGAAAGCTGTGGATACATTGAAATCTGAAGAGACTAAGTTCTTAAAGGGAAAATGTTTTCTAACAAAACTGAAAGTCAAAGGATTCTTCTGGAGTCAGTTGATGAAGTTGGGGTAGGGATGACACTGATATTTTTTCTTAAGTACTTTCTCATTTTTCCTTGAACTGATGATTAATCATAGAGAACCTGTCATTATCTCTCTTCAATTAATCAAGATAGTTCAGGAGTAGCCACCTAATTCCCAGCCCTTTTTAAAATCATTTCCGTGGTTTCTTTCTAGTATTAGATATATTGTAGCAGCCATTTGGGCCCCTTCTAGCAGTATGACTTCCAAGTTTACCACTAGTGAACTTTTTAACCATTGTACTATCATAGGATGTCAGGGGCTATCCACATTCTACAAACTACTGGTGTTAGGATTCTCATGGCTAGAGTAGCCATCATCTGTGAAGGGCATGGTCACTAGGGGAACAGATTCCTCATGGATGAGCCACCCCACCAAAAATTCTACAGGAATTAGCTGAAGGAAGGTGACTCTAGAATGGATGATAGAGAAGGGGGATGATTAAGTATCAGGTTTTCTAGCCAAGGACCAACCCTGAGGACTGTGCATTTGGATGACCAAGGTCTGCATACAAGGGCCACAGGAACAGACTTGCATGACAAGAATGCTGACATCAGCCAAAGGCTGAGCCAGTCCTCTGAGATGCTAATGATAGGGGGCACAGAAGCATCTTCCAGGGCCATCCAGATTTGCCTCTCATCATTACATTGTAAAAATGTTTGTCCTTCCATTATTATTCTAAAAAAACCAGTATGAATTCCTAAAACTCCAGCAGGTTATTTATAAAAATTCAACTTATAAAGTTTATATGGTACCACCTATTTTTTTTTACTTAAGAGAGGGAGCCTACATCCTAACTTATATATATGCTATATAAATACATAATAATAAAAATGATTTGGCACTGGGATAGGCATAGCATAGAGATCATTGGAATAGACTGGAGCAGGGCTCCTTGACCTCAGTATTATTTATATTTTGAGCCAGATAATTTGTTGGTGGGAGTTGAGGTGGGGATGTTCTGTGCAATGTAATAGGTTTAGGCCTCAACCCACCTAGTCCAGTAGGACCCCTCCACCCGCCCCAAGAAAAACGTTCTCTGGGTATTTCCAAATGTCCTTTGGGTGGAAAATTGCACCTAGTTGAGAACCACTGGACTAGAATGCTCAAAAGTAAAGCTATGAAAAAAAAAAAGCTGTGTATTATGAAAGACCCTGTTGTTGATGAAATTGGCAGTATAAACCGATGGGGGAAATGGTTAATAGATGACATTAAGAAAACTGGCTCATATAGAGTAAAATAAGGCTGGATACTTTGGTGGGCTGAATAATGGCTCACTCACAGATTTCTGTGTCCTAATCCACAGAACCTGTGACTATTACTTTACAAAAGGGGTAACAGGGGGACTTTGCATAGCTTAAGGATTTTGAGATGAGATTACCTTGGATTATCCAATGGGTCTGATGAAATCAGATTATCCAATGGGTACTTATAAAAGGTGAAGTGAAGATGAAAGCAGAGAAATTTGAAGATGCTATGCTACTGGCTTTGAAGGTGTAGAAAGGGGCCATGAGCCAAGGATCATAAGGAATGCAGCTCTAAGGATTGAAAGGACAAGGAAATGGATTATCCTCTAGAGCCTTGAGAGCGAGCATGGCTCCACTGACACCTTGATTTCAGCTCAGCGAAACCCATTTCAGCTTTCTGTCCTTCAGAACTGTAAGAGAATAAATTTCTACTATTTTAAGTCATTAGTTAGTAATAGTTTGTCATAGCAGCAACAGGAAACTAATACAGACATCTACCTCCATATAATGATGCTAAAAGGATTAAGACATATACATAAATTAATAAACAGAATAAAGCTAGTAGCAGAAAATTTTGGAAAATAACTCTTTGGGTTGGGAGGGAGTTTTTAACTAAGATCTCTAAAGCATAAATCCTCAGGTAAAAACAAATACATTTAACTATTTCTAAAATTTCATTCAGTGGACAGTGAATGGAGGAACTATTTACAAAATCTGGACAGAGCTAAGGGGCAAAGTTTGATGAAGCATCTGGTGTTAGCAACACTGGGTAGCTTGTATCACTCATAGGTCTGAAGGGACCAGACGAAGGAATGGTTATCAGAAGAACTGCACTTGTGTTAGAGGAATGCAGCTACTGCCAAATCATGGTCTAGAAGGGAGGAAGTTGGAGGAATAACTTTTCCCTCCATCTCTCCTCCTGCTCTCCAGTGTCATGCTGGTATTTCCCACTGTCTGGAAACCAGCAGGGAAAATAGGCTGATAGGAGCAGTCCATCAAGGTTAGTTTCTTAGGTCACAAAGCAGAATGGAGAAAATTGACAGTTGATCGATAGGGGCATAAAAAGATCATTTAGCACAATTGAAAATATAATTTATATTCCTAAAATTATACCTTAGAAATGGATGAAAGATTAAAAAATATATATTTCAAAGTGAAGAATTAACAAGTAGTGACATCAGTGAGGATTGTAGAATAAGGAGCTCTGAAAAGCCTCTTGTCCATTAATGCAGTGAGAGCATTGGTAAAAATGATCAAAGTCAACTTTTCAGAACTTTGGAAATTAACCAAAGGCTTGCAAAAATCTGAGGAGCATTTATTGAAAAAAAAAAAAAAAGGATAAATTGCAGAAAAAACAGTGAGCTTGGCGTTTTGCCTTGCTGTAGTCCCATCTCCCTTTCTCCAGCTCTGCAGTCGTCTTGAAAACCAACAGTTTCACAATGTTAGTCATTATGAAAACCTCCTGTAGCCAAGCACCCATTGAAGGGAGCAGAGGAAATCTGAGGCTCTCCGAAAGCTCCGTCCCCAGAGAACGGTCATTATCAGATCTGTCTCGCAATTCCCTGGAAATCTCCATTTGCAGGGCTTGTATTTATTTAACTTGATTTACAACTCAATTATTGTGAACACCTTTTTCCTTGAAGCATTTGTTGTAAACAATCAGTGGTAATTTTAAAATTTTGAAGCTGCCTGAAGTGGTGATAACAGTTGTGATCAACAAGAAGCTGAACAAAAATCTTAAAAGGAAATGCTGGGTAATGAAATGGCCAGAAAAGGCTTTGGAAAACCTTGAAATAATTTTGGGAGTCTAGAAGGCTGCATACATAAGCAAGGCTGTATGTATGTCCAAGAAAGATCTGAGAAGTCTCTGATCTCTCATCTTTGATGGATCCTGAAGCTCTGTGCAAGCAGAAAGTAAACACTAAAGCAGAATTTTGACTGCTAGGTAGATCACTGAAGATGTGCCACAACACACAAACATAGCCCTTTGGTGAAATGCTTCAAGGCATTTAAGGACATTTCTGTTTAATCACTAGATGACCATTAAACTAATCAAGCAGAGGCTTAAGTGCTAAGTGGCTACAAAAAAATACATACTTTACAAAATGAGTTCAAGAAAATCACTAAACAAACAGCAGCAGCAGCAACCACAACAAACAACAGCTACCACAATGTGGGTGGGTGGGATCTGAATTGACACATTATATGATTTAAATTATCTAGATCACAATTTACAAGATCAAAAGACTTGTACGAAACAAGAAAATATGGTCCGTATGCTGGAGGAAAAAAATCAGGCAATAGAATGAAAGGGTCCCCAAGGAAGTCCAGACACTGGAGTTACTAGAAAAAACTATCAGCATTTCTAATATGTTCAAAGAACTAAAGGGAACCATCTCTAAAGAACTAAAGGAGGAGGAGCTTCAAGATGGCGGAGGAGTAAGACGTGGAGATGACCTTCCTCCCCACAAATACCTCAGAAATACGTCTACACGTGGAACAGCTCCTACAGACCACCTGCTGAACGCTGGCAGAAGACCTCAGACCTCCCAGAAGGCAAGAACTTCCCCACGTACCTGTGTAGGGCAAAAGAAAATAGAAACAATAGAGACAAAAGAATAGGGACAGGACCTGCACCAGTGGGAGGGAGCCGTGAAGGAGGAAAGGTTTCCACACACTAGGAAGCCCTTTCGTGGGCGGAGACAACAGGTTGCAGAAGTGGGGAGGCTTCAGAGCCACGGAGGAGAGGGCAGTAACAGGGGTGCCGAGGGCAAAGCGAAGAGATTTCCGCACAGAGGATCGGTGCCAACCAGCACTCACCAGCCCGAGAGGCTTGTATGCTCACCCGCCGGGGTGGGCGGGGGCTGGGAGCTGAGGTTCCAGCTTCGATCCGATCGAATCCCAGGGAGAGGACTGGGGATGGCTGCGTGAACACAGCCTGAAGGGGTTAGTGCACCACAGCTAGCCGGGAGGGAGTCCGGAAAAAAGTCTGGACCTGCCGAAGAGGCAAGAGACTTTTTCTTCCCTCTTTGTTTCCTGGTGTGCTGGAAGAGGGGATTAAGAGTGCTGCTTAAAGGAGCTCCAGAGACGGGCGCAAGCCGCGGCTATCAGCGTGGACCCCAAAGATGGGCATGAGATGCTAAGGCTGCTGCAGCAGCCACCAAGAAAAGAAGCCTGTGTGCAAGCACAGGTCACTATCCACACCTCCCCTCCCGGGAGCCTGTGTAGCCCGCGCCACTGCCAGGGTCCCATGATCCAGGGACAACTTCCCCAGGAGAACACACGGCACCTCAGGCTGGTGCAACGTCATGCTGGCCTCTGCCGCAGCAGGCTCGCCCTGCACTCCGTACCCATATCTTCCCCCAGCCTGAGTGAGCCAGAGCCCCCGAATCAGCGGCTTCTTTAACCACGTCCTGTCTGAGCGAAGAACAGATGCCCTGAGGCGACGTACATGCAGAGGCAGGGCCAAATCCAAAGCTAAATCCCAGGAGCTGTGCGAACAAAGAAAAGAAAGGGAAATTCTCCCAGCAGCCTCAGGAGCAGCGGATTAAATCTCCACAGTCAACTTGATGTACCCTGCATCTGTGGAATACCTGAATAGACAACGAATCATCCCAAACTGAGGAGGTGAACTTTGGGAGAAAGGATATATATATATATTTTTTCCCTTTTTCTCTTTTTGTGAATGTGTATATGTATGTTTCTGTGTGTGATTTTGTCTGTATAGCTTTGCCTTTGCCATTTGTCCTAGGGTTCTGTCTGTCTGGTTTTTCCTTTTTTTTTTTTAGTATAGTTTTCAGCGCTTGTTATCATTGGTGGATTTGTATTTTGGTTTGGTTGTTGTCTTCTTTCTTTTTTTAAATTACTTAAAAATTTTTTTAATAATTGTTTTTTATTTAATAACTTTTATATTTAATTTAATTTAATTTTATCCTTCTTTCTTTCTTATTTTCTCCCTTTTATTCTGAGCCGTGTGGATGACAGGCGCTTGTTGCTCCAGCCAGGCGTCAGGGCTGTGCCTCTGAGGTGGGAGAGCCAAGTTCAGGACATTGGTCCGCCAGAGACCTCCCAGCTCCATGTAATATCAAATGGCGAAAATCTCCCAGAGATCTCCGTATCAGCACCAGAACCCAGCTCCACTCAACGACCAGCAAGCTACAGTGCTGGATACCCTATGCCAAAAAACTAGCAAGACAGGAACACAACCCCATCCATTAGCAGAGAGGCGGCCCAAAATAATAATAAGTTCACAGACACCCCAAAACAAATCACCAGATGGAGACCTGCCCACCAGAAAGACAAGATCCAGCCTCATCCACCAGAACACAGGCACTAGTCCCCTCCACCAGGAAGCCTACACAACCCACTGAACCAACCTTAGCCACTGGGGGCAGACACCAAAAACAATGGGAACTATGAACTTGCAACCTGCAAAAAGGAGACCCCAAACACAGTAAGTTAAGCAAAATGAGAAGACAAAGAAACAAACAGCAGATGAAGGAGCAAGGTAAAAACTCACCAGACCTAACAAATGCAGAGGAAGTAGGCTGTCTACCTGAAAAAAAATGCAGAATAATGATAGTAAAGATGATCCAAAATCTTGGAAATAGAATGGAGAAAATACAAGAAATGTTTACCAAGGACCTAGAAGAACTAAAGAGCAAACAAACAACCATGAACAGCACAATAAATGAAATTAAAAATTCTTTAGAAGGGATCAATAGCAGAATAACTGAGGCAGAAGAACAGATAAGTGACGTGCAAGATAAAATAGTGGAAATAACTACCACAGAGCAGAATAAAGAAAAAAGAATGAAAAGAATTGAGGACAGTCTCAGAGACCTCTGGGGCAACATTAAATACACCAACATTCGAATTATAGGGGTTCCAGAAGAAGAAGAGAAAAAGAAAGGGACTGAGAAAATATTTGAAGAGATTATAGTTGAAAACTTCCCTAACATGGGAAAGGAAATAGTTAATCAAGTCCAGGAAGCACAGAGAGTCCCATACAGAATAAATCCAAGGAGAAATACACCAAGACACATCTTAATCAAACTATCAAAAATTAAATACAAAGAAAACATATTAAAAGCAGCAAGGGAAAAACAACAAATAACACACAAGGGAATCCCCATAAGGTTAACAGCTGAACTTTCATCAGAAACTCTGCAAGCCAGAAGGGAGTGGCAGGACATATTTAAAGTGATGAAGGAGAAAAACCTGCAACCAAGATTACTCTACCCAGCAAGGATCTCATTCAGGTTTGATGGAGAAATTAAAAGCTTTACAGACAAGCAAAAGCTGAGAGAGTTCAGCACCACCAAACCAGCTTTACAACAACTGCTAAAGGAACTTCTCTAGGCAAGAAACACAAGAGAAGGAAAAGACCTACAATAACAAACCCAGAACAATTAAGAAAATGGGAATACGAACATACATATCGATAATTACCTTAAATGTAAGTGGATTAAATGCTTCCACCAAAAGACACAGACTGGCTGAATGGATACAAAAACAAGACCCATATATATGCTGTCTACAAGAGACCCACTTCAGACCTAGGGACACATACATACTGAAAGTGAGGGGATATAGAAAGATATTCCATGCAAATGGAAACCAAAAGAAAGCTGGAGTAGCAATTCTCATATCAGACAAAATAGAGTTTAAATAAAGACTATTAGAAGAGACAAGGACACTACATAATGATCAAAGGATCAATCCAAGAAGAAGATATAACAATGGTAAATATTTATGCACCCAAATTAGGAGCACCTCAATACATAAGGCAAATACTAACAGCCATAAAAGGGGAAATCGACAGTAACACATTCACAGTAGGGGACTTTAACACCCCACTTTCACCAATGGACAGATCATCCAAAATGAAAATAAATAAGGAAACACAAGCTTTAAATGATACATTAAACAAGATGAACTTAATTGATATTTCTAGGACATTCCATCGAAAAACAACAGAATACACATTCTTCTCAAGTGCTCATGGAACATTCTCCAGCATAGATCATATCCTGGGTCACTAATCAACCCTTGGTAAATTTAAGAAAAATGAAATTTTATCAAGTATCTTTTCTGACCACAATGCTATGAGACTAGATATCAATTACAGGAAAACTGTAAAAAATAGAGACACATGGAGGCTAAAAAATACATTACTTAATAATGAAGTGATCGCTGAAGAAATCAAAGAGGAAATAAAAAAATACCTAGAAACAAATGACAATGAAAACACAATGACCCAAAACCTATGGGATGCAGCAAAAGCAGTTCTAAGAGGGAAGTTTATAGCAATACAATCCTACCTTAAGAAAGAAGAAACATCTCAAATAAACAACCTAACCTTACACCTAAAGCAATTAGAGAAAGAAGAACAGAAAAAACCTAAAGTTAGCAGGAGGAAAGAAATCATAAAGATCAGATCAGAAATAAATGAAAAAGAAATGAAGGAAACGTTAGCAAAGATCAATAAAACTAAAATCTGGTTCTTTGAGAAGATAAACAAAATTGATAAACCATTACCCAGACTCATCAAGAAAAAAAAAAAAAATTACCCAGACTCATCAAGAAGACTCAAATCAGTAGAATTAGAAATGAAAAAGGAGAAGTAACAACTGACACTGTGGAAATACCAAAGGATCATGAGAGATTACTACAAGCAACACGATACCAATAAAATGGACAACCTGGAAGAAACAGACAAATTGTTAGAAATGCACAGCCTCCTGAGACTGAACCAGGAAAAAATAGAAAATATGAACAGACCAATCACAAGCACTGAAATTGAAACTGTGATTAAAAATCTTCGAACAAGCAAAAGCTCAGGACCAGATGGCTTCACAGGCAAATTCTATCAAACATTTAGAGAAGAGCTAACACCTATACTTCTCAAACTCTTCCAAAATATTGGAGAGGGAGGAACACTCCCAAACTCATTCTATGAGGCCACCATCACCCTGATACCAACACAACACAAAGATACTACAAAAAAAGAAAATTACAGACCAATATCATTGATGAACATAGGTGCAAAAATCATCAACAAAATACTAGCAAACAGAATCCAGTAGCACATTAAAGGATCATACACCATGATCAAGTGTGGTTTATCCCAGGAATGCAAGCGTTCTTCAATATATGCAAATCAATCAATGTGATACACCATATTAACAAATTGAAGGAGAAAAACCATATGATCATCTCAATCGATGCAGAGAAAGCTTTTGACAAAATTCAACACCGATTTATGATAAAAACCCTCCAGAAAGTAGGCATAGAAGGAACTTACCTCAACATAATAAAGACCATATATGACAAACCCACAGCCGACATTGTCCTCAATGGTGAAAAACTGAAACCATTTCCACTAAGATCAGGAACAAGACAAGGTTGCCCACTCTCACCACTATTATTCAACATAGTTTTGGAAGTTTTAGCCATAGCAATCAGAGAAGAAAAACAAATAAAAGGAATCCAAATTGGAAAAGAAGGAGTAAAACTGTCACTGTTTGCAGATGACATGGTACTATGCACAGAGAATCCTAAAGATGCTACCAGAAAACTACTAGAGCTAATCAGTGAATTTGGTAAAGTAGCAGGATACAAAATTAATGCACAGAAATCTCTTGCATTCCTAGACACTAATGATGAAAAATCTGAAAGTGAAATTAAGAAAACACTCTTATTTACTATTGCAACAAAAAGAATAAAATATCTAGGAATAAACCTCGCTAAGGAGACAAAATACCTGTATGCAGAAAATTATAAGACACTGATGAAAGAAATTAAAGATGATACAAATAGATGGAGAGATACACCATGTTCTTGGATTGGAAGAATTAACATTGTGAAAATGACTATACTACCCAAAGCAATCTCTAGATTCAATGCTATCCTTATCAAATGAACACTGGCATTTTTCACAGAACTAGAACAAAAAATTTCACAATTTGTATGGGAACACAGAAGACCCCGAATAGCCAAAGCAATCTTGAGAATGAAAAACGGAGCTGGAGGAATCAGGCTCCCGGATTTCAGACAATACTACAAAGCTACAGTAATCAAGACAGTATGGTACTGGCACAAAACCAGAAAGATAGATCAATGGAACAGGATAGAAAGCCCAGAGATAAACCCACGCACGTATGGTCACCTCATGTTTGATAAAGGAGGCAAGAATATACAATGGAGAAAAGACAGCCTCTTCAATAAGTGGTGCTGGGAAAACTGGACAGCTACATATAAGAGAATGAATTTAGAACACTCCTGAACACCATACACAAAAATAAACTCAAAATGGATTAAAGACCTAAATGTAATGCCAGATACTGTTAAACTCTTAGAGGAGAACTAGGCAGATCACTCTATGACATAAATCACAGCAAGATCCCTTTTTTTTTTTTTTTTTTTTTTTTTTGCAGTACACAGGCCTCTCACTGTTGTGGTCTCTCCCGTTGCAGAGCACAGGCTCTGGACGCGCAGGCTCAGCGTCCATGGCTCACAGGCCCAGCCGCTCTGCGGCATGTGGGATCTTCCCGGACCGGGGCACGAACCCGCGTCCCCTGCATTGGCAGGCAGACTCTCAACCACTGCGCCACCAGGGAAGCCTGCAAGATCCTTTTTGACCCACCTCCTAGAGAAATAGAAATGAAAATAAAAACAAATGGGACCTAATGAAACTTCAAAGCTTTTGCACAGCAAAGGAAATCATAAACAGGACGAAAAGACACCCCTCAGAATGGGAGAATATATTTGCAAATGAAGCAACTGACAAAGGATTAATCTCCAAAATTTATAAGCAGCTCATGCAGCTCAATATCAAAAAAAAAACAACCCAATCCAAAAATGTGCAGAAGACCTAAATAGACATTTCTCCAAAGAAGATATACAGATTGCCAACAAACACATGAAAGAATGCTCTACATCATTAATCATTAGAGAAATGAAAAATCAAAACTACAATGTGATATCATCTCACACCAGTCAGAATGGCCATCATCAAAAAATCTGCAAAGAATAAATGCTGGAGAGGGTGTGGAGAAAATGGGACCCTCATACACTGTTGGTGGGAATGTAAATTGATACAGCCACTATGGAGAACAGAATGGAGATTCCTTAAAAAACCAAGAATAGAACTACTATAAGACCCAGCAATACCACTCCTGGGCATATACCCTTAGAAAACCATAATTCAAAAAGAGTCATGTACCACAATGTTCATTGCAGCTCTATTTACAATAGCCAAGACATGGGAGCAACCTGAGTGTCCATCGACAGATGAATGGATAAAGAAGATGAGGCACATATATACAATGGAATATTACTCAGCCATAAAAAGGAATGAAATTGAGTTATTTGTAGTGAGGAGGATGAACCTAGAGTCTGTCATACAGAGTGAATAAGTCAGGAAAAGAAAAACAAATACCGTATGCTAACACATATATATTGAATCTAAGAAAAAGCAAAAAAATTGGTCATGAAGAATCTAGGGGCAAGATGGTAATAAAGAAGCAGTCCTACTAGAAGATGGAGTTGAGCACATGGGGAGGGAGAGGGGTATGCTGGGACAAAGTTAGAGATTGATAGTGTATATATTCAAATATATACACTACCAAATGTAAAAGAGATAGCTAGTGGGAACAGTCGCATAGCACACGGAGATCAGCTCGGTGCTTTGTGACCACCTAGAGGGGTGGGATTGGGAGGGTGGTAGGGAGGGAGATGCAAGAGGGAAGAGATATGGGTATATGTGTATATGTATAACTGATTCACTTTGTTATAAAGCAGAAACTATCACACCGCTGTAAAGCAATTATACTCAAATATAAACGTTAAAAAAATAAAGAACTAAAGGAGCATATGATTATGATGTCTCTAAATAAAGAAAATCAATAAGTAGAAATTACTAAAAACAAAAAATACTGGAGTTGAAATCTATAATAAATGAAATGAAAATTTCACTATAGAGTTCAACCACAGATTTGAGCTAGCAGAAGAAAGAATCAGCAATCCTTAAGGTAGGTCAGTGGAGATTGTCTAGTCTAAGGAACAGAGAGAAAGAAGAATGAAGAAAAATGAATAGAGCCTCAGAGACCTGAGAGAGCAGCTTCAGCTGCTGTGTTCCTACACCCCATGTCATTGCTCCTCCTTTCTGGTTGTAGACTTCAGCATAGTTCTTCCTTTTTCAGGTTCAGTGACCGCTCCCTTCACTTATTCTTTTGAACCTAGGGGTTGTAGAGCTGTGCTGCTTCTAACCCTGGTCTACTAAAATAGCCCTTGTGGGTCCCTCTAACCTTATCCACATCTTTTAAAAAATAGTCCATTTGTAAATACCCTCCCTCAAATTGTCTTATTTGAGTAATAATTATAGACATATTTATTACAGTAAACAGATGGTGAATACCTAGTTGTCACTAGGGGAATAAAAAAGTAAAACGTGATTATATATACCATGGAATACTATTCCACTGCTAGAAGCAATGAATGAAATATATTTATAGCAACATTGCTATACTTTATAAAGTGTCGAATAAAAAGAAAAAGAAGACATAAAATAAAACTGTTAGTATCGTAAACCTGTAGTTGTGTGCACATTTAAATCCTATAGAATTCTATTATTTTTTCAAACATACACAGATAGTCAGTGACGTGTACTATAGTGGGTGTCCAGTGAGAATGTAGGGAATGAGAGTGATATCAGCACTGAAGGGAAGAATAAAATTATGTATGTGAGGGATCTTTCATGGAAAATTAGAGTATGTCATGAGCTGAGGGGTCTGACTAATTGAACTCATGCATAGACTTCCAGAAAAAGGCAAATACATAAAAATAAAATTAGTAGTTTTGATTAAGTGATTGCCAAAATCATTTTGGTTCTGAAGTTCTTTTACGCTATAATTATGAATTTAAGATGTCTTAAGATGAAACTGGGCAACCCCATTTAAAAAATGGCATATTAATGATTATTCTGCCTATGATGTGCTTATTCAACACAAAAGTAGAGAATTCAGCCTAATGGAAGTTGCCATTTTGACCAATTAGGAGAGGATGAGGGATAGAGTCATGGGTGGAGTAGGAGCTGTGACTGGGTTGAGAGTTAGAACTGTGGATGGGTAGAGTAGAACTTTGGGATGTGGTAATTAGAAGACTTAGAGGGGCAGAATGAGAGTACGGATGGAGCCAGGGATGAGGTGATACTCAAGAAGGGGACATCATACTTCTTTGCTCATTAATTGGCTATAAATTTTTAGAAAATGACATCATATTTGTTCTTAATGCTGCATGTCAATATATTGTTATATTGTCACATCAAATTATCCATGAATTAAAATGATATTAAAATGACATATATTTTTGTCTTTGAATAGTTCAAATCATCATAAATGATGGAAGCCATGATCATTGATGGGAAGTTTTTTGAAAAAGGTAGATTTGATTGTCTGGGAAAGGAGAGATCTTTGAGAAAGAGGTGTCACTCTATTCAGAAAAAAGGGATGACTACTTATTATTTAACATTTCATGTGCCCGTCAGGCAAACCCAAATAATTTAGATGTGGGAGAATGTGGGCTGTGTAAGATTTATTTGGCTTGATAACTGTGGGAAAATTTGGCAGGAAAATTCTAAAGATAGAGAACAGACACTTTAAAAAAGGAAACTGTTTTGCTTATGACATTGATTTAACTAATAAAAGCAGAAATTGTTTGATGCCAGTTGTTTCTTCGTTTGGGGATATTATTGAATTTTTAAGTGAATGATGATGATTTAACTTTAATTATCACGTCACTAACTTAAAAGTGGTTGTGTATTCTTAGTGGATTGGTTTGTGTAGCTATACCCCAAGAAAATGGCAGACCACAAGTAGCATGCGAATGTCTTCCTTATTGAATGTCTTTGGAAAGGGAATCTACGTATATAGTTGCTTACAGTATATGATCTGAGATGAAATGAAATAAACTATGTTTATTTATTTTATTTATATATATATTTTTTGCGGTACGCGGGCCTCTCACTGCTGTGGCCTCTCCCATTGCGGAGCAAAGGCTCCGGACGCACAGGCTCAGCGGCCATGGCTCACGGGCCCAGCCGCTCTGAGGCATGTGGGATCCTCCCGGACCGGGGCACGAACCTGCGTCCCCGGACTCTCAACCACTGTGCCACCAGGGAAGCCCCAAGCTATGTTTATTGTGTGGAACAAAAGGGGGTAGCTGGATTCCTGTGACAGTCTCTAACCAGAGAGAATCTCCACCAGGTTCAGTTAACCTCTCTCCCCGTTGGTGAGATTGTCTCAGAGTTAACTATAATTGTTGAATTACAATTTGGGGTAGTCTCGTTGTGGAAAAGGGTAATCTTCATTCACAGAGGAGGTAAAGGGAGAAGAGAAATGTGTTCTCTAATATTGAGAAAACAGTTTGGAGTCCAATCTTGCCAGACAATTACATAATTGGCAGTCAAAAGCACTGTAAGATCTTCAAGACCTGGAAATCACTATCTTCGGTACTACATCTGTTTCACAGGCATGTTCCAGCCCCTCTGAGTCACAATAGCGAAGATTTCTGTTGTTCTGTTTTCCCAGCCAGTTGTTATTTGTGCTCAACTGTTCAAGGAGCATGCCTCCTGAATGACTTAAGTTTCTGGGTGAAACAGAAAAGCAGGTGGGAGCAATGCGGTGATTCTATAAGCTTTCAGAGTACTGCAGCTTCCCCCCTTATCTCTGAGCAGGCAAGTGCTTTCTGAAGTGATGTGAACATTCACCAGACCTCTGTTACTTTGAAGTGCTTGCCTTTCCCAGCAGTTCTGACTGGTCTTTAGGGGGAAGTGGAATTCTCTAAGCTGGGTGCCTTATGGAGCATGGAGAGTGGCTGGTGCACAGCTGGTTTTAAGAGGGTAGGAGCTGAAGCCAGAGACAATTCTGTCTCCTCGGAAAGTTTAAATGCTCTATAGGCTTGTAATGAAAGCAACACAAGCTGTTGGCTGATTGACTTCTCTGCTTACCTGATGATTTAGCTTGTGTGAGAAACAGAAGGGGCGCTAGCTCGCTGTGGTGCACACTGCCGCCAGGCATCCTACACTGGTGGATGCCTTCACTGTTCTCTTGAATATTTATCACCTGTCAACTGGAGGAACAGGGGCATTGAGTTATCACTGAACTGTGGATGTTACCAATAAAAAAGCCACAAAAGCTGCCCTAGTGTTCTGTACAAAGCTTAAAGAATATTTTCTCTGAGTCCTTTCATGTTCTTAATTTTGGATAATACAAAGTATGTACACTTTTCATAATCCAACATTTTGTAAATTGTTTTTCCAAATGGTTACAGATGTACTGCAAATAGAAATTAGGGGGTCCAAAATATGTGTGAATGGGTGGGGAAGTTCTCTTCTAAAGTATAGATGGTTACTGCAATACAAAACTCATTACAATTAGCCCTTAAAGTTTTAGAAGAGAATTAAGAGAAGCGGTTCTTTAACTGGAGTAGATTGCTTACTTGGGTGTGATGATTGGAGGACACTTTGATTTATTATCAGCTATAGGAATCTTGGTAAACTATGTTAGATCATGCTGCTTCTCTGCTTAAAACCCCCCAATAACTTCCCATATCACTCTGAGTATAAGATTTTGAATAACTGTTCCCCTCAGTGCCCTATGTGACCAGTACCTGTACTGCCACTGCTCCCCAGCCCCACCTCACCCATCTGACTCCTTGTATTACACACCACTTTGCTCACTCCGTTCCAGACACGCTGATCTGTCTGTTGTCCCTCTAACAGATCAAACCCACTTTCCCCACCCACATGGTCTTCACATTTGCAGTTTCCTCTGCCTAGAAAACTTCTCCTTCCTAAGAAAACTTCGTGGTTTGCTCTCTCATTTCCTTTAAGTTCTTTCTTACATATGCCATCTTTTCAACGATATTTCCCTAGCATCCTATCTAAAATTGCGTCCCCTACTCTGAGCTTTCTTGCCTCTACTCTGTGTAATGCTTTTCATAAATAGAATATATATTTTATACATTGTTTATTGTTTATTGTTCATCTTCCCATTAGAATGTAATCTGCATGAAGGAAGATTACTACTATCTCTCAGGCAGCTAGAACAATGTCCAGAGCAGAGTAATCACTCCATAAATATTTGTTCAAAAATAAATAGCTGACATTTATTCATGTTTCTGCTATGCTGTATACTCTTTTACCTGCTTTATACTTACATCATTTCCTACTCACAAGAACACAATAAAAGCAGTCGTTCTGCTTCCTTTCATTTTACTGAAGGGAAAACTAATGCAGAGTTTTGAATAACTTCAAGATTATATTACTAGAAAGCAGTAGAGCAGGATTTAAACTCTGATAGCCCTGATCTAACAGATCAAACTCTTAGCACTATTTCACTCTGTTAATCATAATATTGTAGTATTCTACCTACGTGAAAACTATATTTTATGATGATTTTTTTGGGGGAGGATTTAAATGTTTTCCTAATTTTCAAGAGATTTTCATAATCCTGTCTCAAGAAAAATTTACTTTGGGTGTGAATAATTTCAAATGGCATTTACTGTTTGTTCCAACAGTAGAATATATAAACATTTTGAAACCCTCAACAACATTGCAGAATAAAACCAATGAAATTAATGCCCTCACGGAGACAGGAAACAAAACATCTGAACCACAACACTATGCACAAATATTAGTTTTAGTTTTAGACATTAATTACAGAGCTTTATTTATAAATTTATTTTCCATTTTTAAAGAAAAAAATGACTTTTAGATGTTGTTATAAAAATGAGGATTATTTATGCCATCCTTTTAGAATGCAGATAAGAAAATTAAGGCTCACTGACAGTGACCCTCTAGCCCAAATAATTTGTTGGCAGTAAAACTCTTGATAATTACATGTTTTGTTTGGTAACTGAGGAAGTAGCTATTGAGTCCTATAATGTTAGTTGTTTATATTAATTTATCTTTTAAATAAGAAATGCATAAACATTTGAATTATAATTTTAAATATTTTATGTTTCGGAGGAAAGAGAAAATATGTATGTATCTCATTTAAAATGTATTTAGCCATCATTTTAATTATTCTTCCATGCCTTTTATTAATTTTTTTGTCTTTACGTAAGCAAATTGAATATTCACTTTTGCACACTGTGCAGAATAAAGTCATAGATATTTCTGATTTTTTTTAATAGTGGATGTAAATTGATCAAGATAAACGTAAAAAAAACCCTTTCTTCCCTATAGCTTTCAGAAAACATACTATGGGAGCACCAATAAATGCTTTAAACTTTTGTGTTCAATATTAAAATTACTAGGTTGGTTAAATCCCCCTACTCCAACTCTACCAAATGATATGACATAGAATAATGTACACTTGTCTCCATCATGTTTTGTGTTCAGAATGGATTACTTTAGAGGATACTGGGATGGACACATTTTTTCAAATGGGTTCCTCATTGTATTGCCATCGGTGACAGCATGGTAATTATTCCAACCTGCTCTGTGTGTCTACTGTGAGCCCAACATGAGGAAATGGAAGTTAGCAGAAAATGGGGAAAGGAAGGGGAAGGTAAGGTGAAGACAAAAAGAGAAGAAAAAGTGGCTTCCCTTTTTTCACCTTCCCAACAGAATTTACCATTTCAAGAGCTTTCACTTCACATATTAGGCAGGCAACTTTGGAGTATGCTGGCCCTCAGAAAGCATTTCTGCTCCAGGAACCAAAGGAATGTGGGCTCAGGGATACAATTCTCAAAACAGAATAAACAAGACTCCTTTTATTATAGGATTACAAGTCGCTTTCCTTAGCAAGTTGGGAAGAGTTGTCATCTTAGTATTTAAGGCAATACATACTGTTGCCATAATTCATTTTGTTCATTACTTTCGAGCATCTGTCTAATGAGATGCAGTACATTGAGTTTGTTACTTGGCATATGGGCAGTACTAATAATGCTTTACTATTTTACTCTTCATTTTTTCCCTTTCTCTTCTGAAATGGGGGAGGCAAAGTACTGAATCACAGTCTTACTACGGTACTTTTACTTCTGAAACACCTGCTCCCCTTCCCTGTCTGCCTCTGCACATTGACCTTATGCTAATTCCTCAGCTGATTGTGCTGCTTGTCCTTCAGATAGACAGCTCCTTGCTGTCTGCTTCTCAGTTTGTGATCGGACTTCCTTGTTACTTTCTCCCTCTTCCCAGATTCCATCTTGACTTCGTTTCTGTCTTAAAACAATTCCATGGGTAAGCGTTGGTGAGATGTTAATTTGGGAAGCATGGCCTGCAATCTGTGGAGCAATAAGAACAGCTGGTGCTGCTGCTGTTCAGTTTTTCTTGGCAGATGGACGTAGAGGGAATTACGAATGGGGAAATTTGCCTCAGCCTTGGCTGCTATTTCTTACAGCAATGTACATTTGCCCGCTCTCTCTCTCCTGTACCACTCCAGCATCACAGCTTGATACTTTAATGCATTCCCCTAAATTCATGGTCCAGGGCTTCCTGTGTAGCTTTTGTTATATGCTTCATGCTCAGTAGACATCTGGCTACTTGACCACAATGAGAGGCAGTTTCAGTTATGCTTAAGCAGTTTTAAGTGTACATTGAGGAAATGTTATTCCACATCTTCAGTAATTTTAGGTCAAGACTAAACTGTTTGGCTACTTATATAGTAAAATGAGCTTCAATGAGTGTCTTAGTCTTCTAGGACTGCTGTAACAAAATATCATAGACCAGGTGGCTTAATCAGAGGACATTTGTTTCTTACAGTTAACAGCGTGAGAAGACCAAAATCAAGGTGTCTGCCTTTTCATTTCCTGGTGAGGGTCTTCTTTCCGGCTTTCAGATGGCCACATCCTGTTTATCCTCATCTGACAGAGATAGAGCAAGCCCCAGTGTCTGTTCTTCTTCTTATAAGGGCACTAATCCCAACATGGGGTCCCACCCTCATGACCTCATCTAAACCTAATTACCTCGCAAAAGCCCCACCTCCTAATACCATCACACTGGAGGCTGGAGCTTAAACTTATAGATTTGGTGAGGGGGTGGGCACAAACATTCAGTCCATAACAGTGAGTTATAACCTATGTACCATAAAACTTACCAATTTTTTTTTAACATCTTTATTGGAGTATAATTGCTCTACAATGGTGTGTTAGCTTCCGCTCTACAACAAAGTGAATCAGTTATACATATACACATGTTCCCATATCTCTTCCTTCTTGCGTCTCCCTCCCTCCCACCCTCCCCATCCCACCCCTCCAGGTGGTCACAAAGCACCGAGCTGATCTCCCTGTGCTATGCAGCTGCTTCCCACTAGCTATCTACCTTACGTTTGGTAGTGTATATATGTCCATGCCTCTCTCTTGCTTTGTCACAGCTTACCCTTCCCCCTCCCCATATCCTCGAGTCCATTCTCTAGTAGGTCTGTATCTTTATTCCTGTCTTACCCCTAGGCTCTTCATGACATTATTTTTTCCTTAAATTAAATATATATGTGTTATACGGTATTTGTCTTTCTCTTTCTGACTTACTTCACTCTGTATGACAGACTCTAGGTTTAGACACCTCATTACAAAGCTCAATTTCATTTCTTTTTATGGCTGAGTAATATTCCATTGTATATATGTGCCACATCTTCTTGATCCATTCATCCGATGATGGACACATAGGTTGTTTCCATCTCCTGGCTATTGTAAATAGAGCTGCAATGAACATTTTGGTACATGACTCTTTTTGAATTATGCTTTTCTCAGGGTATGTGCCCAGTAGTGGGATTGCTGGTTCATATGGTAGTTCTATTTGTAGTTTTTTAAGGAACCTCCATACTTTCTCCACAGTGGCTGAATCAATTTACATCCCCACCAACAGTGCAAGAGGGTTCCCTTTTCTTGAAACCCTCTCCAGCATTTATTGTTTCTAGACTTTTTGATGATGTCCATTCTGACCGGTGTGAGATGATATCTCATTGTAGTTTTGATTTGCATTTCTCTAATGATTAATGAAGTTGAGCATTCTTTCATGTGTTTGTTGGCAGTCTGTATATCTTCTTTGGAGAAATGTCTATTTAGGTGTTCTGCCCATTTTTGGATTGGGTTGTTTGCTTTTTTGTTATCGAGCTGTTATAAATTTTGGAGATTAATCCTTTTTCAGTTGCTTCATCTGCAAATATTTTCTCCCATTCTGAGGGTTGTCTTTTGGTCTTGTTTATGGTTTCCTTTGCTGTGCAAAAGCTTTTAAGTTTCCTTAGGTCCCATTCGTTTATTTTTGTTTTTATTTCCATTTCTCAAGGAGGTGGGTCAAAAAGGATCTTGCTGTGATTTATGTCATAGAGTGTTCTGCCTATGTTTTCCTCTAAGAGTTTGATAGTTTCTGGCCTTACATTTAGGCCTTTAATCCATTTTGAGCTTATTTTTGTGTATGGTGTTAGGGAGTGATCTAATCTCATACTTTTACATGTACCTGTCCAGTTTTTCCAGCACCACTTATTGAAGAGGTTGTCCTTTCTCCACTGTACATTCCTGCCACCTTTATCAAAGATAAGGTGACCATATGTGCGTGGGTTTATTTCTGGGCTTTCTATCCTGTTCCACTGATCTATCTTTCTGGTTTTGTGCCAGTACCATACTGTCTTGATTACTGTACCTTTGTAGTATAGTCTGAAGTCAGGGAGCCTGATTCCTCCAGCTCCGTTTTTGTTTCTCAAGATTGCTTTGGCTATTCGGGGTCTTTTGTGTTTCCATAAAAATTGTGTAATTTTTTGTTTTATTTCTGTGAAAAATACCAGTGGTAGTTTGATAGGGATTGCATTGAATCTGTAGATTGCTTTGGGTAGTAGAGTCATTTTCACAATGTTAATTCTTCCAATCCAAGAACATGGTATATCTCTCCATCTATTTGTATCATCTTTAATTTCTTTCATCAGTGTCTTATAATTTTCTGCATACAGGTCTTTTGTCTCCTTAGGGAGGTTTATTCCTAGATATTTTATTCTTTTTGTTGCAATGGTAAATGGGAGTGTTTTCCTGATTACACTTTCAGAGTTTTCATCATTAGTGTATAGGAATGCCAGAGATTTCTGTGCATTAATTTTGTGTCCTGCTACTTTACCAAATTCACTGATTAGCTCTAGTAGTTTTCTGGTAACATCTTTAGGATTTTCTATGTATAGTATCATGTCATCTGCAAACAGTGACAGCTTTACTTCTTCTTTTCCAATTTGGATTCCTTTTATTTCCTTTTCTTCTCTGATTGCTGTGGTTAAAACTTCCAAAACTATGTTGAATAAGAGTGGTGAGAGTGGGCAACCTTGTCTTGTTCCTGATCTTAGTTGAAATGCTTTCAATTTTTCACCATTGAGGATGATGTTGGCTGTAGGTTTGTCATATATGGCCTTATTATGTTGAGGAAAGTTCCCTCTATGCCTACTTTCTGCAGAATTTTTATCATAAATGGGTGTTGAATTTTGTCGAAAGCTTTCTCTGCATCTATTGAGATGATCATATGGTTTTTCTCCTTCAATTTGTTAATATGGTTTATCACATTGATTGTTTTGCGTATATTGAAGAATCCTTGCATTACTGGAATAAACCCCACTTGATCATGGTTTATGATTCTTTTAATGTGCTGTTGGATTCTGTTTGCTAGTATTTTGTTGATGATTTTTGCATCTATGTGCATCAGTGATATTGGCCTGTAGTTTTCTTTCTTTGTGACATCCTTGCCTGGTTTTGGTATCAAGGTGATGGTGGCCTCGTAGAATGAGTTTGGGAGTGTTCCTCCCTCTGCTATATTTTGGAAGAGTTTGAGGAGGATAGGTGTTAGCTCTTCTCTAAATGTTTGATAGAATTCGCCTGTGAAGCCATCTGGTCCTGGGCTTTTGTTTGTTGGAAGATTTTTTTTTTTTCTTTTTGCGGTACGTGGGCCTCTTGCTGTTGTGGCCTCTCCCGTTGTGGAGCACAGGCTCCGGACGCACAGGCTCAGAGGCCATGGCTCATGGGCGCAGCTGCTCCACGGCATGTGGGATCTTCCCGGACTGGGGCACAAACCCGTGTCCCGTGCATCGGCAGGTGGACTCTCAACCACTGCGCCACCAGGGAAGCCCTGTTGGAAGATTTTTAATCACAGTTTCAATTACAGTGCTTGTGATTGGTCTGTTCATATTTTCTATTTCTTCCTGATTCAGTCTTGCAGGTTGTGCATTTCTAGGAATTTGTCCATTTCTTCCAGGTTGTCCATTTTATTGGCATACAGTTGCTTGTAGTAATCTCTCATGATCTTTTGTACTTCTGCAGTGTCAGTTGTTACTTCTCGTTTTTCACTTCTAATTCTATTGATTTGAGCCTTCTCCCTTTTTTTCTCGATGAGTCTGGCTAATGGTTTATCAATTTTGTTTATCTTCTCAAAGAACCAGCTTTTAAATTTACTGATCTTTGCTATCGTTTCCTTCATTTCTTTTTCATTTATTTCTGATCTGGTTTTTATGATTTCTTTCCTTCTGCTAACTTTGGGGCTTTTCTGTTCTTCTTTCTCTAATTGCTTTAGGTGCAAAGTTAGGTTGTTTATTCGAGATGTTTCCTGTTTCTTAAGGTAGGACTGTATTGCTATAAACTTTCCTGTTAGAACTGCTTTTGCTGCATCCCATAGACTTTGGGTCATCCTGTCTCCATTGTCATTTGTTTCTAGGTATTTTTTAATTTCCTCTTTGATTTCTTCAGTGATCACTTCATTATTAAGTAGTGTATTGTTTAGCCTCCAAGCATTTGTACTCTTTACAGATCTTTTACTGTAATTGATATGTAGTCTCATAGCGTTGTGGTCAGAAAAGATACTTGAAACAACTTCAATTTTCTTAAATTTACCAAGGCTTGACTTGTGACCCAAGATATGATCTATCCTGGAGAATGTTCCCTGAGCACTTGAGAAAAATGTGTATTCTGCTGTTTTTCGATGGAATGTCCTAGAAATATCAATTAAGTTCATCTTGTTTAATGTATCATTTAAAGCTTGTGTTTCCTTATTTATTTTCATTTTGGATGATGTGTCCATTGGTGAAAGTGGGGTGTTAAAGTCCCCTACTATGAATGTGTTACTGTCGATTTCTTCTTTTATGGCTGTTAGTATTTGCCTTATGTATTGAGGTGCTCCTATGTTGGGTGCATAAATATTTACAATTGTTATATCTTCTTCTTGGATCGATCCCTTGATCATTATATAGTGTCCTTCTTTGTCTCTTGTAATAGTCTTTATTTTAAAGTCTATTTTGTCTGATATGAGAATTGCTACTTCAGCTTTCTTTTGGTTTCCATTTGCATGAAATATCTTTTTCCATCCCCTTACTTTCAGTCTGTATGTGTCTCTAGGTCTGAAGTGGGTCTCTTGTAGACAGCAAATATATGGGTGTTGTTTTTGTATCCATTCAGCCAATCTGTGTCTTTTGGTGG
This sequence comes from Grampus griseus, assembly GCF_964374135.1. NCBI lineage: Eukaryota > Metazoa > Chordata > Mammalia > Artiodactyla > Delphinidae > Grampus > Grampus griseus. The sequence goes on from NC_138998.1 coordinate 101,598,110, forward strand.
GAGCATTTAGTCCATTTACATTTAAGGTAATTATCGATATGTATGTTCGTATTCCCATTTTCTTAATTTTTTTGGGTTCGTTATTGTAGGTCTTTTCCTTCTCTTGTGTTTCTTGCCTAGAGAAGTTCCTTTAGCAGTTGTTGTAAAGCTGGTTTGGTGGTGCTGAACTCTCTCAGCTTTTGCTTGTCTGTAAAGCTTTTAATTTCTCCATCTGATCTGAATGAGATCCTTGCTGGGTAGAGTAATCTTGGTTGGAGGTTTTTCTCCTTCATCACTTTAAATATGTCCTGCCACTCCCTTCTGGCTTGCAGAGTTTCTGCTGAAAGATCAGCTGTTAACCTTATGGGGATTCCCTTGTGTGTTATTTGTTGTTTTTCCCTTTCTGCTTTTAATATGTTTTCTTTGTATTTAATTTTTGACAGTTTGATTAATATGTGTCTTGGCATATTTCTCCTTGGATTTATTCTGTATGGGACTCTCTGTGCTTCCTGGACTTGATTAACTATTTCCTTTCCCATATTAGGGAAGTTTTCAACTATTATCTCTTCCAATATTTTCTCAGTCCCTTTCTTTTTCTCTTCTTCTTCTGGAACCCCTATAATTCAAATGTTTGTGCCTTTAATATTGTCCCAGAGGTCTCTGAGACTGTCCTCAGTTCTTTTCATTCTTTTTTCTTTATTCTGCTGTGCAGTAGTTATTTCCACTATTTTATCTTCCATGTCACTTATCTGTTCTTCTGCCTCAGTTATTCTGCTATTGATCCCATCTAGAGTATTTTTAATTTCATTTATTGTGTTGTTCATCGTTGTTTGTTTCATCTTTAGTTCTTCTAGGTCCTTGTTAAATGTTTCTTTTATTTTGTCCATTCTATTTCCAAGATTTTGGATCATCTTTACTATCATTATTCTGAATTCTTTTTCAGGTAGACTGCCTATTTCCTATTCAGTTGTTAGGTCTGGTGGGTTTTTATCTTGCTCCTTCATCTGCTGTGTGCTTTTCTGTCATTTCTTTTTGCTTATCTTACTGTGTTTGGGGTCTCCTTTTTGCAGGCTGCAGGTTTGTAGTTCCTGTTGTGTTTAGTGTCTGTCCCCGGTGGCTAAGGTTGGTTCAGTGGGTTGTGTAGCCTTCCTGGTGGAGGGGACTAGTGCCTGTGTTCTGGTGGATGAGGCTGGATCTTGTCTTTCTGTTGGGCAGGTCCACGTCTGGTGGTGTGTTTTGGGGTGTCTGTGGACTTATTTTGATTTTAGGCAGCCTCTCTGCTAATAGGTGGGGTTGTGTTCCTGTCTTGCTAGTTGTTTGGCATAGGGTGTCCAGCACTGTAGCTTGCTGGTCGTTGAGTGAAGCTGGGTTCTGGTGCTGATATGGAGATCTCTGGGAGATTTTCACCATTTGATATTATGTGGAGCTGGGAGGTCTCTTGTGGACCAGTGTCCTGAAGTTGGCTCTCCCACCTCAGAGGCACAGCACTGACTCCTGGCTGCAGCACCAAGAGCCTTTCATCCACACGGCTCAGAATAAAAGGGAGAAAAAGTAGAAAGAATAAGTAGAAGTAGAAAGAAAGAAAGAAAGAAAGAAAGAAAGAAAGAAAGGAAGGAAGGAAGAAAGAAGGGAGGGAGGGAGGAAGGAAGGAAGGAGGGAAGGAAGGAAAAAAGAGAGAAAGAAGATAAGGTAAAATAAAATTAGATAAAATATAATAGTTATTAAAATAAAAAAATTATTATTAAGAAAAAAATTAAAAAACAAAACAAAAAAAATGCGCAGATAGAACCCTAGGACAAATGGTGGAAGCAAAGCTATACAGATAAAATCTCACACAGAAGCATACACATACACAGTCACAAAAAGAGGAAAAGTGGAAAAAATCATAAATCTTGCTCTCAAAGTCCACCTCCTTAATTTGGGATGACTCGTCTATTCAGGTATTCCACAGATGCAGGGTACATCAAGTTGATTGTGGAGCTTTAATCCGCTGCTTCTGAGGTTGCTGGGAGAGATTTCCCTTTCTCCTCTTTGTTCTCACAGCTCCCAGGGGCTCAGCTTTGGATTTGGCCCCGCCTCTGCGTGTAGGTCGCCGGAGGGCGTCTGTTTTTTGCTCAGACAGGACGGGGTTAAAGGAGCCGCTGATTCGGTGGGTCTGGCTCACTCAGGCGGGGGTGGGGGGGGTGGGGGGGTGGGGGGGGTGGGGGGGTGGGGGGGGTGGGGGGGTGGGGGGGAGGGGCACGAAGTGCAGGGCGGAGCCTGCGGCGGCAGAGGCCGGCGTGACGTTGCACCAGCCTGAGGCGCGCCGTGCGTTCTCCCAGGTATTTGTCGCTGGATCCCGGGACCCTGGCAGTGGCGGGCTGCACAGGCGGGCTGCACAACCCCGGAAGGGGTTGTGGATAGTGACCTGTGCTCGCACACAGGCTTCCTGATGGCGGCAGCAGCAGCCTTAGCGTCTCAGGCCCGTCTCTGGGGTCCGCGCTTTTAGCCGCGGCTCGCGCCCGTCTCTGGAGCTCCTTTAAGCAGAGCTCTTAATCCCCTCTCCTCACGCACCAGGAAACAAAGAGGGAAGAAAAAGTCTCTTGCCTCTTCGGCAGGTCCAGATTTTTCCCTGGACTCCCTCCCGGCTAGCTGCGGCGCACTAACCCCTTCAGGCTGTGTTCACGCCGCCAACCCCAGTCCTCTCCCTGCGCTCCGACCGAAGCCCGAGCCTCAACTCCCAGCCCCGCCCGCCCCGGCGGGTGAGCAGACAAGCCTCTCGGCCTGGTGAGTGCTGGTCGGCCCTGATCCTCTGTGCGGGAGTCTCTCCGCTTTGCTCTCCGCACCCCTGTTGCTGTGCTCTCCTCCTTGGCTCCGAAGCTATCCCCCTCCGCCACCCGCAGCCTTCGGCCACGAAGGGGCTTCCTAGTGTGTGGAGACCTTTCCTCCTTCACGGCTCCCTCCCACTGGTGCAGGACCCGTCCCTATCCTTTTGTATCTGTTTATTCTTTTTTCTTTTGCCCTACCCAGGTACGTGGGGGGGGGGGGTTCTTGCCTTTTGGGAGGTCTGAGGGCTTCTGCCAGCGTTCAGTAGGTGTTCTGTAGGAGTTGTTCCACGTGTAGATGTATTTCTGGTGTATCTGTGGTGAGGAAGGTGATTTCCGCGTCTTACTCTTCTGCCATCTTGATTTAAAGTCAAAACTTAACAGATTTTAAGTGTACAAATTAACATGGTTTGAACCACCAGCACAGTCATGATATTCGAACACTTTCATCACCTGCAAAACTTTCTTTGCCTCTTTGTGTAAATTAATCCCTGTTCTCTACGCCTAGCTAGTCTCTGGCAACCACTTTCTTTTGCTATAGTTTGCCTTTTTTACAATGTCATTTAAGTATGATCATGTAGTATGTATGTACATAGTCTTTATTGTCTAGCTTCTTTCATTTACTTTGATGATTTAAAATCCATCCATACTCTTGTATATATTATTAATTCATTCCTTACCCCACCCCCAGAACTTAAGGGTTTATTGGAAAAGGTATCACACAAAAGTACACAGATATTAAGGTTTAAACAGGGAATTGGTAATTTATATATATTTTATATAATGCACTTTGAATCATGGAACAATATTTTGTAATATTATTAGTTCATTTCTATTTCAGAGTTTATTCATTCTCCAGTTGATGGACACCTAGGTTGTTTCCAGTTTTTATCTATAATGAATAAAGCTTCTATAAACCTTGTAGAACAAGTCTTCATGGGGACATAAGTTCTCATTTTCTGGGGTAAATATCTACAAGTGGGATTAGTGGGTTGTATGACTGTAGGTTTAATTTGATAAGAAATGCATTTTCATACTGACTAATGATATTTAAGATTTTTTCACGTGCTTACTTGCTATTGTATAACATATTTGGTGAATTTTCTATTCAAATATTTTATCTATGTTTCGTCTTTTTATTCTGAGAGTTCTTTGTATTTTCTGTATACCAGCCCTTTATTAGACATATGCTATCCAAATATTTTTTTCCCAGTGAGTGGCTTGCATTTTCATTATCTTAACTGTCTTTGAAAGGAAAAAATTTACTTTTAATATTTTATCAATATTTTATTTTATGGTTAGTGCTTTTTGTGTCCTACCTAATAAATATTTGCTAACCTAAGGTCATAGAAATTTTATAGTTTTAGGTCTTCATTTAGGTTTATGACCCATCTACTTTTAGTTAATATTTTATATGACATGTGGTAAAGTTTGTGGTTCATTATTAGCATTTGAATATTTAATTGTTCCAGCATCATTTGGTGAATCCAGTCCCTGTTATTCTAAGATGCCTAGAAGCAGAAATCTCATGAGTTTGATTGAAAAAGGAATAGAAGAAAATGACAATAATATCCAAAAGAATTAAAAAAAAACTGCTTTATGGGGGCTTCCCTGGTGCCACAGTGGTTGAGAGTCCGCCTGCCGATGCAGGGGACACGGGTTCCTGCCCCGGTCCAGGAAGATCCCACATGCCGCAGCTAGGCCCGTGAGCCATGGCCACTGAGCCTGTGCGTCCGGAGCCTGTGCTCCGCAACGGGAGAGCCCACAACAGTGAGAGGCCCGCGTACCGCAAAAAAAAAAAAACCAAAAAAACCCCTGCTTTATGGGAGGGATCCTAGATATAGTTTATATGATATAGTTTTCGTTTAATGTGATGAATATCTAAAAAAAAGTTGAGTTGATACATTTTAATTTCACGACTTCCCATTTTGAATAATCACAGATGAGAAGTAAAAGTCCTTTGTTATTGTAGATCTCTGAATTATTAGTTCAGAAAACATAACATACTTACTCATTGAGTTTTTCTTATTGATTTCTCTCCAGATTTTTGAGATAAGAATATTGTGAATTTAAATGTAGCTTCCATAAGTGGTAACTGCTTAAATTAAACCTAATAATTTTCCACAAGTACTTATCAGAACAAAACTCCTACTTATTTAAGCAGTGATATAATCGGCAGTTCTTCTGGCATAGAAATACTCACAGACTTTGTTCAAAGAGAACCAATTCTATTATGAGAATTACTTTGGTTGCTCAATTAGGTTGATAGGGAAAATAATAAGAGGGTCTATGTTTTCTATAACCATGAATTGGATCCTTCTATTTTCATGTTTTGCATTTGTAGCTTGTCATTACAACAAAAGTCTTTTCACTTTGTTTCAGTTGTAGATTATTTATATATTAAATGGCTATATTAAGCCTTCTGCCTTTCTAGTGCACGATTTTAACTTTATCACCATTTTAGAGTGGGTAAGCTCTCTGTACACACCACAATAATCAGATGATGTATTCCTGAACACTGTAGGATGACCTGACCAAATATCATAGCTGAACACACAAATTTAGTTCTGTTCTTTAAAGAACCAAAGGGTGTGACAGACCTGGGGAGTTGATTTAGGTCTTCCTTATGTGATAGAGATGTAATGCACATTAAATCTATTTTTAATTCTGCCTTATGCAGCCTCACAGCAAGATTTCACACATGCAAATGCAAGTTTGTAAAAAAAAAAAAGCCTCATGAAAAAATCTGTTAGTTTAATTTAAGCAGCATTTCTATGTGAGAGCAAATTTTGCATTTTAATGCCAAATTAACTAATTACTATAAACTTATGCCAAATTCTTCTTTGCATTGGGATATGTGCTCTAAATGGTTAAAACATATATAGTACTTAAAATGGTGCCTGGAACATAGTAAATGTTCCATAAACGTTATCATTGCCACCTTCAGTAAGGGAGAGGAGGAGACCCACAAATTTATTTTTTAGGGCTTCTCAGTAAAGAGACACTACATGGTACCTGGAATAGTTTGGAGAGCATCAACATTAATTATTATGGGAGTATTAATCAGTTGCAACTAGTAAAATAAAAATAGTCAAGAGTACAAAACCAAAAACATTTAAATGGAAGTACAGAATCTGATCACTGTATAATTTGTACTTAAAGAAATTTTTATGCCTAATTCTGTGTATTTAAAAATTAACCATTTGGTTACAATAACAAATGTGTAGAGAATGCAGATATCTTATCAAATTCTCATTTATAGATTCTTTTATGCTTTTTAAGAGACTAGTTGGTATAATGTCCAGAACTATTTATTTTCTTTTTCCTCCTTTTATGGTACGAGAATTCCTCTTTCCTTTGAGGAACCCATTTCCTGTGGGTTGGGTGGACTGCCTCCACCTACCCTCTCCTGGTTGGGTACATCAATAGGGAATAGCAAATGGCCAGTCGGGGTATCCTATTTTCTCTAGCACAGTCATTTATTCAACATTTGGCATATACGTTCCGCTTCCTCCAACATACATGCAATTGAGCTTTTCTCCTACTTCATTAGGTGTGCAATGATCACTTGCTATTTCTAGCGAGATAGAGCTTGCTGGGATATGTCCTTTTATGATGATTAGTGGACAGTGTCTTAAACAATAGGGAGAGAAGATATTCTACTCAAAAAGTGAAAATGATTGATGACTATGCTTTTCAAGCACAGATAGGGTGAGAATTTTAGACCCATTGGAACATTCTTCCTTGATATGTCAGCTCCAAGCTGTAGTGCTAGGTTTAACCCTCTATTCTAGCCACTGCTTTGGGGAACTTAAACAGTGCCCTTCACAATATCCTTTACCTGGTCCAAGTACTTCCCAAATAGGAGTCCTAGTCTTAATCTAAGTATCTTTTATTTTTCCTGTTTAAGTCTCCACTCCATCTCTGATAAAATAAAATAACTGATTCCAAGTTTCATCCCATGGAATTCTTATATGCCATGTTATGGTATTTTAGGGTGTGTGTGCATGCATGCGTGTGTGTGTGTGTGTGTGTGTGTGTGTGTGTGTGTATCTGGAAGGTGATGAATACCTTTGAAGAATGAAATAGCAAGCTCTAATCTATGTTTTAGAGCAATGAGACTGGAAGTAGCATAAAAATGCAAAAGGGTAAACATTGGGGACTAGTGACAAGAGGACTATTTAGGAAAGGACAAAAGTAAAAGATATTTTGAAGCATAGAGATTAAATGTTTAAAATGCTTAGTGGGACTGAATCCAGATTTGTTGGATGTTGTAATGGGGGTTTTTATATTCTGTATTGATTAATAACATGATTTTATGGCAGAAAAAAATGAATAGTGACTTCGGTTCCATAATTAACATAGTTGGTTTATGTACTTTCAATAGCTCTACTTTTGACAATTAAAAATAACTGTATCTTGAAGTTGGAAAACTTGAGTTTTGAGATGAAGAACTTATAAAATTTGGTTGCTGACTGGAAGTAGGTCAAAAGTGAGGAAGAGAGAAGTATTAAAGCTCTCCTTGCAATTTCTAATGGGAATTGTCTAGAAGTCAATGGAATGGTACAGACATTAACAGTCTGAAAGAACAGATTTGTAAATCTGTTTATTTTAATAACTTCAACTTCAGTGTACATTAGCTTTCTAGATCTTAGTTTCTTGTTTAAAATGAATGTGATGAGCCAGAACTCTATAAGACCTTTTAAGTCCTGTGTTTCTGTGTGATTGCTAAATATCACAGCTCTGTCTGCTGTTTTCCTGGACCCTGTATCTTTGCTATATCACTTAAATTTCTTATATTTTTCCTTTATTGGGGCATAATCGACAAATTAAATTTTATGTATTTAAAGCATACAATGTGATGATTTGATATACATATACTTTGTGAAATGATTACTACAATCTGGTTAATTAACACATCCATCACCTCAGATAGTTACTTTTTCTGTGGTAAGAATGTTTAAGATCTACTCTTTTGGTAAATTTCAAGTGTACAACACAGTGTTATTAACTATACACATCATGTTGTACGTTAGATCCCAGAACTTGTTCATCTTATAACTGAAGGCATATACTCTTCGACCAGCATCTCCCTACTTCCCTCACCCTTTAGGTCCTGGTGATTACCACTCTACTCTGAACCACAATGAAATACAACCTTGTACCTATTAGGATGGTTTTTATAAAAAAAGACAAGAAATAACAAGTGTTGGTGAGGATGTGGAGAAAAGGGAAAACTTGTGCACTGTTGGTGCAGCCATTATGGAAAACAGTATGAGGTTCCTCAAAAAATTAAAAACAGAACTCCATATGATTCTGCAATCCCACTTTTGGGTATATAGCTGAAGGAAATGAAATCAGTATCTCAAAGAGATTTCTGCAGCCCCCATGTTCACTGAAACATTATTTACAATAGCCGAGATATAGAAACAGTCTCAATGTCTGTCTATAGATGAATGGATAAAGAAGATGTGATACATATATGGATACTATTTAACCATTTATGACAACATGGATGAAATTATAGGACATTATGCTAAGTGAAATAAGCCAGAGAGGGGAAGACAGATACTTATAGTTTACTTATAAGTGGAATCTAAAAAAAATTCTTGTATTTTTAAGTACATTTGGAGGATGGGAAATCAACACAAGACACTGTGCTTATTTATATACCTATTTATATGCCTTATTTTTGGAGGGGAGATTCTTGGGATTCTGCAAAGCCTCGGTAATTCAGAAAGAAATCTTTTTCTCTTGTCATCTCTCCAGAGATTTTGCAGTTGGATCTGCCAACTTTCATGTCAGACAACAAGTGGAGTATATGACAGCAAGTGGAAAGCCAGGCTATTAAAAATTTCCTGGTGAGTTTTGTAGGTTTTGCTTTATTACACCCCTTATGCTGGCTGGTCTGCAGTCAGCACATTTTCCCTTTATTTCATTGGTTGCTACACTTGTTGGAGTGATGTGGTAGTATTATGATTATATTTTTTAATTCAGAAAAATTTACAAAAAATGTGGAAAATTGTGAATCTAATATGGTATTATTGACTTTCCAGAATTAATGATTGTTAACGTCATATCATAGTTGTTTCATATTCTTTCTTTCTATTCTTTTCAGAGAAATTGAGCTTAAATAATATTTCTCATTTGAATGCTATTCTTTTCTTCTCTTTCTAGTAGTTATCACTTTAATATATTTACACATGGAGAAATGATAAGATTAAATGTATTTCCACAAGCCACATAGGTAATCAGTGGCAATGCAGGTTCCAGAACATGGGTCTCTAGATTCTTGGTATACTGTTCTATTTACAGGACCATTGATCTAATTATTGGTTGAATTAAAAATGAAATCATATTAATAAATATCATAATTTTATGATCTTTAAATTAAACAAAACCACATGACACTTTAGTTTTTAGTTCAGATTCAGAAAGTGGCAAGAGATTTACCCTAACAACCAAAATAACCAGATAACCTACAGAATCTAGTTTTTAAAACCCATCAGAGATCTGAGTACACAAAGAAACATAAAAAGAACTAAACTCCAAAAGCGATGTATGCTTAATAGGGAGGGAAACTAACATAGCTGCTCTCACTTCTGGTGTAATGGCAAGAGGAAGAGGAATCTGCTGTATAAAAAAAAAGGAAATACTAGATGAAGACAGCATAGTAAGAAACCAGTAATTCACCAAGCAGACTTAGGAGCTTGGAAACAGCAGAAAAAAGGATAAATGAATTTAAGGACAGGTCAATATAATATATTAGACAGAATGTTTGTGTTGCTAGCACCCCTCCTGCCCCCGCAAATTCACATGTTAAAGTTCTAACCTCCAATGTGATGATAAGGAGATGGGACCTGGGGTGTAGGTGATTAGATCATGAAGACAGAGCCTTCATGAATGGGATTAGAACATTGTAAAAGAGACTCTGGAGGGCTCCCTTATCCTTTCTGCCTTGTGAGGACACAGTGAGATGTTGCCCTTCTGTGCACTAGGAAGCAGGCTCTCACCAGACAGCCAATCTGACTGGGCCTTGATCTTGGACTTCTCAGACTCTTGGACTGTGAGAAATAAATTTCTGTTGTTGATAAACCATGCTGTCTGTGGTGTTCTGTCTTTGCAGCCTGAATGCACAGTTGACCCTTGAACAACATGGGAATTAGGGGTGTTGACCCTCTGTGCAGTAAAAAATCCTAGTATAATTTATAGTCAGCTCTTTGTATGCCCTGTTCCTCCTTATCTGCAGTTCTACATCAGTGGATTCAACCAACCACAGATTGTGTAGTACTGTAGTACTTACTGTGGGAAAAAACCCTATGCATAAGTGGATTGTTCAAGGTTCAACTGTATTAAAACATATATGTATCTGTATATATGTGTGTTTATGTGTGTATAAACATGTAATTTATGCACACACATATATTCCACCCCCCTGCCCCCGGCATATGATAGGTTTGTTAAGTGTCCAGAAACAACTGGGACATAGAAAAACTAAGGAGTGCATAACATTCTTTTTTTTTTTCTTTTAAAGATCTGGGTTGTATTTATTTTTTAAATTTATTTATTTATTTATTTATTTTTGGCAGCATTGGGTCTTTGTCGCTGCGCATGTGCTTTCTCTAGTTGCAGCGAGTGGGGGCTACTTTTCGTTGCGGTGTGAGTGTGTCTCATTGCAGTGTCTTCTCTTGTTGCAGAGCACGGGCTCTAGGCACGTGGGCTTCGGTAGTTGTGGCTCGCGGGCTCTAGAGCGCATGCTCAGTGGTTGTGGTGCACGGGCTTAGTTGCTCCACGGCAAGTGGGATCTTCCCGGACCAGGGCTTGAACGCGTGTGCCCTGCATTGGCAGGCGGATTCTTAACCACTGTGCCACCAGGGAAGTCCCAGGAGTGCATAACGTTCTTTATCTATCCTAGGAGCTACGTATTAAAAAAGACTACATTATAATTAAATGATCATCCATCAGGGTTCATTTGAACTATCTTCTAGAGTGGAGGAGCACATGCATAAAAATGGATCAATGCAATATTTACATCTTTGCACATTTTCTAAATCCTTACCAACTTGCAGTCTTTTTCTTTGTTATAACTTTACATTACTGTTCATTTTGGAAGAAAACAGGTTTATTTTGATGACAGAAGATTATTATTACTATTCAGCAGTCAATAGAGAATATTTGCTGAAAAATTAAGACTTTGTTACTTCTCATGTAATAAGTTCAAGGATAGGCAGTCCAGGGATGATATTTGTAAGGACTTAATGTTCCTTCTAACTTTTTGTTCAGCCATCTTTCTTGTATGTGAGTTGCTTTGTAGTGACAAATGGCCCAACCTATGGGTATCAGCATTTTAGGAAGGAAAAGGGAAAGGACACAGGGCAAAAGGCACATACCAACTGAAATCATCCCATCCACGGATGCCCCACTGAAGGGATTTCTTTTATTTCTCTGTGACCAGTACGGTGTCTCACGACCACCTCTGTAAAGGACATAGGAAAATGTAAAATGTTTGCTGGCCTTATTGCCATATATAATATGGTGGGAGTTCTTTCAGCAAGGAAGAAAAGTTAGGTATCTGTTAGGCAATTGGCAACTTGAAACTAGCAATTTTTGTCACAGCCAGTTTTAGAAATTTTTGACTTTTCAGCACAAAGAAAGGCATTATGAGAATCACAATTCCTTTTTAAATTTTTCTGTAATAATTATTTGCTAAATTAGATAAACATAGTAGCCCAATGTGGATTGGTTAAAAAGAAAATAGAAGTGACATCTCTTTTTTTTTTACTGCTCTGGGTCTGTGTTGCTGCGCGGGCTGTTTTTCTCTAGTTGCGGCGAGCAGGGGCTACTCTTTGTTGTGGTTTGCGGGCTTCTCGTTGCGGTGGCTTCTCTTGTGGCGGAGCATGGGGTCGGCGCGCGGGCTTAGTTGCCCCGCGGCATGTGGGATATTCCTGGACCAGAGATCGAACCCGTGTCCTCTGCATTGGCAGGCGGATTCTTAACCACCGGATCACCAGCGAAGTCCTAGAAGTAATATCTCTGAATAAAGACAGAGCATCGCTTCTCAGCCTTTTGGCTAACATCAAGTGTGAATTAAGACAGTAGGAATTTTAAATGTGACTAGCAATGGATGCTTTGCCTGAAGGGAAATAGAAGCAACAAATTATTGTCTAGAGAGAAATGGAAATGATACCATTAAAGTTTACAGGATTTTCAGTAAACTAGTAGTCAGCATTCTAATATGAATAAAAATGAAGCTTGCCAATAAATTTTGAATAAAGGTGGAAGAAGCTATCTCAGGAGGTGAGTTTCCTATCACTGGAAGTGATCAAGAGTTGGCTAATGACCAGTTGAATGGAATTTAAGCCTAAGATATATTGTTAAACTAGATAATCATTGTGATCCCATTCTCATCTTAATATTCCTTGATTACAGAGAAAGAGGACAAAAGATGCTATCAGCCAAGTATGTGATTAAAATACAGTATCATTTGCTTTTTAACCTTTTAAGCAAATTAATACAAATATTTTTTCTCTTTAATTGCTCAGCAGATGATTTAAGTTAATGTAACTAAACTGTAAAAATCATGAGGCACAATACCTCTAGCAACAGAAATATTTGTTATGACTGTCCTTATGAATCAAGGAGATACACAGTTAAGACTATTTAACTTGTTAGGTAAAATCTATCTCAAATGACAAATTATAAGGGAACTTATTCTTACAGTTTAAAAGTTTCAGACAAATAATATGTCTAGATATGATTTGATCAAATCTCTGGTCTACTCTGTGTTTCAGTTATATATCTTCAAATTGGTGTTTCTCAGGGTGGCAGTCTGATGGCACATCCACAAATCACATCATTAGGAGGGGTGGACATGTGTTTCCAGAATTATTTTCATAAATACCAACTTGTATGATGATTGGTCTAATCTTCAACTAATCTCAGTGGCCAGAAAATGCTATGCATTAATTGAATTTATTCTAGATGTTCAGAATCATTTGCTGTGTGGATTACTGTGACAAAAGCAGCAGTAAGGAATTTGAGATTATCTCAGTGATTGTGGGACACTCAAAGTCTACCCAGTTCCACCCAATTCTCACAGCCACTTCATGATGGAGAATTTTGGAATGATTGTTGTGGAGATAACCACAGTGTCCATAACTGCAGTGAAAAACACTCGAAATGGTTTGAAATATGTGGGAAAAGACATGATTTTATGGTCTCAACTTCGGAGGTTATGAAAGATATTAAAAGCTCAGAAATTGAAATTGTCAGTTCTACAAATGAAGTTGCCAAGCACCTTATAATTATTGCATTCAGAATTCTTTAATTTTCAGTGATAAAGATCACTGACACATTTATTTGTACACAGAGGTTACAAATTTCATTGTATCTTCAACATAAGTTGTGAAAGTACCAAAGACTCAGTCCAAACTTTGTGCACCTTGGAAAACATAGATTCAGATGTCCACTGCTGTCTGTGGCCTCAGTGGCTTTTAAAGCTACTAAAAAAAAAACACCCAAACTAATAAACATGTTTTTTTGACCAAGAGTAATATTTGGGTAAAACACTATTAATCCTTAAAGATAAATATGTTATTTGGAACTTCTGTCACTGAAGAACATGAGTTTAATTTAAAATGAATGATTTTAACTGATGCACACTTTCAATACCCTTGGTCTTTTCCATGTATCTTGAAGAAATAACTGCCATCAGTTCTCACTCTATCTTGAGTCACACACAAATTGCTGCTATGTGACAAAAGAGAAATACAGGAACTCAAACATCTTTGTATTGAATATGTTTTCTATATAAATTGGTTTTGGAGAATGAGTTATTATACCCCATTCCAGTAATCACACAGAAAATTTAACTTTCATTATCAAATGACAGAAAGCCATAAATTGTGTCCTGTGATGAAAGGTTATGAGATTTCAATGTTTCTTTTCCATATACATCTGTGTTAGTCTAATGGTTTGAAATTTAGAAACATATAGTTGTATCATTCCATAGTATTATTTGCTCTTTACCAATAGTTTAAAAAGTTATTCAAATGACTATATGTGTATAATGCATATCTCAGATATTACTTATAAAAGGTATGAGGTACTAGGAAAGGCAAGGAAGCTCTAGATTAGATTTTAGCTCCAGCATTTAATGTCAGATAAGCTTAAATAATCAGTTAAGTCATTGTGGAACCTCAACCTTCTCATGTGTAAAATGAGGCAATTCTCTGTATGCATAGTGTTGTTGTGAGAGTGAATGAAATAAATCATGGTATTTAGTAATATTCAACATGCCAGTTCTACTCTTGACATAACTTACAGGGTTATTTTAAGAACATAAGAAAGAAACTATATAAATGAGAGTATTATGAAGATAATTGTTTATTAATAACATTGCTCTACCTCTATTATACCAGTATTCATTACAATAAAGGGTGGTTCTTTCCTAAAAATATAGTTATTTGAACTTCTGTGTGGCTTTTGATTTCAATAGCCTGAAACTGGCTAGAAGAAAGCATCCATATTGGCTTTTTTTATTTTTTAAATTTCCTCAATTTAGTTTTGAGTACCAAGAGCAAAATTTGGAAAACACAGAGTAAATATTTATATCATAAACAAAAGAATGAAGAAGAATGGATGTAAAAATATATGTATCATACACAGAAACTTGGTTTTATTTCCACATAAAAAGGGGATAACAACGATTTCTGAGCTAAGGGGGTGGGTTAGAGAAGACTGGAAGAGGAAAGCAGAATTTAACCACCAGTGTGGGACTCCCTTCCTTGTTGGCCTCTACCAGCACCCAGCACCCAGCAATTACCCAGTGGGGAAGACGGAAACTCCTAGATGTGAGAATCTGTGGAGAGATGTGATATTTACCCCAGATCCTGTCTGGAACCATGGGGAAATTCATCAGTTTGGAATGTTCTATGCTAACATGGAATCACTGCAATAGAGAAAAAAATGTTAGCAGTGTATGGGTAGCTAGAAAAGGTCCAGAGATAAGTCCCCACTCACCATTTAAATTTTCCTACTGGATATAGAAAAGATCTGAAAATATTCACTTTAGAGACAAGTATGAGATGAAAAGCAGTAAAGAGTTGAAGATGCTATGCTTGCCAAGGAATTGTCATTGTAAGGGATGAAGAACTTTATGGTAGAGTGTATGGAACAAGAAGCCTAGCCAGCTTCTGAAGGGAGGCTGTAGGACTTGAGGAGAGAGGTGAGCCAATAGGATGAGACTGCTAGGTATTCTCTGTGTGTCATATTGCCTTCCCTGGCTGGGAGAATGGAAAAACTAATCAATAACGGATTCCTGAAGGTAATGATGGGGTTCAGAACAGGCTACCCCCAAATGTGGCATCTTGGCATATTAAATATCATAAGCTGAAGGAATTTTAAAAAGATGGCAGAAGCGGAAGGTCACTCTGACCCCTCACCCCCTCATCCTTCCCCAAAACAAATTCTAAAACTCCCATGTGAAAGTTACCTTTGCTATACCAGGAGGAGGGAAGACATTCTTGTCACCAGAGATGGGGAATTTGGGGTCAAGAAATCTGTACCAACAATCCTTGTTAAACTAACCCTTTCTTTCCTAGTTACTTCATCATTTACTAGCCCTAGCCCAAACCCCTTTGTCTTGTCAGTTCTTCACAAATTTATTGTTTTTATTTGTAAAGGTATAAAAGCTTCCTGCTCTGGTCATTTCTTCAGGTCTTCATTCTCTTTTGAAGGCTTTCATGTATATGTAAAAATTCAATAAAACTACGCCTTTCTCCTATTAATCTGTCTTTTCCAGTTTAATTTTCAGACTCAGCTAGGGACCCTAAGAGGGTCAAGGAAAACTTTTTCGTCCCCTACAATAAGTATCTGCAAAGTGAACCCTCCTTCCTCAAAGTCATAATAGTAAGATTCTTGAAGCTTAGATTACTACCAAGAAAAGGAGAGTGGAGAGAGAGAGGACTCTGAATTTAATTGGCTATCCAAAAAGAGACTTTTATACGAACAGGAAGTGAATATGTTTATTATCTAAATTATTCCTCCTACTGAAAGAAATGAGCATTTGAGAATTACATTGAATTTACTAAGAGGAAAATAGTTCTGTTTTTGAATATTTATTTATTTATTGAACTACTGTTATGGCAAATTTAAAACTGCTGTGTAAATAGTTATTATGTTTATAAAACTGCATTTATTAAATAATTTTTCTCGGTTTTATTAAATAAAAGTATATTTAATTAACATTTATAACTTATGGTCACCATGAAGTAATCGGTAATTTTTGTTAGGTTATAATGTGTCAACCCTTAAAATCCAAAAAAGTAAAAATAACTTATTTGTTTTATTATGTTTATTAACCACTCCTATCCACTGTTTCTGGCTGAGTAATATGAAATTGCTGATGTTTGATCATTTTTGAGCTATAAAAATAGCAATTTCATGTAGTGGAACTTAATACCTTCCAGAATATCTAGAGTGCATTTTGGGCACTCCAGTTGGAAACACCCAGAATATATGATAAACAATGATTGATAAGGTTTACAGGAAGATGCATTTAGCAAGAAACTTGTGTTAATGATGAACACAAAATTGAAAATAATTTTTTTAAAAGTCATTAGATTTGTAAGACATATTTATGCTTCTTACAATTTAATCCAGTTTTCCAGTGTGGTCCAGAAAACAAAAAGAATTTTTTTCTGGTATAGACACTTTGATTAAAGAAGACTATTAAGTTATTTTGAAAAGTCATTTCAAATTTTTAATTATGTACTACTTATGATCGATCTAAACCTCCTGGTTATTTTTCTGCTAACTCTTATTCATTAGAAATGTTGAAAGCAGTGTTCAAGTCAGCCTCAAACTTGCATATGTATATTCTTAACAGTAACTATTAAAGACTCATCAATTGGAAATAAGTGTTTATGGATGCAAATAAGGTGGCGTTTTAGGAAACATGCAAATGGAAGTGAAAATTCAGGTGAAAGGAAAATGTTTTAGGCAGGTGGGCTAGCCCTATCCTCTAATAACGTATCACATGGTGCAGTTCTGCTTCTTTGTGTTAACTCCAAATTCAAACGAATACATTTTATATATGAAAAAAGTTTGCCTTTCTGAGGTGTATAGGGAAGTAAATCTTGAATAACTGGGATAGTTTATTTCTTACCCTGTGTTTACTCACAAAGCTTCAATAGGGCGCATGATAAGAAAGGTTATCATTACAAATGTAAACCTGCACTTACAGAGAGCAGGTTGGAAAAGCAGTGTGTTCTTTAATGGGGATTATTGAAGTATATGGGATTTTAGCAGCTGAAAACAATTCTTTTCTTTCTCTTTTTCCTGAACACCCTTCTGCAAAGGCCTCTCCTGACCCCCCGTAGTGCTCCAGGGCAAGACCCCTTTTGGAGCAGCCACAGCATTGACCTCTAGGGTGACTCTCGTCTGTGAAGAAGCTTCAGAAATCCTGAGGACTAGTTGCCTCCTAAATCTGGAAAAGGGAAATGGATTCCATATATTCTTTCCATCTGTGATGTGCTAAGAACAGAAATGTGTATGATCAATCTTGAAAACATTCCAGGAAAGTCATTTGGTGATGCAGTATTCATGATCTGTTGACATCCAAGATGCATCTGAGATGCCACAGTGATTCTCAATGCCAAATTTATTAATATCTGTCAACTGGGATAATTTAATATTTAAATCTATATCGTTCTTGTCTATGTTTCTATACAAGAAACCTTCCATTTCTCTTGCTTACAAAACATTCCTAAACACAGCCTCATGATTCTGTTTACAATCCAAAGAAACAACTGTTTCATGTTTACTCAAAAACACAATACCTCAGCATTTACTTATTTAGAAATAATAAACAATGGCATCAACATTCCTCCTTAATCTTCAGGTACATGTTGTTGAGTTTTGAAAGTCTGGTTCATTCAAGTTGTGATCCAAAAAATCCAGTTGTTTAAAACCTTGTGTTATTTTGGTCTTGCTATGAGTTTTTATGGGAATTATGTTTGCCATGGGAAATGAAATTATTAAAGTCTTCTCATGGCAGAAACATCTTCCTTAAATTATTGTAGATTCTATTCACTATGGCTTTTGTCACAGACAAGATTATCACTTGTAAATGAATGAATGTTTTAAAGGCTAATGTCAGAAGTGGTGAACTGGAGAGAAGCAAAACAAGCTAAAGAAATTTCCTTCCAATTCATTTTTTAAAAAAATTTATTTATTTATTTATTTTTGGCTGCTTTGGGTCTTCATTGCTGTGCGCAGGCTTTCTCTAGTTGTGGCGAGCAGGGGCTACTCTTTGTTGCGGTGCGTGGGCTTCTCATTGCAGTGGCTTCTCTTGTTGCGGAGCATGGGCTCTAGGCGTACAGGCTTCAGTAGTTGTGGCACGTGGGCTCAGTGGTTGTGGTTCGCAGGCTCTAGAGCGCAGGCTCAGTAGTTGTGGCACACGGGCTTAGTTGCTCCGCGGCATGTGGGATCTTCCCGGACCAGGGCTTGAACCTGTGTCCCATGCATTGGCAGGCAGATTCTTAACCACTGTGCCACCAGGGAAGCCCCCTTCCAATTCATTTTAAAGGCCAGAGTCTGAGATGGGAAGAAAGGAAGAAGCATTTGGAGAAATGAAAGGATAGGAAGTGAGATGTAGGGGAAAATGGGAGATTAGAGAAAGAGCACAGGTTGCTTAGAGTCTGCAGGCTTTCAGAGTCTAACCCTGAGGACAGCTGGTCAAACAGAAATAGAAAGAGCAGTACTCATGCAGATAATTGTGGATTTCTGCTTATGAAGTTGTGATTCTCATTCAGAAAAAAGTCAGGGAGTCCTTTTTTAAAAAAAAATTTTATTTTATTATTATTATTTTTAACATCTTTATTAGAGTATAATTGCTTTACAATGGTGTGTTAGTTTCTGCTTTATAACAAAATGAATCAGTTATACATATACATATGTCCCCATATCTCTTCCCTGTTGTGTCTCCCTCTCTCCCACCCTCCCTATCCCACCCCTCTAGGTGGTCACAAAGCACTGAGCTGATCCAGGGAGTCTTTTATTGGTATCAAAATGGTGTGTTCAATTTTCTGTTTTAAATTTTAATAAGTTTGTAAAACAAAATATAATAAAGTTTACACCATTGGTGACCTGGGGTGACCAAGAGGAAATTGCAGGGAGAGATGCAGGGAGGAGTAATGAAGATTGAAGGTTGGAAAGAAGAGGCAGGCAGGGAGTGGAGTGGGGAAGAGAAAATTCCTTGAATACCAACCATAGATTGGACGCATAGATGAACTGTTTCATTCATGCTTTATCTTCTAATCCTCACATCAATAGGTCAGGTAAACAGGTATTTTTTTTCTCTAAAGAAGTTAAGTAACTTGGGCAATGTCATGCAGTTAGTAATAGTGGTTGGCTTTCTTGAATAAGAAAACAAACAAATTATGAAACAGACAAAAAAAGGAAATGAAAAGAAAGAGAAATGGAATGGGATACCTGTAACAGGATAAAGAAGATAGTAGACATTTCTGCTTAGAGACAGTATGTGAGCAGAGAAGAAATGATATAAAATAGGGTATAGTGGGTATGTGTGGCAGAAGAACATTAAGAAAAGTAATGTCCAACCTTCTTTTTAGACTCCTTTTCTATTTTGGGTGTACTGAGTTCCCCGTATTTAATCTAAAGCATTGAGTATCTATACATGCAATGACATTGTATTATTGATTCTTTGGGGAGTGAAGGAGAAGGCCTTGTGTGAGGCATGATGACCAATAAGAGGATAACAACTGTCAGCAGTTGTATTTCAGAATAAGAGGTGACAAAGAGAATGACTGTAATTCTCTAGGGGAATCATAAGAAATCTTGAAATTCTGAATGTCCCTCAATATGTGGGACATGAACCTGATTTTTAAAATATATATATTTATGAATAATGAACCCAGAAGAACAGAGGATTTAGAGGAAAACAAATTAAATGTATTTCCCCCTTATAATTCTGCTTTAAATTTATTTTATTTTTTGAAGACTAGAAATAGAGGATTATAAATAGTTATAGCCAGGAGGGTAAAACTGTATATTTATGAGAGAGGTCTTGAAACATGTTAGCCATATATGGTCACATATAATTCAAGTAATAAAGTAGATTGTCTCTGTTCCTTTGTGAGGTTCAGCTAACATGTGTATATAGCTCATGGTAACAGTGAAGAGCTTTGCCCCCAAAACGGTATCCTATAGGCTAGATATAACCTGTAACATATATTTGCTCGGGACAGTGTTTGAAAACATAACAAAAGTAACTTCCAATATTTAAATCCTGGGAGATTTCGTAGAATTATCTGAAACGTTGGCCTTTCCTGGAACATGGTAAACACTAGCAAAGGGGATTCAAATTCACAGAGGGCAATATGCAACAGGGGCTGAGGACCCAGCTGCTATGCTGTCTATTCTAGATGGGGCAAGTGAGCTCTGGTTCTCTGCAGTCCGGTCCACATATTTGTGTCCCTGTTTTGCCTCCCGTTTAGCCCCTGTAGGCATTTGAATTATTCTTAGGAAAAGAAACTTCTCTATGTTTAGCCCAACATCTTGGAACAGACTCTTTTGGTTATGGAAGTACTGTTCTCTCTCCCCTCATTTCTCTGGCTCATTAGGCCCCAGGAAATAGCTGGGTAGCCAAGAGTGATACACAGAGTCAGGAAACATGTCTGGTGTAAGAAATCAGGAGACCTTTTTAAGTTGGAGGAGCAGATGAAGAGTGGGGGAGAGGAAAATGGGATTCTAGAGATGAAGTAGATGAAACAACTAGTGAGTTTTCTCAGAGGGAACACTGATATTCAAGAGTCTGAGAAAGGAATTAACAATAGTTAAAACATTCTATTAAAAACCTAAAACATGAGGAGCTTCTTTAACTTGAGACTGTTTAAAGAGTTGTTGTTTTCCAAATCTTAACAGCAAGCAATTTGTCAGAAATAATTTCTGTCAGTTGAGATGGTGTATGTAAGCAGCAGGAATTCTATCTGAATACTTTAAGGTAAATACATAATACAGTGGACTCACATCTAATGAGAAAGTTAGATTCTAAAGTAAGAACATGGTAGAAAAATCACATATGTTTAAAATTATCCTTGAAAAATTTCTATACTGTGCTTACATCACCAGAGTGGGGCTCTTTGCATTAAATCTGTAGCCTCATACCCTGGGGAAATGAGTGACAAGATAAATTAAGGGATATCTTCCCACTGCCTCCACCCATTCCCACCCCTCGAAGTACGAGCACACAGAGTAAGAAATTGAATGTGTGTAAATGCCACTCCACTATGTATTAAATAGGTTGACTTTGAGATTTTAGGGTGGGGTGATTTTTGGTACTCTTTTTAAAATGTTCTCAAGTTTGATTTTTTTTCTTTTCATCATTCTGTTTCTAACATTTAAATGAAAGAATGTTTTTATAAGACATTTAATAAATATGGCTTACTTTACAATCTCTCTGTTTTGGGTAACCATGAGCTTTTTTTTGAAGGGACAAGCTGTGTTGTTGCATCTAAATATGGTACAGCTGATGTTGTGTTTCTTAAAGCAATGGTTACCCTTTGTATGTGGGATGTGTTAATGTGTAAATAACAGCCTGATGAAACATACTTTATGGCCTCAATTTTCTTTTCAAGCTTGCATTTAAGGGAGTCTGAATCATCCAAAGGAGGATTAATCAACCCAAATGCTGCCTACACATCACTACACATCTCTTCACAGTTTGTGAGACATTAGTAACTCTCCCGCCTTTAAAACCACACCAGCCAGCTGTTTTCCCACACTTTTTAACAGTGTTGAGCAAAAGGGGGAAAGTCATGGAGCTGGAAAAGTTTTATGACTTAAAAAAATTAAGACTGACCTGATTCTAAGACCTGTAACTTCCTTTTACATTCTCTTCTCACATATATTTACATTTCTCTTCTTATAATTCATACGTACTTCTTATCTATGGCCTTGTTAACATTAAGTGAATCAGAAAAATATCAAGGATTTAACTAAAACATTATTGTTTTCTTTAGGATCCTGAAACAAAACCTTATAAAGAATTTATAAATGTTTTGAATAGAGCTAAGATCAACACATCTGTTTTTTGTTTAGCGACAACTTTAAAGGTGTGGTTGGGGACAGGGTTCATCCATCTTTAGGTTCACTCAACTTTGTCAAACTGGAATTCACATACCAGCCTGTCTGTGTTTCTGCAAAATTGTTGTATTGTTAGCATGGTTTTTGTTTTTCTTTTCTTCTTCCCATATTGTATTTTACTACTGCTGGTCCAACAGAGATTGAACCAAGTTATAAAGTATGTATCTGGAGTGCATTTCTGTTGCAAGAAAAGGCTGTGATAGAATCAACCCCAAATAAACTTAATTTGTTAAAATATTTTATTCTCAAGGGTATGTCAAATTTAGAATGTGCTTATAGTGTAGCTGAATACTGTACAGAAAAGTACTTCGAATTTGATTTGTATTTGTTGCAGTAATATTTGCCAGTATTGCACTATTGAAAATTGCATGTGGTCCCAAGGAGTGTCTCAATGAATCGACGAGGTTGTTACTGTTCATTTGGAAGATTCATGTAACATGTGCAAACAAGCATGATAACTCAGTGAACAGCTTTGCCACCTGCTCGCTGAGGACTAGCAAGTCTTTACTTCTGCAAAAGTATCTTTTAAATGATTATATTTGCATTTCAGACCAGGAAGCATCAAATATAGATGCACACTGTAGATTATTTTGGCCATCTCAGAATAAGGAATATAGAAAAAGTACAGCTTTAACACTGTGGTGCAGATGGAGCTACTTAAGCTAAAAAGAAATGGCACTGAAATATATTTACATCTATAAAATTACTGCATCATAAATAGAAGCAAGAACTACGATCTTTTCTCCTTACATTTAATCCCTGATGGGCAATTTACGAGGCTCCCTAGAAAGTATAAAATGACAGTAATCAGTGTCCTCAGACCCTTAGCCATCTGTACTGTCAGGTATAATCAAAGGAGTAGAGTCCCTGCTTTACGCCTTATATTCATGAGGACTTCTTGGACTGTAATCAGAATTGTGGAAACTTCAATACATTATCTTTATCACAGCTCAGGGCTACATATTTTATGCAACTATTTTGCCATTAATTTTGCTAATACTTCTCTTTAGTCATAGGGAGGAGATGGTAAAATAAAGTCATTAGCTAATCATCGAGTAAAACAAGTCAAAATGCATGGCCCTCCTAGGCAATAGGTTATGTAAGCCAGCACATGCACTGACTGGGAAAGGGTTTATTAGCTAGGATGCTGGCTTCCATTCTATTCTAAATATCTTGCCTATTGATATGAGTAATAGTGTGGTATTGGAAGGATGGTATAGAGCTAACAGATCAGCCTTGGAGGGCTCAGAGTTGCCTACTGAGGTATTCATTTGAAATTTATTTTTGGCTGATCTCACTTGGATTGCTGGGAAATCTTTCTATTCTGCTAAACAATTTCATTTTGTAGGAAGTTTCCCTTCCCTTCCTTTCCATTACCCCTTCTCCCTCTCCCTCTTCCTCTCCCTCCCTCCCACCCACCCCCAGGCGTGCGCGCACACACACTCCCACACAATGACGTACACACACAGAGCTTCCTCTTACATTATAAAGATATCCTTTGAAATTGTTTCACCATTGATAAAGAGTTTATCTTTCAAATATGAATGGGTGAATTTACAGTGGTGAGGAGGACATTTATGTTAAAATCATTAAAATGAAAATGTTGCGAACAGACATTTCTTTGGGCAACAGGAAATGAATCAGATTGTGATTGGGTTTGAAGTTTATATCATTTCCAGGGATAAGGAGACTCTTTGATGAGTAGAAGCTGATATGACTGTAGGTTTCCCTGTCAATTCCTCACATCCGTGAGTTATGAAGCTTTATTCTGACAGCAGAAAGTTAACTCACTCTGCTGTCTTGATTGCTTTCCCACAGTGCTCCCTCCATGGCTCTGTCCCAGCAATTGTTGTAGCAGGAGAGTGAGAGTGGGTTTACTTCTTGGTGGGTTGGCCCCATCCCCCATGAGGGTAAGAATATGAGATGGGGAAGGCCAGCCAGGAGGGAAATATTTCTCATTACTTCAGTAGTCAATGGTAAAATTTTAGGTAGAGAGTTTTATCTATATGGAGATGTGATGGTTGCCTTACCCAGCATGAGAGGAAAAGACTAAGAAGTTTTATCACCATTTTCTTGCTAATTAAAGTTTAGGGTAAAATCATTTCACCCTTTTAGAGGCCAGTGGGAACATGTACAGTAGGAAGTTTTTGGCCCAAAGCCCAGTACAAGATGTAATGCAGAAATACTTTCCAGTATTGGGGGCATTTGATGGTCACTAAACAAACACTGAAACACTATCTTGGTTTCAAATTGAAATGCTTGGGAAGGTGGAATTTTTTTAACCCTGAATAATGTGCCATTATTCACATACTCAGGAAGATTACAAAGGGCTCAGGCTCACCAGCAGCTAGGAATGTCTATGAAGAAAAAAATACATTGTTTGTGACTAATGATTTTGACACTCTTTCTGATTTCTGGGAGGTTTGATTATTCTGATAAGTTTGACATCACTTTATAGGGACTGTGCACAGGATAAGTAAATAAGCAAGAATTTCAATTTCCTTTGAAACCTTTATAATGTAGATTGTCACTTCTTGGGTCCGTTCCATTCCCCTGTTGGACAACATGAAGTGTCTTGGTTTGGAGCCTAGCAAAAAGGGACTGATTATTGATACAAAAAATCAAGGACAGATAATCACTTCTTATGTATATACATTTTTTCCTATCCAAGTCACTCTAATGTGGGGTGGGTGGGTGCAGGAATGTCCCCTTCTAGGAATCTAGGTACTTAGTCTGAAGAAATTAGTTCAAAACACAAAATCTCTTAGAAGTATCATGTTATCTTAACATTTTATGACACTTTTTCATTCTTTTTTGTATTTCTCAGCTGGCTTTTAATTAAAGATAGTAACTTACTACAAGAAATAAAAACAGAATAGTCCTACTTGTTGACTTATTTCAGTTATTCAGTAACTTGCTATGTGTATGTGTGCATATACATATAAGCATATAGTTTATGTTTCTATAATCTCTGCTTTTTAACAAAAATGCAGTTTTTTTCATGTGAGAAAGTTAGATTTTGTTTAGTTTGCACAGATTTTATTTTAAAAGCAATGTCAAGGCATTAGAGGGTCTCAAGAGGAGTTATGCAATCAGACACAGGCTAAATGGAGGATGAGTTGAATATGGATAAGGGTAGAAGCAAGGAACCAGTTAGGAGGCTATTGCTGAAATCAAGTAAGAGAAAGAGTGGCCTGCACTAAAGTGGTGTAGTTCATATTGAGAGAAATGAGCAAGTTATATTCTCAGTATGAAGCCAAACTGACTTGCTGGTGAACTGAATGTGGGATGTGAAGGAAAGAGAAGAGTCATAGATGGCTCCTTGGAGTTTGGTCTGAGTAACCACATAGGTAGAGGTATCATTTACTTGGATGGAGAAGACTAGGAAAAAATGGCTTAGGGGTTGATAAAAATAAACCTTGTTTTTGCTATGTTAAATTTGAGGTGCCTATTTTCATTTGTATTTTTTATTTTATTTTTTTTTTGCGGTACGCGGGCCTCTCACTGTTGTGGCCTCTCCCGTTGCGGAGCACAGGCTCCAGACGTGCAGGCTCAGTGGCCATGGCTCATGGGCCCAGCCGCTCTGCGGCATGTGGGATCTTCCCGGACCGGGGCACGAACCCGTGTCCCCTGCATCGGCAGGCGGACTCTCAACCACTGCGCCACCAGGGAAGCTCCTATTTTCATTTTTAATGATAATCATTAAGTGGCAGCTAGATTTATAAGTCTGGACCTCAGGGAAGAGCTAGAGACCTAAGATATGAATTTATTATTCATCTACATTTACTTAAAGCCATAATAGCCAGTGAAGTATGTGTACATAGAGAAGAGAAAGGGTATAATATACAATCTAGGGAGTCTGTGTAAATAGAGAAGAGAAAGAATATGAGATCAACTTCTTGGCCAGTCTAACATTTAGGTTGGGGAAAAAAGTCAACAAACAAGACTGAGAAAGGACAGTTAATATATCAGAAAGTAAATCAGGAGAGTATGGTTTCCCAGAAATTAAGAGACAAGGAGTTTCGAAGAAGCAAGTAACCATCAACTGTGAAAACACTATTTGACTAAGAGTGAATCATTTGAGAAATGTGAGAAAGTAAAAAGCACTTATCTGATCTTGCAAGATGGTAGTTGTTAGCCAGGACAGTATATTTGGCGTGGTAGGAATTTTGGCCTGTCTGGGGTGGGTTCAAGAGAGTGTAGAAGAGGAAATATATTAAGTACTGGCAACAGTTTAGAAAAGAAGAGGAAGAGACCAATGGGGCAGTAAGGGAAGAGGAGTATGTGATCAAAAAAGGGGTTTCTAATGTGGAAGAGAATTCAGCCTGTTTGTCTGCTGATGGGCATGAGTCAGTAGAGAAGAGGAAATGATGCAGGCAGGGGGGCGATTTCAAGACAGAAGTCACTGGGTGGGTGAATAATTGGTGTTGGGAAATGGGGTCATTTCCGTTTTCTCAATTAATTAAAAAGGGATATTATCAGCTAAAGGGAGAAAGCAGGGATGTTGGAGTTTTGAAGAGAGAGGTGTGATCAAAAAAAGGGAAATTGAATTAATAAGGAAATGTATTAATGGTAGGCTGTTAGGTATGGTTGTAGACCTTGGAGCCCAAGGAATCAGTAGTTAGGGTTTTAGGGATTTTAAGATGTATTGGATGATATTTGTCGTTTTGCAAAGGCATGAATTTGAGTCACACACCAGAGGAAGAAAGTGTCTCACCTAGGTAGTATATAAACTTCCATAGTAACTCTTTTAAAAAGATTTTTTAAAAACCTAACCAAGAAAAGCAAACATTTTCTTTCATATTACCCCTAAAAAGAAAGCATAGTATTGAGATTGAAAGTGAAGCACATATCAAGGAGTCTAAAAGAATGATGGTTCTTATTGAGATAGAAATTTTAGATACATTAAAGAGTGAAATGTCTAGTTCAGTGATGACTTGGACCAGTGACATGAACAAGCATACCCCACTTCTTGTGGAAACATGGTAAAGTGTGACTGGAACGTTCTACTCAGCGTTTCAACTATTCACATGAGGATATTCTCAGAAATGTTCTAGTCAATGTTTCAACTATTCACATGAGGACATTCTTAGGATATTGGACCAGTGACATGAACAAGCATACCCCACTTCTTGTGGAAACACGGTAAAGTGTTACTGGAATGTTCTAGTCAATGTTTCAACTATTCACATGAGGATATTCTCAGGAAACGTGTGGCTTGACTAAAATGTGATTTGAGAGAAAATCAAGAGCCTAGACAGTCAGTAGATTCACAAACATCTTGGAATGTATCCCTCACCACATCCAGGATCTACTTCACTTTCTGGCCCTCAGTTTTCGTACCCCTCATGTTCCAGTTGTATTATGGGCTTTCAGATTTAGATAATAATCACTAAGTTACTGTTTCATCACCATTCTGAATAAGTAGAAAAATAATTGTTTTCTTTCTACACTTTTGAATATATTTAAGGATAACAAGCAGCATTTGTTTCACTTAAAAAATCACTTTTGAATTTATGTCATACGATCCTCAAATCAACCCTGTCAATTATTACTATTATTATTACTACTATTAATAATAATGAAGTTTAAAGAGATTTGGTGATACATCTGTGCTTATACAGCTGGGGAAGAGGCAAAAGTAGAACCAGAAACCAAGTTTTCAGATTCCAAAGGTGCCCACTGGTTATTACACTGTGCAGCCTTCCAAAATGGTAATGATCTTAAATCCTGCATTTTTTATTAAGCCAAGTCATCCAGTACAAACTCCACCATTACATATTTGAAAACTGAGTCCCAGAAAAATTAAGAGACTTGTTTAAGGACATTCAACTAGTTAATAGGATTACAGCAGGGATTATGTTTCTTGACAACCATCTCAATGTGTTTTCCATTGTGTTACACTGTCTATAGAAACTTAACTGCAAAACCACCAAATTTGACAGCTGGAAAGGACTCTAGAGATTGAGCTTCAACGCTCTCATTTTATGAAGGAGGAAGTACAGCTCCAGAAAATTAAATAGTTTCTGCAAAGTTATATAGTGAGTGTAACAAGAAGTTAGTATGGGACTGTGCCTGCCTCAGGTTTCCACCGAGGTACCATAAGGAAAAGTATCAGATAGCAGAGAGTGTGGGCAGACATCCCCATCCTCAGATGCTGATTTTTAAAGGAAATGGCGCAAAAAAGCCTGTGACTCTTGCACCCCTCTGCCAGATCAAGGACATAAAAATATATCAGAGACAGTGGAAAGGGAAAGAGGTTGGTAAGGAGATTTCTTTGGAGAAAGTTTGTGCTTTGCTTTGAGCCCTCAAACTTAAATTTTGGAGCATGCTAATTTCTAAGCCCAAGACTTAGGTGGTCTTTGAGAGAACCACTTGATATGACACCACCATATTTGGTCTGCACTGGGTCTGCTTAAACTCTGAGAATTTTCACAGAATATACTACCACTTCTTTTGAATCAGATGTCGGTCATTTAAAGTGAAAAAGCCAACGTGAGACTTTTAGGTCCTGTCCCACAGTGCCATGGCAAGGGGCAAGAAGACCTCGGCAGCAGAAGAAAGAAGATGCACCGTGGAATGCCCAGTAGCTGAGATTGCAGTGTCGTGCTGCCAGCTGGCACAGAGGTTCATTTCCCCAGGGGTGAAGGCCCTCAGGAGACAGGAGCCCAGGAAGGAAACCCTGAAGAGCCCAAGAAAAAAGAAGTTGACTTTTATCCTCCTTCAAGGCCAGAGATGACAGTCAACCTGTGATGGCACCCGTCCAATAAGAACGATCTAATCTCTTCATTTGCTGCAACTAGTGAGTGAAGGAAAATCTTGACCTGGACAGGTGGAGGGCAGAGCACCCACTTCTTCAGGCTTTCAACCTGAAGCAAATCTGAGTTGCAGAGGAGGAGAAGATTTAGTGATCAGAATATTCAATGGATATTTTACATACTGAAATGAGACTGTTTTTTTGACTTAGAAATATTGTAAGACATTGTGTTATCTAGGAGTGAGTACGAGCAAAAGCCCTGTGACTGTCAGAGTTTTCATCAGGGGTAGGGAAGGTTACATCCAGAAGAAGACAGAACTGAAGTTGCATCTTGTTCACAGTCCCTGGGTCAGCATGCTGGCTACAGGAATCGTCACACAGTCTCACCTAGGACTTCCTCCACTGTGCTCAGCTGTCTCCAAATGGAAGATGTGAGAATTGAAAGAACAAATATATTTAGTTTTTATGACTACTTGTCACAGGAAATTAAGAAAATATTCATATCTTGCGAGTTTTTTAAAAAAAATTTCATTGCATAGCAGATTTTCAGTAATGTGTGGTGAAATAGATGAAATAAAGCGCTGCCATCACTGAGAGGAACGAGATGGGGAGATGAGCGGGAACAGCTGCAGACACTAATGCCAATCAGAAGGGAAGCTAATGTCTGGGGCACCAAGGGAAGAAAAACACAAACATTGTGCTGTGTGCCAAGACTGGCCACCAGGCCCATCCCGATTGTGTTTAGGTCACCAGCAGTGAAATGTAAATATGGGTCAGCTGAGTTATTTTACTTAGGCCAAGTTATATACACAATGTGTATCCAGGCTTTCAATCAGGAAAAGAACACATGGAGCTTGCTGGCCTGTTTTTAAGGCCGTGGAACTTGCAATAAATCTTGTTCTTTCTACCTCTGAAGAATCAACAGGGACAGCAGGAGCCCTGCTTTTTTCCCACCACAACTGGCTCTAGCATATGCTCAAAATCATCATCCCTGCCTTGCACTCCGGGAACTGGACTGCAGCCACCAGCAGGGCTTCTTTCAGACTTAGTGTACAGTTACAGCACTTCCGCCAGCCTTGAAGGGCTGGAGGCTTGAAATGAGTGACTCTTAGCAAAGGTCCAAGGTCCAAGTGTCACCAGACTGATCTGTCTCACACACTGGCTGAAGAACCTGGTTATGGATGCAAGCTTTTATTCTTAGGCAAAACCCAGTGTCCTTATAACGCAGGCAATATTAATACCACATCACCTGTGCCATGTCATGGTGTCTCTCAATGATAAAATTGGATAGAAACACATAGAAAAGATATGGCAATGAATCATAAAGAAAGCAACCAACCATACTGTTGGAATTGCATTGAAGGATATTAGAAAGAGAAACTTTTCTTTACACATTTATAAATCAGCCATAGGATGTTTGATGTTATAAGATCTTAAGTCTGAAGAACACAGAGGAGCCTAAAGCATAGTTAGGTTTCAAATGATTACTTTTAGACTTTCGTGGAAACTCTCTAATCATATGGATTGTTTTGTGACAGTAATATTTTTGTTTCTTTCCTTGATTGATTTAGCCACCCTGTAACTATATTTGAAGTATGCCTTTAGCTAATCTACCCTCAGGTAGCCGATGCCCTTACTTGTCGCACCGCAAGACATTTCAGGTTTTGTTTTATATATATATGTGTGTATATATATATATATATATATATATATACACACACATATATATATATTTGTTAAACTATATATTACCATAAAGCATATATGATGGAAAAATGTGGAAATCCACAGAAAATTTAAAAATTTTCTCAATCCCCCGATTTGGTAATTTACAAAAATGGCCACAATTCTCCACCTGTTCCTGTATCCAGGGCCTTCATGATGTGACTTTACAGCATCTGTTTCCCCACTTATGATATCTTAGCTGACCATGTAACTTGCTTTGGCCAAGAGAATGCAAAATAAGTCATACTGTGCCTGTTCTCAGTCTGGGCCTCAGAGGCTGTTTCTATCACCGTGACCAATAATATGTAAGCTGGCACACATCTGAGTAAGGCCATCCAAATTCGGTGAGTGCCTGACCCACCAGCTAACTGTAAGTGAGCCAAACGGAGATTAGCTAACTACCCACCTGACACACAGAACTGTGAGCCCCCAAAAAAGTTATTCCTCTAAACCACTGTGTTGTGTGGTTTATTATGTAGCAATAATTAATTGATATATCTTGTTATGTCATTTACGGAGTTCTTTTTTCCTTCCTTTTTAGAAGTCCACATTCTTGGATAGAGAGCTCTGAGATTGTCTAAAGGCTTACTGTTGGAAGAGACCACAGCTAATGGTAGAAATTGTCTCTCTATGTCATTGCTCTGATTCACTATAACTTTGGGTAACCTCTGCCTCATAAATATTATTATTTCCATAAACACAACAGAGAAAGGAAAGAGTATAAAAGAATCCCTTGTTCTACTACTTTCCAGCTTTAATAATACTGGCCATGGGGGTTAAGCATATGAGTATACCATCCAACCTAATTTGGGGTCATGGGCCTTGGGGGTAGTAAAGTATCTTTTTTCAACCTTATATTCCACATAGCCCTTAGCCCATTGTATTAACACACAGTAGTGGCTCAAACACAATTACATGAAATTAAACTGAATTCATTTGAACCTCTAACTGTAATAAGGGAGGACGTAGTACCTTATTCATCTAGCAGTTGCATTCCAATTTCACACACACTACCCAGCTTTCTGAACAGTATGAAATGCTTAGGATTGCCTGAGAGATTTGGTCAGGATTGTGCAAGATCCTTCAGCTCTTGTGGAATATTCAATCTAAGTTTAGGAAAATCTCTAAAATCCAAGAAAATTATATCTGCAGGTGCTCTGAATGGACCCAAATGAACCTGTGGGGGTCCTGGAAGAGTCTGGACTGAGGCAGAAAGCTGTCAGCCACCGTGTAATTTCTTAAGCCCTAAGTGTGTGAATTAAAAAAATTGGGGGGTCTAGGCTGTGATCTGAGAACATATTAGTTCCCAGGCCTTATTACATGAACTCAATATCCTAGAGAGTAGACAACTTTTCCAGGCTAGCACATGAGAACTACTCCAAATGTAGGGATATAGTATGGTAATCAGTATCTCTTTTCAGGAAGTAGCCCAGGAGATCCTCCCCCGATGAGACTCCTCTCACCTCCTCATTCATCACTGCCCCCTCCATATGCTTCAACTATCCTGAGCACTTCCTTCTGCTTCCTACTTCTGTGCTTTGTGCATCTTTTTATTCCTCCCTGGACTGTACTTCTCTTATAAAGTTCTCTTAGTCATCACCGTTTTAACTTTTAAAACTCAACTCAAGTGCATCCTCCTCTATAAAATCCTTCCCAACTGCATCCCTCCACACTCTTCTCTAAGTAAGACTTCTGTCACTCATCATGATTTTTTTCTGTGAGTGTGTGTGTATGTGTGTGCAATATTTTATTATTGCTTTTATGGGGCATTTTTGCTAGAGCTTATTACTAGATTTTCACCTCTTTTAAGGCAGAAACCATGATTTATCTATTTTTATATGAAATTTTCATGTTAGCGACTGCTTCATACTGATATTCAATGACTGTCTACTGAAACAATGTGTAAATAAATATTATATTGTCTAACTTTCTGCTTTTTAGAAGAAGTGTGTACCTACTAAATCATTCTAAACATATGCCTTTTCAAGTTTGGTGGGTTTAAATAAGTATTATTTGATTTTGATTTGTTACTTATCTCCATAGTGGAAGGACAAAATCTCATGAGCAGCAGTATTTTATAATGTCTAAGGGAAATATATTTTCCTTTTTAATCAGAGGTTTGTGCTTTAGGCCAGTAATGATACAGAAGATCCCTTACATTGCTGATTCATGCTTTATTCACTTGGAATTTTTATTAATGGAGTGAAATTCTATATGTAAGTAACTGTGAGCAATATAGAAGCAGTGCATATAATTATGCATACATATAAAACTAATAAGTAGGCATAAATAATACTTTGTCTATGTTATGTAGGAAAAGAACTTACTTAAAAAGCACACTGAACCAGGAAAAAACATTCCATATGTCTTCTATCAGCAAGTTACTAAATCACTGTGATCAGATTTAAATTCTCTTCATTTTAGTTTTTTTAATATAAAAAATAAGGGCAATAATAAACAATTCTACTCCTCCAGAGACTAAATTGGAATGAGAAAAAATATTAATAGAGTAATCATTTTGATCACTTTAGGAAAATAGCAACCAGCAATCGCAGTATAAATAATATGTTTTAGCTTGAAAATCAATGTGTGATGAATTGAGCTGACATGATGACATTAATACTTCAGGATATCTCAAAACCTCTCGTGAATACGATCCATGTAACAAAAGCTGATTCATTCTCACTGTTGGCAAACCTGAGTAATGTGTCAGTATCTTAAATAGAGAGTAAAGGAAATGACCCAAATATTTCAGGCATAAAAACCTTCTCAAGAGAAAAAAGAAGAATTCTTGTGCCTGAATTATTTAGTTTGGCTTTCAGCATTGGTCAGATTTCCTGAATAAGTTTTCAACTCCTACTACATTTATATTAATACATGTATCAGCATATAGGTTTGGCCAAAAGGAAGCACTGGGGGTAGAACGGAAGGTAGAAAGATGGGGAGAAGCCATGCTGTTCTTTCCCCTCTTTTTCCATCTTCCAGAAGCTTTCTGCAATATCTATACTATCTTGTGGCTCCCTTTGGACCAATTCAGCTGCACCCTTGAAAGTTCCACTACGCACCAGATGGATCAGTGGGTGTGCAATCACCAATGAGAACTTAAATTTAAAAAAATTAACTGGAATCAGGTGAAAAAATGATTTCTCCCCTTGCCAACCAAGTATGTTCCACTGTTCTTTGAACTGGCAATAATTCTACCTGCATTTGAATTTCCTGTCACAAATTTCAAGATATAAAACCAATTTACTGCTGGTATTTACAAGATAAGGGATATTCTCTCACAATTTCAATATTTAGGGAATACATCTTTTTATCTCTTCCTAAATTGAGGTGAAGGAAACAAACATTCTATCTTTACTATTACAGCAGTACACGCTTCAATTTTAAATATAGCAGTACAAAAAGCAGAAATTATTATCACTCATGGAGAGCTAATATACTTCAGGTGGCCTTTTTAACTATATGAACCCTACAAATGAAGAAGAAAGATACTGTCATCAAATTCTTTAGGAGCTTCAGTAACCATGGCTCCAAGAAATAAAGAGATTAAATAAGTATTGAAAAAGGTTAACTTTTGATAGGCTTGATTGTAACAATATGAGAAGTTCAGAAAAAAAATTTTTAGATTATTTATGGCTTTTTTCACATACATAATTAATTGCATATAAATCAGTATAATTGCATTTAAGCAAAATTAAATTGTAATAGTTCCTATGTCATTTTGAAGAAGAGCATTTCTTATTTAATTGCTAAGATTCCACAAGCTCTTGAATGTTGTTTTTTAAAAATTTATTTTATTGAAGTATAGTTGGTTTACAATGTTGTGTTAGTTTCTGCTGTACAGTGAAGTGACTCAGTTATACATATATATATATATTCTTTTTCAAATTCTTTTCCATTATGGTTTATTACGGGATATTGAATATAGTTCCATGTGCTATACAGTAGGACCTTGCTGTTTATTCATTCTCTATATAATAGTTTGCACCTGCTAATCCCAAACTCCCAATCCATCCTTCCCTTACACTCCCCTTTGCCATCCACAAGTCTGTTCTCTATGTCTGCAAGTCTGCTTCTGTTTCATAGGTAAGTTCATTTGTGTCATATTTTAGATTCCACATATAAGTGATATCATAAGGTATTTGTTGTTCTCTTTCTGACTTATTTCACTCAGTATGACAGTCTCTAGGTCCATTCATGTTGCTGCAAATAGCATTATTTCATTCTTTTTATGGCTAAGTAATATTCCATTATATATATATGTACCACATCGTCTTTATCATTCCTCTGTTGATGGACATTTAGATTGCTTCCATGTCTTGGCTATTGTAAATAGTGCTGCAGTGAACATTGGGGTGCATATATCTTTTTGAATTATGGTTTTCTCCTGACATATGCCCAGGAGTGGGACTGCTGGATCATATAGCAACTCTATTTTTAGTTTTCTGAGGAACCTCCATACTATTTTCCATAGTGGCTGCACCAATTTACTGAATGTTGTCCTTTAAATATATACAAATATTAAAAATATACAAAGGTTACTCAACCCCACTTAGACATTTTATCATTTATTTTTTATCATTTTATCATTACACATTTTCTGTTGACACTTAATTTGAAGCACAGAAATACTAGTAATTATCAAAGAGGATCATCTCAAATTCAGTGGCCCTAAATACTTATCAATCAATCAACAAAAGGAGATATTATTCATGATGTGTTTCCTGATACCTGTCGTGGTTCTTATCTCTAGACCTGCACTGCTCTTTACAGTAGCCACTAGGCACATGTGGCTGTTGAGCACTTGAAATGTGGCAAGTCCAGAGTGAAGTGCACTGCAGGTATTACATACACACCAGATTTCAAAACCTTAGTACCAAAAAATGTAAAACAGCTCATCAACCATTTTTATATTGATTACATGTTGAAATGACAATATTTTGGATATGTTAGGTTAAATAAAATATATTAAAATTACTTTCACCTAATTTTTTAATGTGGACACTACAAAATTAAAAATTACCCATGTCACTCACATTTGTGGCTCACATTATATTTCTATTGATATCACAATTCTAGAAAAGATCCCTGCGAATCTCAGACACCTAAAATGAAATAACTATTTGGGGTCTTTTGTGTTTCCATACAAATTGTGAGATTTTTTTGTTCTAGTTCTGTGAAAAATGCCAGTGGTAGCTTGACAGGGGTTGCATTGAATCTGTAGATTGCCTTGGGTAGTAGAGTCACTTTCATGATGTTGATTCTTGCAATCCAAGAACATGGTATATCTCTCCATCTATTTGTATCATCTTTAATTTCTTTCATCAGTGTCTTATAATTTTCTGCATACAGGTCTTTTGTCTCCTTAGGTAGGTTTATTCCTAGATGTCTTATTCTTTTTGTTGCAATGGTAAATGGGAGTGTTTTCTTAATTTCACTTTCAGATTTTTCATCATTAGTGTATAGGAACGCAAGAGATTTCTTTGCATTAATTTTGTATCCTGCTACTTTACCAAATTCATTGATTAGCTCTAGTAGTTTTCTGGTAGCATCTTTAGGATTCTCTGTGTATAGTATCATGTCATCTGCAAGCAGTGACAGCTTTACTTCTTCTTTTCCGATTTGGATTCCTTTTATTTCTCTTTCTTCTCGGATTGCTGTGGCTGAAACTTCCAAAACTATGTTGAATAATAGTGGTGAGAGTGGGCAACCTTGTCTTGTTCCTGATCTAAGTGGAAATGGTTTCAATTTCTCACCATTGAGGATGATGTTGGTTGTGGGTTTGTCATATATGGCCTTTATTATGATGAAGAAATTTCCCTCTATGCCTACTTACTGGAGGGTTTTTATCATAAATGGGTGTTGAATTTTGTCGAAAGCTTTCTCTGCATCTATTGAGATGATCATATGGTTTTTCTCCTTCAGTTTGTTAATATGGTGTATCACATTGATTGTTTTGCGTATATTGAAGAATCCTTGCATTCCTGGGATAAACCCCACTTGATCATGGTGTATGGTCCTTCTAATGTGCTGTTGGATTCTGTTTGCTAGTATTTTGTTGAGGATTTTTGCATCTATGTTCATCAGTGATATCGGAGCTGGAGGAATCAGGCTCCCTGACTTCAGACTATACTACAAAGCTACAGTAATCAAGACAGTATGGTACTGGCACAAAAACAGAAAGATAGATCAATGGAACAGGATAGAAAGCCCAGAGATAAACCCATGCACATATGGTCACCTTATCTTTGATAAAGGAGGCAAGAATATACAGTGGAGAAAAGACAGCCTCTTCAATAAGTGGTGCTGGGAAAACTGGACAGATACATGTAAAAGAATGAAATTAGAACACTCCCTAACACCATAAACAAAAATAAACTTAAAATGGGTTAAAGATCTAAATGTAAGGTCAGACACTATTAAACTCTTAGAAGAAAACATTGGCAGAATACTCCATGACATAAATCACAGCAAGATCCTTTTTGACACACCTCCTAGAGAAATGGAAATAAAAACAAAAATAAACAAATGGGACCTAAGGAAACTTAAAAGCATTTACACAGCAAAGGAAACCATAAATAAGATGAAAAGACAACCCTCAGAATGGGAGAAAATATTTACAAATGAAGCAACTGACAAAAGATTAATCTCCAGAATTTAAAAGCAGCTCATGCAGCTCAATATCAAAAAAACAAAGAGTCCAATCCAAAATGTGCAGAAGACCTAAATAGACATTTCTCCAAAGAAGGTATACAGATTGCCAACAAACACATGAAAGAATTCTCAACCTCATTAATCATTAGAGGAATGCAACTCAAAACTACAATGAGATATCATCTCACACTGGTCAGAATGGCCATCATCAAAAAGTCTAGAAACCATAAATGCTGTAGAGAGTGTGGAGAATAGGGAACCCTCTTGCACTGTTGGTGGGAATGTAAATTGATACAGCCACTGTGGAGAACAGTATGGAGATTCCTTAAAAAACTAAAAATAGAACTACCATATGACCCAACAATCCCACTACTGGGCATATACCCTGGGAAAACCATCATTCAAAAAGAGTCATGTACCACAATGTTCATTGCAGCTCTATTTACAATAGCCAGGACATGGAAGCACTCTAAGTGTCCATCAACAGATGAATGGATAAAGAAGCTGTGGCACATATATACAATGGAATATTACTCAGCCATAAAAAGAAACAAAACTGAGTTATTTGTAGTGAGGTGTTTGGACCTAGAGTCTGTCATACAGAGTGAAGTAAGTCAGAAAGAGAAAAACAAATACCGTATGCTAACACATATATGTGGAATCAAAGAAAAAAGAAAACGGTCATGAAGAACCTAGGGGCAAGATGGGAATAAAGACACAGACCTACTAGAGAATGGACTTGAGGATATGGGGAGGGGGAAGGGTAAGCTGTGACAAAGTGAGAGAGTGGCATGGACATATATACACTACCAAATGTAAAATAGATAGCTAGTGGGAAGCAGTCACATAGCACAGGGAGATCACCTCGGTGCTTTGTGACCACCTAGAGGGGTGGGATAAGGAGGGTGGGAGGGAGGGAGACGCAAGAGGGAAGAGATATGGGGATATACGTATATGTATAACTGATTCTCTTTGTTATAAAGCAGAAACTAACATGCCATTGTAAAGCAATTATACTCCAATAAAGATGTTAACAGAAATAAATAAAATGAAATAACAATATACATACACAGTGAGTTCACATTCCCGTTAATCCTGTCCATGGTTTACGGGTTAAGAATTCATGCTCCATATAATTTATAATCTACTTTTGAATGAAATAAAAACCAAATGCTATACTTGCATTTTGCTCTCCTAACTCAGCCCCCCATATTTGCTTATCTGAACTGCAATTGGATTACAGTAGATGGGTTTCTAAACGATATCAGAAATATTCTAAGTTCCTTATTGTATTTACCAAGGGTGTTGTTAGGATGTTGTTCATTGCATCATGAGGTTCCAGAGACATCCCTCATTTCATATTACAGATGCATTCCTGAGAAGTTATCAGCAAATAACCTTGTAACTTTTAAGTATGTTCTCACTTGACAAACTAATATTTAAAGGTAACTGTTAATAAATCCTTCAGTAAATTAAATGAGAAAATTAATTACTTTGTTGCTCACTATTTGACCAAGACTTTCATTTAACCTCCAGAAAAATAGTTCCCAAATATCTCAAATACAACATGCCACTTGAAAAAAGTAAACCTTGATTCATGCCTCATCTAAATTCCTTTGTGATGACTAATAGCTTCTACAACTCTGTGGCAGCAAGAATGCTGAAACAAAGTCCTCAGGTTTCATTGGTTTCCATTTCTTCATCCGTAGAAGTAGCAGCTTGTACTCAATGATCTTTGAAGTTCCTCTTACCTCTCATTGTCTTTGACGTTTTCTTCTGAATCCAGATGTTTAATATATTGAGTATCCTTAAAGCAGAATACATAACAGTTGGTATTGTTTGTGATTCAAGACTAGACTATACTCCTAAGTATTGTTTCTCTGCTGCATTAAAATAATTATGTAATCCTCTTCATATTTAAGGAGTGTTTTGTTTTAAATTTTATTTATTTTGAACACTGACACTTGCAAAATGTCTGTAGAGTTCGCAGACTATACTTAAGGCTTAAAAGTAAGGAATCTGAAGCAATTGGTAATAAAAACTTTCCTTTTTTTCCATTTCTATTTTTGTTATTTATTGTTGTCTTTTTTCTTTCTCTTCCCATTATCAATTCTGAATCTCTCCAAGGAATTTATTTAAAGTTTTAGAGCTACAGAACCATCTAATCGCTATTCTAGAGTATTTATTGCTTACAAAGGAAGAGTGATTAAAATCCTTTTTAATAGTTAATCATTATAAAACATTGTACTTTAAAGCTTTAAAAAATCCTCTATTAGAAAAAAATACAGCCAGTACTGAGTTCTCCACAATAGAGTGAAGGGAACACACCAGTAAGTAGTAGTATCTTTTGTTTGTCTCAAATCATGAAGCCTCATTTGACCTAATTGGTATGTGTAGTAACTTCTGGAATTGCTGGAGTGTTGGTAGTAGTGATGGTACTGATGAAAATGGTAGTGACAATTCCTCTAGTTTCACAAGTACCTTGAAGTTTACCTGGCTATGGCGAGACTGTCCCTGAAAGCCCTGTGGACTGTGGATTTCACCATAAATTTGCATGCAGGGTACAGGGACAATGATTGCTTTTTAATGGAAAGCATGCCTGTGAGGACTTCCCAGAGCCCGTGATGAAACATGAGTACATTCTTTTACATTTGACTTTTTAAAAAATAAATTATTCTTAAAGTCTGGCAGGTGTTTTTTTTTTTTGTTTTTTTTTCAGATTTTTTTGTTTGTTAACTGGGGAAAGTGAATTTAGCATAAAGAGCTTTTCAAGAGTATTTGAGAGTTTATAGTTGTGGGTGAAACTAGTCCAATTGTTAATGCTAAGAGGAGAAGAATATACAACTTCAGAATCAAGGAAGCATTGACCATCAGTTGTGGTGTGCCACGAGGAGCCATCACAAAAGTATACCTGCTTCCTGCCCTTTACCAAGAAGTCCCATTTTAAATGTAAGTCGTATTAGCAATGCACTTCAACCTGTCCTCTAATCTGAACGGAACTTCCAATCCTGGTAAGACTGAGGCAAAACATTTGTATCTCTGCATAGTCAACAGATCCGTAAAATTGCATTGCTGTAGTGATTAAAGAGGAAAAGCAACATTTGCCTGCTTTCAGACCTGAACAGGCAATATAGAAACATCAGTCTGTGGTCTCATTTGTCGTTCCAGCACATTGAAAGTGGCCTCACTTGCATGTTTGAGAAATCAAGTCATGCTGCCTTTACTGATATTAATTGGCGAAAGATATGGTGAATGGTCTGGGGATTCAATATAGTTTTGCATCAATTATTGCATAAATCATACAGCTGTTACAAATTGCTTTCCTGCCAGGGAAGAAAGTAAAAATTAACTAGGGAAAGGGGGAAAAAAAAAAAAAGAAGAAGAAAACATTGTTGTGTAACATTGTGTTCCAGTGATGACTTCTGAAATGTATTTGTTTAAAAGAGCTTTTGAAACCACAGCAACATGATTTTTTTCTTAGAAATACCAAAGATAGTGATCTAAAAACAGTTTTCAAAATGTGGTTCCCTGATCTCTCTTTCCTCCCAACTTGTTTCTTAGATAGAGCTTTCTGGTTTGGGTAAGGGGAACACTGGAATATGTCAAATATTGATATAAAGAACAATTCTTGTCATAACTAATAGGTTGAATTGAGACAGGATGGAATTATTCTCTCCTGAGTCTGTCCATCCTGAAACTAATCTCTGTGATTGAAGTGGATTGAAGAGGTAAGAAGTGTAGCATATGAAAATGGCAAACAGTCTGTATATTATGCCTTTAAGGAATGCTCAGGTATTCTTTCTTCCAATGAATTCTATCCCACTCCTAAGATTTCAGAATTTATAAGGGGACATTCTTTTTCCCATTTGGGGGAGTTAGCAATACAATGAGTTTGAAAGATTTTATTGGCATTAATTCATAGCTGTCTGTATTATACCAAAAAAATAAATCATGCTTTAAAAAATATAACTGATTTACAGTCAAATTGATAACTGTCAGCCATAACAGTTGAATGTTAAAATATTTAAAAATAATGTGGGGAATCTGCAGTGTCACCACAGAGGTGGTTTCATCTTCATTGAGGTCAAAGATTTTTGTCTGCCACTTTACTCATAAGAAAGACTTTTCAGGTAAATATAAGGTAGCACCAATTGGATTTTAAGTATCCATTTCACAATCTTAGGTTTTCAAAGTGAACATGCATTGTAAATATACATTCACTTGCTTGGAATATTTTAGCATATGGTCCAGATATTCTATTATAGAACTTTCTATAATAAATAATTTGTAACAATGGATATGCATGTAAATAACGAAGGAGAGGAGATAGTACAATTGTGTGATGTTATTCCAAAGTCTGTGCTAAAATGATTTAAATAAGGGAAAAAACAAGACACACATGTATGAAAAATAAATTACTTGTTCTTAATCTAAGGCCAATTATCTAGACTACAATAGAAACACATATTTCACATTTAAAACATTGATACAGCTTTTATAATATTTCTCATTATCTTTTAAACTAGGAGGGGTCCTTAAACTTAAGATGTGGTCATCAAAATCAGAGTAATGAAATCAAAATTGAATTTTGAAAATCTAAAAGAACAAAAAAAATCATACTTAACATTTAATAATCAAACTCAAAATTATATTTAGAAGCAAAAGATCGTTAGACTTCCAGAAATACAATTAATTTTCCAATAAAAATCTTTAAAAAGCTTTAGTAAAGGAATTACTAAAATTAGTATGAATGTTTGATCAAAAAATCATATTTTATTTTTTGTGAGAGAATCATTTTGATATACTGTATAACCATAATTTTGTATAGACACAGTATGTTTAATTATGAAAATAATGATTCCCTTTTTGTGTCATCCAGACATTATATCCACCATCCACCTCTGTCAGTTTACTCAGTGTTCACAACTGGTGCCACATTCCCGTTTTCTTGTTATACTTATTTCATTTTGAGGTCTGTAGTCATTCCAGAGGCTAAACTCACATTGATATGCTGCTTGGAAGAAATGTTTCAAACACTCCCTTATGATAATATTATATTGTACTGTTGTGAAAATAAAATAGATTTGCCTTATTTTGATCATCTAAAGCTCCTCTGTCCAATTTGGTAGCCTTTAGCCACATGTGGCTATTTAAATTTAAATGAATTAAAATGAAATCAAGAGTTTGGTTTCCTTAGTTATACTAGCTACATTTGAAGTGCTCAATAGCCAGCCACATGTAGTTAGTGGCTAACATATTGGACAATGTAGAACATTTCTATCTTTCAAAAATTTGTTTTGGAGAGCACTGATAAAGTGGATCTATTGGCAAGCTCTTTTGGACATGCCTAATATTGATAGAATGTTACAGTATTTTTATATATACACAAAAGTATAATGACCCTACCTCTCCATAGAAACTCTTTAATGAGAAACCAGGAAGGCCCAAACATGAAAGGTATAGCAATAAACTAGAATTGCCTTATACCTGGAGACTAATAAATTTCTCTTTTACCTTTATTGTCTTGACTTTCTAGTATCTTCCCTCCTTCCTCCACAACTATTTAATAACCCAAGTTTATGTTATTTGACCACTTACTTTTTTCTGTACTTTTAAACAAATAGAATGATGAAAAGTACATCTCTACTAGGGATTCTCTGAATTCCTTTTCTGACTCGTCATTTAGGCTGACCGTGGTCAACACTGAAAACAGTGTTTTCTGTTCCCAACAGAAAACAAAGTTTACACGCTATCAGATGGTTGGAATTCTGATGGCACATATACAGTCTATACTTACTTTTCATTCTTTAATACATTAAGTTTATTAACATATCAATTTATTATCTACCACTGTGTTTCAAAAACTGTTTTGGACACTAAGGAAACTAGATCAAAAAAGAAAAATTCCCGTCTTCATAGAAGTTACATTTACTGCATAGGTGTCTGTGTGTGGGAAGGTGGAGCTTACATTGGAGTGGAGTGAACATCAACTCACAGATTCCCTTCTGAACTACAGCCTTAAATGGTAAAATAAAAAATTTTGATGCAACTTTATATTACTTCTGCATTTTACATAAAAAGGCAATAAAGTAATTCATTAAAATGGTAAAAAGAAGCATATAGGTTTATCATAAACATTTTTTTTTTTGCCGCATTACACGGCATGTGGGATCTTAGTTCCCCGACCAGGGACGAACCCATACCCCCTGCATTGGAAGCACAGAGTTTTAACCACTGTGCTTCATTTATTTTCATTCATAAATAATAATATTAATAATTAATATTATTATTAATAATAATAAATAATAATAAATACAAATACTAAATTTAAATTCAAGGTCAATAGGCATGGAAAAGAAAACGTGTATATACATTTATTTATACATATACATTTATACATAAGAACACTTTAACATATCTTTTTCCAAGGATATGAAGCTGTTCAATATATTTTGTTTATTCTTCAAAGTTCTAAAATTGCAGCATTATAAAGCTTACCACAAAAACATTCTAATAAGCCTCATTAATTCATTCATCCATTCTCACATTTATTGGGCATCTCCTGTATGCCAATGTTGAGGAAGGGTTTTCTCATTTTATGTTCAATGATAACATCTAGACAGATCTAATATTATTTAAAATTAAGTAATCTAAATAAGACATTAGAAGAAAAAAAGTCCCTATTTTGATTTGCTCCTTTACATTTTTGTTTTTGAAATAAAAAAATGTTAAAGTTTTCTTTCTTTTGATGAAATAAGTCCAGATTTTAGCTTTCTGTTATCATCAAGCATACTTGCCTTTAACACTTTAAGTTTTTGGAACCCTTGCAGCAATTGAGGTTTATTGTATTAATTGCCATCTCTGTCATTACTAGACTTTCTTGCTACATTCCAATTGGATCACAAAACACTTCTCACTCTGCCCCTCCCTATTCTCCCTCCCCCCATAATTTACCATCATCTCTTAGGTTCCAATCAGTTGCTGAATTACAGCAGGATTATCTTCCTTGTACACCTTTTCAGTGCATAATTTCCCAATTTAGAAAATGACTTCTTTCACATAGTGTTTACTACTAAGATTATCAAAAAATTTTTCTCCTTTAGTTTTTTTTTTTTTTTAATGTATTTATTATTTTTTGGCTGCGTTGGGTCTTCTCTGCTGCGTGCCTGCTCTCTCTAGTTGCAGTTGAGCGGGGGCCACTCTTCACTGACATGCACGGGCTTCTCACTGCGGTGGACTCTCCAGTTGCAGTGCATGGGCTGTAGTCAGGCGGGCTTCAGTAGTTGTGGCTTGCGGGCTCTAGAGTGCAGTCTCAGTAGTTGTGGCGCCCGGGCTTCGTTGCTCCGCAGCATGTGGGACCAGGGCTCGAACCCAGTCCCCTGCATTGGCAGGCAGATTCCCAACCACTGTGCCACCAGGGAAGACCCTCCTTTAGCTTTTAATGTGGTCAGTTACATTGATCGATTTTTAAAATTGAATAATTTTGCTTTCTTGTAATGAACTTTACTTGATTTGGGAGTATTATCTTTCTAATGAATTGTTGGATTCGTTTTGCTGGTATTTTCCCAAGGATTTTTGCCTTTATGTTCCTAATTGGTATTACCATTAACTGATTTTCTTTAAATGTTTGTCAAATTTTGTTTGCCTCATAAAACAAGTTGGTAACTATTACTGCCTCTTAGATTTTCAAAAAGAGTTTATGTTGGAAGTTTGTGTAAGATTAGTATTTGTTCCTTAAATGTTTGATAGAATATATTAGTGAAGCCATCTGGTGCTAGAGGTTTCTTTCAACAAAGACTTTTAATTAGTTACGATAAATTGCTTTCTCAAGGAATTTGCCCATT
The DNA here is from genome assembly GCF_964374135.1 of Grampus griseus. NCBI lineage: Eukaryota > Metazoa > Chordata > Mammalia > Artiodactyla > Delphinidae > Grampus > Grampus griseus. The sequence continues at coordinate 101,643,043 of NC_138998.1, forward strand.
TCATCTACATTGTTGAATTTATTGGCATAAAATTTTTCATAGTATTTCCTTATCCTTTAATGTCTTTAATATTGTAATGATGTCACTTCTATTATTTTTGATTGGGACAGTTTATGTATCTATTTCTCTTTTTTGATTAACCTATCTAGAGATTTATCAATTTAATTAATATCTTCAAAGAACCAATATTTGATTTGTTGATTTTCTCTTATCTTGTTTCCAATTTCATTGCTTTTCTCTATTACCTTTGTTTTTTACCTTATACTTACTGATATTTTGAGTTTAGTTTGCTCTTTTTTTCTAGCCTTTCAGTATGGAAGCTTAGGTCATTGATTTTAAAATGTTTTGTTTCCAAATATAGAATTTTAAGTTGTAATTTTTTCCTGCTTTAGTGGACTTCCATCTTTTTTTTTTTTGCGGTACGTGGGCCTCTCACTGTTGTGGTCTCTCCCATTGCGGAGCACAGGCTCCGGACGCGCAAGCTCAGTGGCCATGGCTCACGGGCCTAGCCGCTCCACGACATGTGGGATCTTCCCAGACCGGGGCACGAACCCATGTCCCCTGCATTGGCAGGCAGATTCCCAACCACTGCGCCACCAGGGAAGCCCTCCATCATTTTTGATATGTTGTGTCTATATTATCATTCCGTTCAAAGTATTTCCTAATTTCCCTTGTGGTTTCTTTTTTTGTCCCTTGGATTATTTAGAATTATGCTGCTTGTTTCCAAATATTTGAAGATTTTATTATTGTTATAAAATTCCAATTTAATTGCATTTCTTTGTAAGTTTAGTAAATTCTAAATATATCCCAGATATTTTAAATGATAGACTGAAGAGTTTTTTCTCTATTTTACCCTTGGTATGAAATCTCTCTTGGCAATTATTGTCTAATTCTTGGTGGAGGCAGCCAACCAGGGGCACATCCATCCATTCATTACAGACCCACCAGTTTCTAGTTCCTTTCTTCGGGTTTTTTTTTAACCTGTTTATGCCCTCAACTTTGTCCCTTGTAGGCATCCCTCATTGAGTACTACACACATAGTCATTCTCAAGTCTTTCTTTCATAATCCCAGACTTGATATATTGAGTTCTTGACTTTGACATACAATTCCTGGTAATAAGCATGAAAGAATGTTTCTCTCACTTATATATATCATTCTATCTCTCTAAACCAGTCTTACAATTTATTTAGTATTCCCTTAAATCGTAGTTCACCATTTATTCTACATAGATAGATCAGACACAAATACCTCCTAAAATTAGTAATACAGATTTTTCCTTAATCTTTCTGTGTATTCCAGAGTTTTTTTTTTGCCCTAAAACCAAATATAATTTCCCATCCACCAAAGAATCAATCACAGACTTCTCAAGAATCTTGCTAAAACTTGGTCAAGAAGGCAGCTTGCTTCATGTGCACCAGTAAATACTAGCCAGTCCTAAAGTACTTTCACTTTCCTACTGAATCCAGGACCCTCCACAAGAACTTCATGAGCAAAGGATTGGAGGAATTAACTATGGTTAATGAAACCTTCCCGAAACTTTGAGAAATAATTTTCTTGAGATCATTAGAGCCGCAAAAAGAGGAAGTATCACATTTCATCATTAAGTATCACAGGAATGTGTCCAACTATGGTTTAGTCATTCAATCCATTTTTAGATTGAATGAGGAATGTAGTTTTATGTACTCCTTGCTCTACATTACTTTGGTTTCTTTTTAGCATTTGTCTCCTTGCTTTAAAATTATTATTATTATTTTTGTCATATTGTAGGCATCTTCGATCATTCTTGTACCCTTGAAATCTTTTCTGGAACAAGATAGCTATATAAATAAATACATTTGCTTAACCTTTCTCAGCTTCAGTCACCTTCCCTTTGTAATAGGGAGAATAATTCCTATTTCATTAGACTTCTACAAAGGTTAAATGAGAAAACGTATGTAAAACATCTCACAAAGCCATAGTAGCTATTTAATATATATCAACTTTCTCTCCTGTCCCATTAGATTTTTTCCTTTGGTCATAAGAACTCTAGTAACATAGCCGTCCTCCATCTTGGTAGACTAAATGATGCCGGGAAGACTTCTAATACCTAAAGTCTATGATTTTAAACTAGTTTCGTCTATTTAATTATTTTTCCCTAAGCCCTTAAAAATACAATGACATTTTTCTTCCTAACAAGTTCTTTTACTTTACTCAGAAGTCCCTGAGGAAAAACCCTTAGGGAAGCTGAATTTTATAAATTTACAAATTCAGTGTTTCATTCTTTGCTGCCATTTTCCAACCTGTCAAACACATCTGTTTTGCTTTTACCTCAGTGGGTTCTCTGCAGGAGCCCACTTCTTGACATGATTATCCCAGCAATCTCATTTTTAGCTCCTACACTGGCTAGCAGCTACCTCCTGAAATGCTTTAAGGTATTCTACAGATTTTTCTGTTCGTGAGCCTTGAGAGACTACTTTTTTGGGGGGTAAGATTCCTGAATTAAATCATCTGCTCAAGGGTCTTTCTAATCTCTATGTTCAGTCTTGTTCTTAAATGAATAATTTATGTTCTGTGGCTCAGGAGGAAGGCACAAACTTGCATCTCCTTTCAGGAGAGAACTCTGAGCGATCCTCTTGGAAGTTTAGCTGATGGTACCCCTGAGCTCTAATGCATTTTCAAATATGTTGTGGCCATAGGGTGCCTTAAAGAAAGTGATGAGATGTCATACTCCCTTCGGGTCTGAGAATTTCACAAGAAACTACATTCTTTCTCCATTGAGACCTTTTTCTCCAGAAACCAAGAATTTCTGCCTTACAGTTGTTTTACTACCTGTAAGCTTCACCTTCTCCATCAATCCATTATCCTAGATGACATGTGACGTCTCCCGCTTCAGAACAGCTTCATCACATATCTTCTGAACCTCTGTAATGTCATTCAGAGTGGCAATCATTCTCTTTGATAATTCCACTGAATTATAAATTTCGTAGAGTCTGTGATTCGCCTTTGAACCCATCCTTTCCCCAGCACCAGAATCAGCAAACCTATCTTCTGTGTTCTTTATGCATATTGCACACACTTCTGTTCTTTTTTTTTTCAGTCACTTTGATCTACCGCTTATGTTTAGCTTCTGCCATAGTTACGATTCTCATCGTGACGTAATTAGATGTGTGTAACTATTTCCTAAGACTTTTCTATCTTTTCCCCCCTCCAATTCATTCTCTGCTCTGTCACTAACATACCTTTTTAAATGCATATAACTGATTACATTATTCCTCTTTTAAAATTCTTTGAGTTAGGGCTTTCCTGGTGGCGCAGTGGTTGAGAGTCTGCCTGCCGATGCTGCCGATGCAGTTTCGTGCCCCGGTCCGGGAAGATCCCATAATACGCGGAGTGGCTGGACCCGTGAGCCACGGCTGCTGAGCCTGTGCGTCCGGAGCCTGTGCTCCACAACGGGAGAGGCCACAACAGTGAGAGGCCCGCATACTGCAAAAAAAAAAAAAAAAAAAAAAAAATCTTTGAGTTAGGTCCCTGCTGCTAGGGTACAAGATAAATGATCTGCTTCTTCATGTGCCATAAAGGGTTCTTTGCAATCTGGCTTTTACCTGCCAGTTCCAAAAATGTATCTATAATCCAACCATCCTTCAAAAATCATAATACTATTTTATATTCTGTGACTTTACATATTGGGAAACTTCTCTCTGGAATGTCAGTGCTTGTAATCTCTGATTCTACCTTTAAGTTCAGTTCAAATACTAAACCTCCCAACACCCCATCCACATTCACCCTCTTACCAAGTTCTTACCTTTACTGTGTTTCTGAAGCTGATTTTGCACTGTCTATCGACAAGTTATATAACAACTTGTATTTATATTTCTCTTCAAATTAGAGAAAGGTAACTTGGGAAAAAATCTTCAAAAGATGTCTTATTTTTTTGTTTCCAGTGCATGGCACAGCTTCTGCTACATAGTAAATATTTGCTGAATCAACGATTAGAGGAAAGAGTGTAACAGGAAACAAAGAGTACTACAATATATTAGTATGTGAAGTTACAATATATTTTAGAAACATTAAAAACAGAGAAAAACAGATATCTGGGGAAAAACAAGGATCAAAATTATAAGGGATAACTAATGAGAAACTACTGTATAACACAGGGAACTCTACTCAGTGCTCTGTGGTGACCTAAATGGGAAGGAAACACAAAAAAGAGGGGATATATGTATACATATAGCTGATTCACTTTGCCATACAGTAGAAACTAACACAACATTGTAAAGCAACTATACTCCAGTAAAAATTTTAAAATTACAAGGAAGGTGGAAAAATCAGATCTGGAAGGACTGAGTGGGAAGTTAGGGAGAAAAAAAAGAAGGAACAAACTAAGGAAAGGTTTACAGTTTTGCATAGATATGTCTAAACAAGCCTGTGACCTCTAGAATTTAAGATTGCTGTCTCTCACTGGTGCCTGTTTTCTTAGGGAAAATTTAATTTGTGTAGCCGGATAGCTTCTTGCCAGGCATTTTATGGCATTCTTAGATACTTAACAGAAAATGTATTAAGGACTCCATAAAGGTGTGGGTTTCCTTTAGTAGTGTTGTATTTGAATCGGATAAGTGTCAGAATATTCCAACAGTCTGCTACTTAGATGACTTTATCCTGCACAAGAGGGCAAAGCCTGCAAAGATTGGGGAGAAAAACAGAGTTAACGGAAGTACTGCTTGCTTTAAAGGGGGTGGAGAAAAGAAGAAAAAAAGAGAACATGGTATATATTTGTGCTGGAAAAGCAATACTGAACATAGAATCAGGAGCCTGAATTGTGTCCCGAATTTGCTACTCTCTAATTACAGAAATGGGCAAATCATTTAATCTCTTCTGTTCTCATCAGTAAAAATAAGACTTTGACACCAACTTACAAGGTGATTATAATGATTAAACTACATTATGCATATAAAAGGAATCAGCAAATTTTAACATACTCTTATCAATATAATTATTTTTTTACAACTTTGCTCACAGTAAGTCTATGCTTTATTTTTAAAAAGTTGGAAAGAACCCACATTAAATGTATAATGGCAAAAAAAAAAAAACCCACCTCAGATCCCTCTTGCTTTAGATAATTTTGTATTTGTCAATACAGCAAAGCAGTTTTATTCAGAATACTAAAATAAAATGAGTGAAGGCTTAGGCTTTCCCTCTAGTTTAGGAATTACTTTAATTTCTCTTTGGTTTTATGCTTTCCCACAGGCAGTTTAGAATGTCACATATACTTAGAGAAGACACGTTGTTCAGTGCAGTTGTGCAAAATGTTCATGACAGTCCTCATCTGAGACATAAACACTTCTTGTTTCCTGTTTGTGTTTTCAATAAAGCCGTATTATTTCAAGCAAAATTACTCAGAGTATGACTAAACACATGCTCTGCAGAACAACATTTAATAGAGGCATTTCCTTTTGTTTCATGAGAGAGAAAAAAAATGTATACCGAATTTCTCTATTTAACTGATGGTCTCTGGGATTGAGATAATTAAGTTACCATTGAGCTCATATCTACCAATTCTTATGATCTGTCCCAAGGTCTCTTTGCTACCAGATCTTCCTGCCTTTTTTTTTTTTTCCATTTAAGATGTCCAAGGTGCCTCCTCTCTTTCCAATAATGATTTCCTTTCTCACTCTTCCTCTCAACTTTTGAGTTTTCTTGTCTCCTCCACTGAGGGAGAGAAGGCACAAAGCAGGAAGTTATTTTGGCAAGTCATGCTCAGGCCAGGAGAAACAGTTGTCTTCAAATTAATTGAGTAATATCCTAACCCTGATTATTTTCCCCCTCATGGACCCCAGTGTACAAAGACGTCTGAAAAGATTCATCATTTCTTTGGACAGATTTATACCTATTCACAGGGGAATCAATCTCCTAATGCATCAACAAGAAAGACATATTCCCTTATATCTGTTTTAATATATATTATGTGGAAGGTTAATTTTTAAAATATTTATTATCATGAAATTCATGAGCAAAATAGGCATTCTTTAAAGGTCAATGGCTTCAGGTGTCTTGACTGTTAAATCACAGATATTACCTAATAACATTTTAAGTTCCTTTTGGACAGAGACCATTTTTCTTCTGAGTATTTCAAAGTTCTAAGCATTCATAATGGACGTTTGATACATTGAATTAAATTGAACACATCTCTTAACTCAAGAGAAATAAATGAATCACAGAAATACATGAATCTACTTTTGGTGAGAGAATGAAATGATCTGAGGGGAAGAAAAATCAGAATGTTAGCCTATTATTGTCCTGTTTGAAGCATAATTGATAAGTGGTTCCCTAGATCAGAGGGCAATTTAGTAATATAAGTGTAGCAAACAGGTTGATGTGCATTCTTACTCCTCTTCCTCTCCTTTTTACCCTGGGGTTTTGGTAGCATCAAGGGTAAAAACATTGCAATAGCTGCAGCTTTTGATTTATGGAACTTTGTCACATGTTGCTGTATACCAGAGAGGTGGCAAGACAGCAAATCTCTGTCATTTCTATTATGTTTTCAGTATAACTGAAAGTAATACTTAGTTGTAGAATAGCTCCTTAATCTTTTATTTTCTTTTTATTATAACTTTATTTTTATTGACCAATTTAACATATACTATTATCCATGAAGTGATAATCTTTGGGGTAGAGAATGACATTGATCCTTGCATTGGTGCCATTTGGAGTTATGTCACTGCTATACATTTCAGCATCATGCAGTTAACATCGTGTCAATACACAGCCCATACAAATGAACTAGCATTATGTAATAGTGCTTGAAAGTTTTAAACAGATGGCAAGATACTGTGACAAAACACTTTTTAATTGAATACAAAAAAAACCCTCTTTGGGTAAAATGATGTGTGTTGCACGGTTAGGTTTCGGTGTGATTTTACCAGAGTCCAACCAGAAGTAGGGTGTGCGACTATGTGAACTATATTCACTGATGATTCCAATCCTTTGTGCATATTTACAAATTCCCACCCTCTTCACACCACAGCTGGTGCTTGCTTCCACCACTGAGTTTTAAATAATTCAGTGAAATTCTTGAGAAACAGGGAATGTTTTGCATAACTTTGAAGCTTGATTACTATTTGCACCAAATGCTGCTGATCAGCAAGGTTGCCTCAGTGGGGATAGAGAAGATTCCCTTTGAATTGAAATTCAAAACAAATTCATTATACTAAAAGCTTGAAAAGAGAAGAATCATTCTAATATCATTTTGAATTTAATACAGGAAAATTATGAAGGTAGATCACAATACAATATGAAAAAGAGATCTATTGGTGGACTTTGCTTCTGAACCATTAACAAGAAATAATACTCCCTTGTGGCAGTTATTTTAAAACTTAGCATTTATATATGATGAGGGTGTGTCATGAACCAAGGATTGATATTAATAAAATTCTGTGAAATTGTGATCTTGTATACATACAAATCCACAATAATGAAAATATATGAGACTGGGCTGAATATCCTAGACTAAGCAAATAAATTGATCTGTTAAATTTCCAAAAAAAATAACTAGACAGTACAATGAAAAACACTTAATATTTTTCTTATGGCATTGCTCATTCACTTGTGGGATTTTCTCTCTTTCTCTCCCTATCCCACCCCAAGAATTATTATTAATATTAAATATTTCATTCTTATGCAAGAAATAATAAGCATCCCATTTGAATGGTCTTTGTATAAATATTTATTTATACAGAACCCAATTCTTTAAAGAACATGAAAGGCAAATAATGCACAAGAGTCATAAGCAATATAGAGGAGTACTTGGTTTAGAAACAGATGATTTCTTTCTTTTTTTTTAAATTGAAGTATAGTTGATTTACAGGGTTGTGTTAATTACTGCTGTACAGCAAAGTGATTCAGTTATACACACACACACACACACACACACACACACACACACACACACACATACATTCTTTTTTATATATTCTTTCCCATTATGGTTATCGTAGAATATTGAATACAGCAGGACCTTGTTGTTTATCCATTCTGTATATAAAAGACTACCTCTGCTAACCCAACCTCCTACTCCATCCCTCCTCCAACCCTCTCCCCCTTGGCAATCACCAGTCTGTCCTCTATGTCCATGATTCTGTTTCTGTTTCATAGATAGGTTCATTTGTATCATATTTTAGACTCCACATATAAGTGATGTCATATGGTATTTGTCTTTCTCTTTCTGACTTACTTCACTTAGTTTGGTAATCTCTAGTTGCATCCATGTTGCTGCAAATGGCATTATTTCATTCTTTTTTATGGCTGAATAGTATTCCATTGTATACATATACCACATCTTCTTTATCCATTCATCTGTCGATGGACATTTAGGTTGTTTCCATGTCTTGGCTATTATGAATAGTGCTGCTGTGAACATAGGGGTGCATGTATCTTTTGGAATTATAACTTTGTCTTGTTATATGCTCAGAAGTGGGATTGCTGGATCATATGGTAATTCTATATTTAGTTTTCTGAGGAATCCCCATACTGTATTCCACAGTGGTTCCACCAACTTACATTCCCACCAACAGTGTAGGAGGGTTCCCTTTTCTCCATACCCTCTCCAGCATTTGTTATTTGTAGACTTTTTAATGATGGCTATTCTGACTGGTGTGGGGTGGTACCTCATTGTAGTTTTGATTTGCAGTTCTCTAATAATTGGTGATGTTGAGCATCTTTTCATGTGTCTGTTGGCCATCTGTATTTCTTCTTTGGGCAAGTGTCTATTTAGGGCTTCTGTGCACTTTTGGATTAGGTTGTTTGTTTTTTTGTTGTTGAGTTGTATTAGCTGTTTGTATATTTTGAAAATTAAGCCCTTGTCAGTTGCATCATTTGCAAATATTTTCTCCCATTCTGTAGGTTGTTTTTTCATTTTTTTTTATGGTCTCCTTCACTGTGCAAAAGCTTGTAAGTTTGATTAGGTCCCGTTTATTTTTGTTTTTATTTCTATTGCCTTGGGAGATGGACCTAAGAAAATATTGGTATGATTTACATCAGAGATTGTTTTACCTATGTTCTCTTCTAGGAGTTTTATGGTGTCATGTCTTATATTTAAGTCTTTAAGACATTTTGAGTTTATTTTTGTGTATGGTGAGAGGGTGTGTTCTAACTTCATTAATTTACATGCTGCTGTCCAACTTGCCCAATACCACTTGCTAAAGAGACTGTCTTTTCTCCATTGTATATTTTTGCCTCCTTTGTTGGAGATTAATTGACCATATGTGTGTGAGTTTATTTCTGAGCTCTCTGTTCTTTTCCTTTGATCCATATGTCTGTTTTTGCGCCAATACCATGCTGTTTTGATTACTGTAGCTTTGTAGTATTGTCTGAAGTTTGGGAGGGTTATGCTGCTTTGTTCTTTCTTCAGTATTGCCTTGGCAATGCTGGGTCTTTTATGGTTCCATATAAATTTTAGGGTTATTTGTTCTAGTTCTGTGAAAAATGTCATGAGATAGGGATCAAATTAAATCTGTAGATTGCTTTGGGTAGTGTGGCCATTTTAACAATATTAATTCTTCCAATCCAGGAGCATGGGATATCTTTCCACTTCTTTGAATCTTCTTCAAAGAAATAAATGATTTCTAATATAAAAAATATGAAAAATGATTTGAAGCATACTGAGTAAAAGGGTAGCTCAGGTCCAGAAATTAAAGGAAACTAGAGCAAGAAATAGGAAAGTTAGTCAAGGGAAGAAATAAGCTAAGCATCCTCCTTAAAATATTAGAATTGGAGGATGGACTAATTCTATGTCTTATGCACAGGGTCCAAGAAGACTGGGACTGGTTTTGAGGATGGTAGAAAAAAAATTTCCAGACTCAATTAGTTCTACTTACAGGCTTGTCAAGCATCAGAAAAGATATAACATTCATGAGGGGGGGCAGATTTCTTGGGTCTGCCTTCTGTCTTGCAAATGAATGTGCCCAGTAGTCAGCAAGCCATGCAAGGTAAGTAGACTTCCAGGTCTGAGGAATGCTGAACACATGGCTGCCTTCACACCAGCTGGAATGGTCAGGTCACCACACATGAAAAAGAATCTGTGCCATATAAAGTGATAATTCTGCTATTCATGAAGTTCTGTCAAAAAAAGCATAGGTATCTGGGGGTTTCAAATCGTGAAATTCTTCTTGCTCCATACTTAGGCAGTCCTTCTTCTGATGTATCTGAAAGTCACTTTACACCACCTCCTTTTATCTATGCCTACCCTCCAATACGTAGATATTTCCGATTTAAGTCTATGTAGGGGCTTTTCCAGCAAAGACATGGTGATGGCCTGCACACCACCTTTTTGTCAGTATGTAATTTATTAGATTTATGCCATATGAATTTGCTAGTCTTCATGAATATCACGTGAAGGGAGGAGTGACTAATACCATTCAGTGATTAATACCAAGCAATACCTGAAAGAGGAGGTACTCAATAATAATTGTTAAATAAGAAAATAAAGGAATGGAGGTATTATTTGATCTCTAACACATTCAAATAGATATAATGAACCACATTATAACATGATTTTTGAACGGTAAGATTATTTTGGCTTTTATGTGAAAATAAAGAAGGTGGTTTTCTATTTGAGGTAGTAGTCTTTCAGTCATTGCATTACCATTTAGACATACAACATCTGGGTCTTCCAAAGTCTTACAGAAGCATGTGCATAAGGAATTAAAGAAGGAGTAACTCATAAAATTTTGATGCTGATAATATAAGGATGATGCATTTAGTGGAAGGAACCAGAAGATGGTTCAGGTTTTTTTCTGAATGAGAAAGTCTATTGTTTTTTCCTCTTAAGCATTTAGATTTTTAAAGAGGAAGAATGCTGTCTGTCTACATTTGCAACTTTAATTTGTGGAGGTTGCAGAATAGTAGTGATCTTGTTGCTTTTCTTCCTTATCCCTGGAAATCACATATTTATTGACAGTCACTAGAGAGAATACCTAATCTGAGTAATTTCTTACTGAATCTGGGGCTAAATTGTGCTAATATTTTATTTGAGGCAAACTTTCCATCCCACTTAGAAGAACTGACTACAGAGGCTTTAAATACTGAAGTTGTATTCAGAATCTGCTGCTTCTGAGTTTTAGGAACATTCTTAACCTACCTGTTTGTTTCTGGAGAGAACTCAGTGTGGTGAGTGGATGAGTGATCCCCATCATGAACCCCACGAAATGAGTTATGTGATTCAACGAACCCGTGTTTAATAAGCATAGTTATGATCAAGTAAACAAAAAGCAATTAGAATGGTACTGGATTCCCCCAGCTCCTTTTGCTTTCTAGGAAGCACATGGAAAATAAGTGATGAACTAATTTTCTGTCTGCCCTATGCTTTGGGAACATGTGCTGGACCCTAGGATACCAGAGTATATGCCAAATCCTCAGTTCTTTCTCTACCAGATATTTCAGGTATGGTTGTACTGGGGAAAAAAAGGAAAATAAGTAGAAAAATGTATCTTTCGCTGAAAACCTTTCATTTAGGACTCCATAATGGTAGCTCTTTTAAAACAAAGTGATATAAAAACCTTATTTCTATCTACTTGTTTCACATCACATCTGAAAGAAAATGCTGGGTATGAGAAGTCTGGGCAAATGAATATACATTAAATGGGTTGGAAAAAACAACTAGGAATAGTAATAACAATGTTTATTTTTAAATGTATCCTATAAATACATTACATATGTTATACATATACAGGCCAGCACATTAATAATTTTCTAATCAATTTGTAATCCAATGAAAAGAGCTTGGATCAGACCATGAATCAATCTAGGGAGGAAAGAGCTGTAGATTCTTATTCCAGGTCTGCCATCAACTAACTCTTTGACTTAAAGCAAATATCAAATTACCTGAGATTCAATACCTTTATTTATAATATTTGGGACATAGTACTTACCTCAAATTAGAATATCAAATTAAATGTATGCTTTTGCAAATATCTATGCAATCAGGAGTGTTACATATTACAAAATATGAAAAGAAGGGAAAGAGAAGACAAAGTAGAAAATCTAAGGGAACCGCTGTCCTTGATACTTGAATATATCTTTTTTCCTAGTCATCAAGACCTTGGAGTTAACCAATCATATTTTCAGAAAATTTTAGAAATTACCTTCTTAGGGAAGGCCTAAAGCTTTGAATTCAGTGTCTTCTAGAGTTTAGCTATCTTGACTTTAAAAATAAAGCCAAAGTAGTTCAGACCACCCTATGTAGAAAATAAAATTTTCAATAATTAGAAGAAAAATAGTTTCTTAAAATAAACAAGAATGCCTGCAATAAATTACACAAGCAAATTCCAAGCCATTAAAATCAGTTTTAATAATTCAATTGCATTTTATTATCAAGGAAAGTCAATATTGTATAATCATAATATTTCAATCAGTAGAAGAAGCAAAATTACCCTAAATGATAATTTCAGTAGTGCCTATGAGGAAGTCAATAAAAGAGAAACTCTTCTCCTTGAACATACATCCAGCTTCCTGATCCTGATTGTCCAATTAAGAAACTTGCATCGTTAATTCAAGTCAAGTGATCAATACACTTTTCAAATGTAAAGCGGATAATCAACTGTAGCAGGTGCTTGCATTTTTTAAAACTACAATGTCAAAATATGCCAATATTTGCAGGAGTGATTAGAAGAGCTTGCTAGATCAGATTTCTTTGGAAACATTGTCCTTAATGTATTTCATTCCTGTTTGGCTCCTTGATCTGTACAAGAATAAACAGAGTTGGTTAAAGTGCATTTGTTGGAATGGAAAAATGCTATAATGCATGGGTTTTCTTGAGCCTTCACTGAATAGATTGCTTTGAATGTTCAGATGCTATGACTTTATATAGGGGAAAGCACACATCTATATTAGCAAAACACTAAAAATTAAACTCTGTAGGCTGCCTCCTGATGTTGAGGACAAAAAGGTACCCAAACTCTGAGTACACATAATTTGAAGTCCAAAGGCAGACAAGCTCCCAGTGTGGCAGTTTGGTGGCCTTTCTGCCACCACATAGCATGGATTTCATCCTGATGCTGTTTCTGTTCATGGTTGACAGTTGTCTGCTAGTTGTAATTGGGAATATGTGTATTTTGTTTTGTTGATGGCTGGAAGGAGAGAGGGAGAAACTACACCACAGTCAAGGACTATTACTCTTGCCTTTCAGTCTGATAGCCAGTTGAAACCACAAATCTACTCCTGCACCAATAGCAGTCACAGAGGAATTTCATGCATTAGCCTAAGCTCTGACCTTGGAGTAGGGTTTGGGTAACCTTTGTCAATGTTCACCTTAGATCTCCTTCAAGAGAACTTGCTGCAGGGAGCATGGTAGGCTGCGGGCCCAGTTGCCACCTCCTTGTATCCACCACTGTGTTTGTTCTGAAGTCATGCTACCCTAGGCCACTCCAAGGCAGTAATCCGGGTGCAGGCTCATTTCTGCAGTGTTTGGATGGCAGGACACCTCTAATGGGCAACATCTAAGACTCCTTGTTTTATAAGATTTAAAGAGTCTTTTGAAGGTGGGACACAACACACTGACAGTTGGATAGAGCAAAGACAGGACTCTTTTTTACTTACAGTTCTGATATGGAGGTGGCTGTCAGGCAGGGCAATACAGGGGGTTGCCCCTTTAGGACAGGATAACAGCAAGTTGGACCTGTAAGGGGTGGGTTATGTATGTGGAGTGGAGTTAGCCAGGTTTCCCAGGATCCCTGTGGAGTGGCTAATTTGAATACTTGGACTCTGGGGTACAGGGGCTGTCCCCAGTTGTCTAGTTCCTGGCCCTGTTCAATTAAGGAAGGTGTATGGCCCAGCATTTGAAAGACCAATGTGGGGTATAGACTCAGTCAGCTGCTCAAGAAGGGGCACTGACTGGCTTCTAGCCAGGTCATCAAAATGGGGACAAGACAGCATTAAAAAAACCCGACTTTATTACATTCCTCCTCCTGGCCAGTTCTCCTTCCTTTCTTCCTGGAGGTCTGAAGGCTTTCTCTACCTTCTACTGCTGCTTCTGTTTTATTTTTCATAGCTCTTTCTGTTACACTGTTAAAAATGAGGTGTGTTTCCTATGTACAAATAAACAAACATAAGCAGTGACCACTTGGTCAACTGGAAATTTTCCTGGGAAATATCATGAGGTTTCTTAGGTATCATCAAATGATAACCATTCCTTTTTAGTTCAATAATCATTACAATTTTGGCCAAAAGTAACTATTACTTAAGCGTTCTTTTGCTTGTGCAATATACTAAATGACAATTTAGTTTTATTTACTGAAAGAGTAAACCTGTTCATATATTATCAATTATAGATAAAAGCATGCCATATTTTCTTAAATTTATATGACATTTTTCATTCTTTTGAAATTGACTTTCATAGGCATGCCATATTTTATTTTGTGTATTTTTTTTAATTGAAGTACAGTTGATTTACAGTGTTGTGTTAGTTTCTGGTGTACAGCAAACTGATTCAGTTATACATATATATAATCTTTTTCATATTCTTTTCCTTTATGGTTTATCACAGGATATTGAATATGGTTGCCTGTGCTATACAGTAGGACCTTGTTGTTTATCTGTTTTATATATACTAGTGTGTATTTGTTAATTCCAAACTCCTAATTTATCCCTCTGCCACCCCCTTTCCCCTTGGGTAACTGTAAGTTTGATTTCTACGTCTGTGAATCTGTTTCATAAATAAGTTCATTTGTGTCATATTTTAGATTCCACATATAAGTGATATACGGTATTTGTCTTTCTCTTTCTAACTTACTTCACTTAGTATGATAATCTCTAGTTCCATCCATGTTGCTGCAAATGACATTATTTCATTCTTTCATATGGCTGAGTAATATTCCATTGTATCCATGTACCACATCTTCCTAATTCAGTCATCTGTGGATGGGTACTTAGGTTGCTTCCATGTCTTGGCTATTGTGAATAGTGGTGCTGTGAACGTTGGGGTGCATGTATCTTTTCGAATTAGTGTTTTCATTTTTTCTAGATATATGCCCAGGAGTGGGATTGCTGGACATATGGTAACTCCTTTTCTAGTTTTTTAAGGAACCTTCATAATGTTTTCCATAGTGGCTGCACCAATTTACACTCCCACCAACAGAGTAGGAGGGTTCCCTTTTCTCCACACCCTCTCCAGCATTTATTATTTGTAGACATTTTAATGATGGCTGTTCTGACTGGCATGAGATGGTACCTCATTGTAGTTTTGATTTGCATTTTTCTAATAATTGGCGATGTTGAGCATCTTTTCATGTGCCTACCGGCCATCTGTGTGTCTTCTTTGGAGAAATGTCTTTTTATGTCTTTTGCCCATTTTTTGATTGGGTTGTTTGTTATTTCAATATTGAGTTGTATGAGCTGTTTGTATATTTTGGAAATTAAGCCCTTGTTGGTCGCATCATTTGCAAATATTTTCTCCCATTCCATAGATTGTCTTTTCATTTTGTTTATGGATTCCTTTGCTATGTGAAAACTTTGAAGTTTGATTAGGTCCCATTTGTTTACTTTTGCTTTTATTTCTATCACCTGGGATATTGACCTAAGAAAGCATTGGTATGATTTATGTCAGAGAATGTTTTGCCTATGTTCCCTTCTAGGAGTTTTATGGTGTCATGTCTTATATTTAAGTCTTTAAGCCATTTTGAGTTTATTTTTGTGTATGATATGAGGGTATGGTCTAACTTCATTGATTTACATGTGTCTCCAGCTTTCCCAACACACCTTACTGAAGAGACTGTATTTTTTCCATTGTATATTCTTATCTCCTTTGCCAAAGATTAATTGACCATAGGTGTGTGGGTTTATTTCTGGGCTCTCTGTTCTGTTCCTTTGATCCATATGTCTGTTTTTGTGCCAACACCACGCTATTTTGGTTACTGTAGCTTTGTGGTATTGTCTGAAGTTTGGGACAGTTATTCTTCCAGCTTTGTTCTTTTTTTCTCAGGATTGCTTTGGCAATTCGGAGTCTCTTATGGTTCCATATAAATTTTAGGATTATTTGTTCTAGTTCTCTGAAAAATGTCATGGGTAATTTGATAGGGATAACATTAAATCTGTAGATTACTTTGGGTAGTGTGGTCATTTTAACAATATTAATTCTTCCAATTCAAGAGCATGGGATATCTTTCCATTTCTTTAATTGATGTTTAATTCCTTTATCAGTGTTTTATAGTTCTCAGCATATAAGTCTTTCACCTACTAGGTCAGGTTTATTTCTAAGTATTTTATTTTTTTGATGTGATTTTGAAATGGATTTGTTTTTACTTTCCCTTTCTGATATTTCATTGTTAGTGTAAAGAGCTACAATAGACTTCTGTATGTTAATCTTGTATCCTGCTACCTTGCTGAATTCGTTGATCAGTTCTGGTAGTTTTTGTGTGGAGTCTTCAGGGTTTTCTGTATATAGTATCATGTTATTTGCATATAATGACAGTTTCATCTCTTCCCTTCCAATTTGGATGCATTTTATTTCTTTTTGTTGTCTGACTGCTGTGGCTAGGATTTCTGATACTATGTTAAATAGAAGTGGTGAGAGTGGACATCCTTGCCCTGTTCCAGATTTTAGTGGGAAGGCTTTCAGCTTTTCATCATTGAAAAGTATGTTGACTGTGGGTTTGTCATAAATAGCTTTTATTAGATTGAGATATGTTTCTGAGATACCTGCTTTGGTAAGAGTTTTTATCATGAATTGTTGTTGAGTTTTATCAAATGCTTTTTCTGCATCTATTGAGATGATCATGTGGTTTTTATCTTTTCTTTTGTTGATGTGGTGTATCATGTTGATAGATTTGTGTATGTTAAACCATCCTTGTGACCCCGGAATGAATCTAACTTGACCATGGTGTATGATCTTTTTTTATGTGTTGTTGGATTTGATTTGCTAATATTTTGTTGAGAATTTTTGCATCTATATTTCTCAAAGATATTGGCCTGTAATTTTCTTTTTTGGTCATGTCTTTGTCTGGTTTTGGTATCAGGGTGATGGTGACTTCCTAGAATGATTTTGGTAGTGTTTCCTTTTCTTTAAACTTTTGGAAGAGTTTTATAAGGATTGATATAAGTTCTTCTTTGTATGTTTGATAAAATTCCCAGTGAAGCCATCTGGTCCTGGACTTTTGTTTGCAGGGAGATGTTTTTTGTTTGTTTTCTTTTAACAGATTCCATTTCACTTATAGTGATCAGCTGTTCAAATTATCTATTTCTTCTTGATTCAATTTTGGTGGGCTCTGTTTCTAGAAACTTGTCCATTTCTTCTAGGTTGTCCAATTTGTTGTCATATAATTGTTCATGTATTCTCTTACTTTGTTTTTTTTGTATTTCTGTGTTGTCAGTTGTTATTTCTCCCCTCTTTCATTTCTTATTTTGTTTATTTGGGTCCTCTCTCTTTTCTTCTTGCTGAGCTTGACCAGAGGTTTATCGATTTTGTTTACCTTTTCAAAGAATCAGCTCTTGGTTTAATTAATTTTTTTCTATTGTTTTTAAAATATCTGTTTTATTTACTTCCTTTCTGATCTTTATTATTTCCTTCCTTCTGCCAACTTTAAGTTTTGTTTGTTCTTCATTTTCTAATCCTTGTAGGTGGTGGGTTAGGTTGTTTATTTGAGATTTTTCGTGTCTTTCTGTGAAAGGCCTATATCACTATGAACTTCCATCTATGAACTGCTTTTGCTGCATCCCATAGATTTTTTTATGGTTGTGTTTTCATTGTCATTTGTCTCAGGGTATTTTTTAATTTACTCTTTGATTTCATCACTGAGCCGTTGTTTTTTTAGTAGCATGTCGTTTAGTCTCCATGTGATTATTTTTTCTCATTTCTCTTTCTGCGATTTATTTCTAGTTTCATGCCGTTATGGTCAGAAAAGATGCTTAAAATAATTTCTATCCTCTTAAATTTGTTAAGGCTTGTTTTGTATACTAGTATGTGCTCAATCCTGGAGAATATTCCATGTGCACTTGAAAAGAATGTGTATTCTGGTGGTTGTTTTTTGGATGCAGTGTCCTGAAAATGTCAATTAAGTCTAACTGTTCTATTGTATCATTTAGTATCTCTGTTGCCTTACTGATTTTCTTTCTAGAAAATCTGACCATTGATGTGAGTAGGGTGTTAAAGTCTCCTACTATCATTGTATATCTGACAATTTCTCCCTTTATGATTGTTAGTATTTGTTTTGTGCATTTAGGTGCTCCTATATTGGGTGCATAAATGTTAATGAGTGTAATATTCTCTTCTTGTATTGGTCCTTTCATCATTTTATAGTGTCCCTCATTATCTTTCTTTATGACCTTTGTTTTAAAGTCTATTTGAGTCTGATATGAGTATTGCTACCCCTGCTTTCTTGTTGTTTCTATTTGCATGAGATACTGTTTTCCATCCTCTCACTTTCAATCTTTGTGTATCCTTTGCCCTAAAGAGGATCTCTTGTAGGCAACATGTTGTAGGCTCTTGTTTCATTATCCAATCTGCTACTCTGTGTTTTTGATTAGAGCATATGGCCCATTGACATTTAAAGTAATTATTGATAGATATGTATTTTTTGCCGTTTTACTCCTTGTTTTCCAGTTGATTTTGTATTTCTTCTTTGTTCCTTTTTCTTTTTAGTTTTTCCTTTTGTTGTTTGATGGTTTTATTTTGTATTGTGTTCGTGTTCTCTTCATTTTGTTTTTTGTGAATCTATTGTATGTTTTTAATTTGTGGTTACCCTGTTTTTCAAGTATGTTAACCCATTACTATATCTACTTGCTTTAGACTGGTAGTCATATAGGCTCAGACACATTAAAAAAAAAATCTACATTTTCTTACTCTCCTTCCCTGCATTTTATGATTTTGATGTTGTCTTTTACATCTTCATGTATATCCCTTTGCTGTTCATTGTAGTTATCATCACTTTCACAAAAAATGTTTTGGTTTTTTAAAAAATATGTGTATTGGCTTATTTAAGTGATTTCCAATTGTGACTTTCTCTTTCCTATAGATTCTTGCTTCTTTTCTATTTAGAGAAGACCTTTCAATATTTCTTTTAGGATAAATTTAGTATTGCTGTGTTCTTTTAGTTTTTGCTTGTCTGAGAAATTCGTAATCTGTCCTTATATTCTAAATTATAATCTTGCTGGGTAGAGTGTCCTAGGTTGCAGGGTTTTCCCTTTCAGGACTTTGAATATATCTTGCCATGCCCTTCTGACCTGAAAAGTTGCTGTAGAGAAATACAGCTGAAAACCTTATGAGGGGTTCCCTTGTAATTAACTCTGTTTTTCTCTTGATACCTATAGAAATCTCTCTTTACCTTTAACTTTTGCCTTTTTAATTTTAATATGTCTTGGTGTAGGTCTGTTTGGGTTCATCATGCTTGGGATCCTCTGTTTCTTCATTTTACTTATATTCCTCTGACTCTGTAAGTTTAGGAGAAACAGTTATCTACTGTGGTCTTGAAGGGCTGCTTTTATGTGGGAGCGTCCCTGTGTAACAATGAGGCTTCAGCGGTGGACCCGGGCTCCTTCCTGCACGCATCCCTGGTTGCAGCTTGGATCACACTCCAGCTCCTCCAGGCTGTCTCCACGCAGCCAATCTCAGTCCTCTCCCCGGGTCCATCTGCTGAAGCCCTAGTTTCAGCACCCAGTCCCCAAACGCACCAGCAGAGGCACGTCTCAGGCCGGGGAATGTGGGGAGGTTGCCAGGAACTCTGTGCTGGTCTTTCTCTGTTCTGCCTGCCACAGTCCAGCTGCTGTGCTCTCCTTTAAGCCTCTGAAGCTCCCTTTCTGTCCGGGCTGATTTCCCCTCAGGTGAAGGGGCTTCACAGGGTGAGGAAACCTTTCCTCTTTCACAAGGAAAGGTTTGATTCCTTTTTTTTTTTTTTCTTTTATCCTAACTGGTTACATGGTGATCTTTTTTGCAATTTTGGTTTCATGAGATCTTCTACCAGCTTTCAGCAGGTATTCTGAGAGAACTGTTCCACATGTAGATGTATTTTTGAGGTATTTGTGGGAGCAGGTGAGCCCCACGTCTTTCTATTCCCCATCTTGATCTGGCCCTCTCCATGTTTTAAAAATGCTTTAGTTACTTTGCATTAATCCATTCAGGAACCTCATTAGATAGTTTCAGTGTTTCCCTTCCTTCAAAAACATGAGATAATTAAGAGTGGAACTTTAGGTACTCTGGCAAAATAAAATATTTTACGAACGAAGACTAGAAATTCAAGTTTTGTTTTATTTTAGAAAGAAGTTACTGCCCTTTGTTCTTATTGTTTCATTTTTACCAATGTACTTAGATGTGGATTAAAACAGAGGTACCCCACACATACCTTTTTCTGGAAGAAGCTGGAGGTAGTGCTCTGCAAGTGTGTGCAGGTGTGTGTGTGTCTTATATGTATTGGTAGTATTCCTCAGTGTTTGGTTATAGCTTCTACTTCTAATTTCTCTGGTCATGAGAGGACACCTAAGGAATTTAAAATATATTAGAAAGAATTTTTTTAAGAAGCACAGAATCTACTAAATGAACTGTAATAAAGCAATCCATTTACAGAATAAATTAATCAATTAAAATTTCTTTTTATCTATGTGAAAGAAGATAGTATTGAGACTTCTAAAACTTGTCATCATAGGTGCACACATCTTCTCAGGCAGCACAAAAAAGACAAGCTGTCCTTTTCAGAGCACTTCAAGGTCATAGCCTGGAGACCACTGGATAATGAGTAGGATAGATAATGCAATGCACTCTTTCAAGGTCATAATTTTCCTAGATCTTCATCCTACATCAATTCAAGATTATTAGAATTTTATTAACCAACTAAGGAGAAGTTATGTAAATTCTCTTGCTTCATTTTCCAGTTTTTTTTTTTTAACTCAGACTTTGTGTAACTTCAGATGTACTAATTCTACTCTGTGATCTTAAATTTATAACTACCAAGCTATAAAATTCTTAAGTTCATATATATGTGTATATCTGTACATAGATACAACATACACAGGAATTCAGTACTCATATTTTAAACATACACAGGTAATGCTCTGAAATGCAGCTATTAAATTTCTGCATTATCTTTTTTTATAAAGCTATGTACTCATAATGTTTGTTCTATTTGCTGATGTGTATAAATGTTAACATTTGTCTTAGATATTAAATGGCTAGGTGGAGAATGATGTTTGAAATGGGCATGGATTAATTTAAACAATATGATTTGATGACAATTTTAAGAAAGCATAATACATATTACTATTATAGCTAATTTCCTTTAATACCCATATGGTATGAATTGTATTTTTTGTTAAAAACCTTTTAATTTTCTTTGTAAGAAATATATAGAAATAGAAGAAATACCATGCTTAGGATAAAGGTTACAAACATGTGTTTCTCCTTTGCAGGGCACTTGATAGCATTAGGGTCTTTAAAATTAAATGTTTCTGACAAAAATCTACCATAGAAAAATGGGCATTGAAATGCAATTTCAGATAGAGAATATTCATAGCTTCATTTAACCACACAGTTAAAACTAATTTGAATAAAATGAAAATCGAATAAAATTTCTACAGGAAATTACTAAAGAAAAAATTTTATAGGAATGTATTACAGGGAAATAAAGAGCACTACACATTAAATATTTGTGAAATAAATTATTAGAGTATCATTACACAGTCATTGCAAATGGTGGCTATTCAAGGGTGATGAAGCTTCTTGTTGACATTTACACGAATTCTTTATCTTATACACTGTGCCTACATAGGATGGGAAGAGTGAAGGAAGAAGGAACTGAAATAGATGTTGCCAAATAAAAATAGAATAGATTATATCCCTAAGTAATTCAATTATGCCCCTACACTCAAATAAGCAAGTAAACTAAACTAAATTAAAAATAACCAACAAAAACCCAATCATACGATTATACCATTGTTAGTTTCCAAACACAAAAGTTACACACTTTTTGTTTTATAAAACAGTAGAAGTCATTTCCATTAGTGTTATTAAAATAAGTAAATTTTCACTAAATTTTCACTAAAAGTAATCAAACTGTAGAAAAAGCTAAAATATATTCCAATATCTATTATAGACTTTAAAAAATTTTGTATAGGTAAAGTTTAATGGGAAGATTTCCAAGGCTGACTTTAGAGGTACTTTAAAGTTTTTTCTCAAAAGTGAAAAATTTTAAACATCATCCTTTCATCAGTTGCCTGATTTTTTCCCTAAAGTCAAATACTCTCCAATTTATTTAAATTTGTTTTCCCTCAAAGGAAGTCATTTATACCAAGAGGTTAAAAAAATGCTCACAAATCAAGTTAGGTTCTGTTTAATATGCTGCTGTGAAATATTGAGCTATGTAAGAACTAGCAAACAATAAATGCTCCCCTTACAAACATTAGTTCAAGGCACTGCTAATGAGTTCACCTCTATTATGTTTCAGACTGCAGCTCAATTAGCAGTGTTGTGATACCAAAGATAATTAGTGCAGGATTGTCAGCTTGATTTTTGCTAACGTTATGGCCTTTATTTTGTGCTATATTTTTTAAGAATCCCTCTGGGAGACTGTGGATCACTTTGTTGGCCAGGCAGAAGCTATTCATCCTGACCTAACA
The DNA here is from genome assembly GCF_964374135.1 of Grampus griseus. NCBI lineage: Eukaryota > Metazoa > Chordata > Mammalia > Artiodactyla > Delphinidae > Grampus > Grampus griseus. The sequence goes on from NC_138998.1 coordinate 101,665,607, forward strand.
AAAGCACAGTTTAATTAAGCATTCTGCCATTTATTGTGTTCTCTAGACTACAATTTTGATGTTAGTCTTTAAATGTTAAGATTTGTCATATTCAATTTCTCTGCTCTAATTTCCTATCAGAGAAAATGTGATACCAGGCATGGATCCAATTTTCCTTTTCTATTAGCATTTATATTGACAGAATTAATGATTTTATTATCATCATTGGTTTGTTGCTAAATAGCAGACATCATATCCCTTCTTGTGGGTGGTTACATATATATTGTAAACCCATTGTCCCAGGAGGAATTACAACTCATTCTGTTAGATTTATTTCAAGGTGACCAAGTTAAGTGGTGGGAAAATAGGTCAGAAAAGCATTGGAGAAATGACAGTATTCTCAAATAAGAAGAAAGGTTAATATTTTTTCTATATGAATAACATGTCCAAATGGATAGGCTGGCAAAGATTCTTTAATGCTCTCCCAGCAGGTAGACTTGTAATGCTTGTGATCCCTGATACTGCTCCAGAAATGAAATATTTGAGAAAGTGTAAATCCTATACATTTTCACAACCCAGTAAATATTCTCTTGGGACTATGAACCCCCATTGGATTTGGAATAAAATTAATAACATCAAGAGGTGGTATACTTTGCATATATTTCTAACCTTTGGAACCCAAATTCCTCCATAACTAATCTAATCATCTCCCTGATTTAGCTGTAGTTTACCTATAGTTTATTTGTCAGATATTAAGCTTGGAGTGAGTTTTAAGTCCCTATTCATGAATAACTTACTCATTACTTAAGTGAAAATGAATTAGTTGTACAGTTTTATGGAGAAAAAAAAAGCCATGATGAGGCACTCCTGTTTAATGTAGTTCTTTTCTTTCCAGGTTATTACCACAAACCTCTTCCTGGTACTCAACTTTTTATAAGGGCATCAATGTTCTCAAAGTTTATAGTAGTCATATATTAGAAACTTTTACATCACGTTAAAGCCAAGAAATTTTATCATAAAATTTATTTTACTTTTTATATAATGCATGGATAAGTATATTTAAATATATTTCTGTAACATTTGTAGTAATGCAAAATAAAAAGAGACTAGCTGGTATTTTGTGTTCAGTAAGTGCAAGAATAATCATAATCTTGCCACAAGTAAAGTGAAATGGGAATATATTCATGGAATGTAATTAAATATATTTAGTATCCAAATACAGTCTATATTCAAATTCCATGTCAACGTTTTCTAAATTAAATTCACCCTCTGAGGCATGTATGACTAACATTATGATTTCAGTAATGTGAACCAAATCAGTACTGCAGAGATTTTTATGGTGAACCAAATCAGGACTCCAGAGATTTTTAAATGAATTTCTAGAGGCATTGAAAAACAGAGTCCATCTGTCTACTACTGTTCATGTCTATGCTTATAATTTAAAAATAAAATAACAGAATACAGGGACCCCTTCCCCAGTCACTACTTTTCCAATTAGAAGAAGGAAGTTGAGGCCTCAGGTCTACACTAATCCCAAACTTTTCTCCAAGAATCATGACCTTGCCATGATTTCTCTTTGTCTGAAACCACAAGAAATAATATCGACAGGTCTCTGTCCTGATCACATAAGTGACCACAAGAAGCCCAGACTCTCAGGTCATCCTCATCTTCTGTGCTCAATGTCACTGAAGACTATACATTTCCAGATCTCTCTTCATCTCTTAGCCATCCCCACCTTCTGATATCCTTCCACTGAGTATTCTGGAGCACACAGTACATTACTAGAAAAAAAACTCCCCATATTTTTAAGCTTTTTCAGAATGTTCCCTTTATTTCCTTCTCTAACATAAATTTAAATCTCCCCTAAGAACACTGCTTCCCCCATAGGCCTTTCTTATACCACTGAGCCTGAAAGTGGAGTGAATGTCCTTCTTGATCTGAATTGCTGTCTCTTGACTGTTCTCTCTCCCTTTTCTCTAAGATCCCTTAACTTTGAATTTTATGTACCAGACAATGGTATGCATTACCTTCATTGTTGCAATAATTACCTACCACTGGGTCATAATCTCCACTCCCACTGCATCCTGTATCTTGAAAGCTTTTGTATCTGAGTTACTGTCACTCTAAAACCACATTTGGTGGTTTCAGTGTCCACGTGGCTGATACTTCCAAAACATTGGCTTCTCAGCTCCTTGAACTCCTTGTTCATCCCACCTAGGTTTTCACTCCCTTGAGCATACCCTAGATTGATCATGACCAATATCTATAATAACATCATCAAAAATCTCAATTTCAAGCATCCCTCTGACAACCACTTTTGTCTCTTCATCTCACGCTGTCTGGATGGTAAATCCAACAATTCTTTAGCCCCTTCACCTGATCTTATTATGTCCTTGTTTTCTTTTACTCCCCTCTTTCCCTCATTTCATTCTTCACCAGCTTACACTTTTTAGCCAATCATTAAATTCACTCCCTTGCATTCACCTTCAACTTTCTTGCCCATCTCTCACTTCATTTTCCTCAATTGGTTAGACCACAATTTGGGGTAAATCCAACTCTTCTTCTTCTCTGTGCCAGCACCTGTGTAGGAGGATATGGCTGTTTCACTTTAAATTAATAACATTAAGTGGACTCTTAATGCTACGTGACAATCACTGTATTTAGTCCATACTCTCTCCCAGTCCCTACTATTTCCTCTCTTCTCAAAATGTAACACCTCTCTTCTTTCTTCTCATTCTTCACTCTCAGATGACCATCTTTCCTATTTTTGTGAGAAAACTCAAAGTGAGAAGAGACCTTTCAAAATCTCTACTATTTCTACCAATCTACAAACAAGAGTACCCATTTGCTTTGTCTGATCTCCCTTTAAAATGGAGGAATCCTTGTTTCTTTTAAGGCCAATTGCTTCACTTGCTCTGGAAATGACACCCTCTTTCTTCTGCATCCACAAATTTTCTCCCACTGCAGATTCTTTCATGGTGTCATGCATCCATCTAGGATCCCTGCCCCCACCTTAAAAATAAAATCTCTTGATTTTCACTTTCACTTTCAGGCCCTTTCCACCAACTTCTCCATTATCCAGTTCTTTTTTTTCTTTTCTTTTTTTTTTTTTGCGGTACGCGGGCCTCTCACTGTTGCGGCTTCTCTTGTTGCGGAGCACAGGCTCCGGACGCGCAGGCTCAGGGGCCATGGCTAACGGGCCCAGCCGCTCTGCGGCATGTGGTATCTTCCCGGACCGGGGCACGAACCTGTGTCCCCTGCACTGGCAGGCAGACTCTCAACCACTGCGCCACCAGGGAAGCCCCAGTTCTTTTTAAAACAAAATTCTTGGAAGGTTTCTACATGAACTGGCCTCAATCCCTCTATTTTCAATGTTTTGTTTTATATTTTTAGATTCATCCATGTTGTTGGGTGTGTCAGTAATTCATCCCTTTTTATTGCAGAGTAGTACTCCATTGTTTAGATATACAACAATTTGTCTATTGATTCTCCAGGTGATGAACATTTGAGCTGTTTCTAAATTCAGCTTTTACAAATAGCATTGCTATAAATATTTCTGTATAAGTCTCTGTACAGACATATGCTTTTATATGTCTTGGGTAAATGGATGGAATGGCTAGTTATGTGGTTGGTACATGTCTAGCTTCTTAAGAAAACACAAAATGGTTTTCTAAAGTGGTTGTACCATTTTATATTTCCACCAGCAGATTTTGAGATTTCCAGTTGCTACTCATCCTCGTAAAGACTTGATTTGTTCAGTCTTTATAATTTTAGATATTGTAAATAGGTTTAAAGTAGTTTTAATATACATTTCCCTAATGATTAATGATGTTAAGCATTTTGATATGCTTCTTGCCATCTGTATATTTTCTTTGGTGAAATGTATATTCAAATATTTTGTCAAATTTTAAATTGGGTTGTTTTCTTATTTTTAATTTATGGAAGTTCTTTATATATTTTGGATATAAGTACTTTACCAGGTACATTACCTAGCAAATATATTCTCTCAGTCTGTAGCTTCTCTTTTCATTCTCTTGATAGTGTCTTTGAAAGAGCAGAAGTTCTTGATTTTCATGAACACCAATTTATAATTTTTTTCTTTTATGGATCATACTTTTAGTGTTATATCTAAGAAATCTTTGCCGAACCCAAAGTTATAAAGATCTTCTCTTAGAAATTTTGTAGTTTTAGATTTTATATTTAAGTCTATGATACATTTTTTTTTTTTTTTTTGCGGTACGCGGGCCTCCCACTGTTGTGGCCTCTCCTGTTGCGGAGCACAGGCTCTGGATGCACAGGCTCAGCGGCCATGGCTCACGGGCCCAGCCACTCCACGGCATGTGGGATCTTCCCAGAATGGGGCACGAACCGTTGTCCCCTGCATCAGCAGGTGGACTCTCAACCACCGTGCCACCAGGGAAGCCCTATGATACATTTTGAGTTAAGTTTGATGGATTATAGATCAAAGGATTCTTTTGTCTGTTTTTCTTTTATCCACAAAAGTGCTCTTATTACATTAATTGTTTGGTAGAATTTCATGATGAAGCCATGTGGGTCTGGAGATATCTTTGTGGGAAGGTTTTTAACTATAAATTCAATTTTTTAAATATCTAGATTGAGCTACTAAGGTCATATATTTTTAAAAAATATAATAGTAGTATGTGTCCTTCAAGGAATTTGTTCATTTCACCTATATTGTGAAATTTGTTGGCATAAAGTTGCTCATGATAATCATTTATATTTAAATATCTGTAGAATCAGTAGTCATGTCACTTCTCTCATGTCTGATGTAGAATTTATGTCTTATTACTTTTCTTTCTGATTAGTCAGACTGTGGGTTCATCAGTTTCATACAATTTTATAAATAACTATAAATTTGGTTATTCATTCATTCATTTTGGTTCATTCATTTTGTCTATTTTTCTTCTGATTTCTACTTCATTGATTTTTACTTTCATCTTTCACATTTCCCTTCTTCTTTCATATCTTTCCCCTTACCGTCATATTTGAAGCTGAGTTTGGGCTTCATTTACTCTTCTTATTCTAGTTTTTAAGGTGGAAGATGAGGTCATTGATTAGAGACCTTTCTTTTCTAATATAGGCATTTAAGGTTGTTAAATTGCCCTCTAAGTTCTGTTTCTGTTGTATCCAACAAATTTTAATATGCTGTCTTTTCATTTTCACTCAGATTTCATTCTGATTTTATTTTTGGTTTCTTTTCAACCCATGGATCATTCAGTGTGTTATTTAATTTTCAAATATTTGGAACTTTTCCAGAAAGATACCTATTATTGATTTCTAATTTAATTCCATAGTAAATATACTTTACATGAAAAAAATACTTCGTATAATTGAAGCCTTTTAAATCTACTAAGACTTGTTTTATGACCCAGAGCATAGTATCTCTGGGTATATGTCCCATGTGCTTTAAAACTTTATTGGACTGGCCCCAATCAAGTGAGAGAAACCACACAATAATATGAACAGAGAATGTTTAAAATGAATTGTTTACTATAACTGGGGACTGGAGTAATGAGATGTAGGGCAGTGAAAAGTAAAGAGAACTCTAAATTATACATAAATATCAGATATAAGAAGCAGTCTCTAACTCTAGGGCTGGGATTATGCACCCAAGGAAGAGGCTCCCAGGAATGAGATCTAGACCCTGTTAGAGACGGTAGTGCTTTGGTTCATTGAGCAGCAGTCTCCATAGCACCCCACTGGTAGAACTTGCTAGAAGTCTGCCCTCAAGTTTGCTGGGGGAATCTGTTTACAGGGAGGCAGTTTACCAGGGCACTCTGCTACAGTATTGCCTGAGAGGGATGCAAGGGGAAGCTGCTGTCTGCTGAGTGCTGCTGGTCACCATGCACTGCAGGACCTGGACACTGGAGATGCCCTGGGAGCTGCAGGAGCCTGGTGAGGAAGAGACCCTGCATGTAACAGGATCCTGCTAATTGAGCAACTGGAGCCAGGAAGGAAATACCTATTTTCTTCCTTCAGCGTCTTTTCGGACTCGGTGCTAGTTGGTAAAGGGAAAAAATGTTTAAAGAGTCCATGCCCATTTTCACAGATCTCTCTAACAGGCTGAATTTGAAATTGAGAAGCAATAAATTGATAAGTGGCATACTTTCTGTGCAAATTGTGTTTATTTCCAGCTAGTGCCTGAAATATTTTTATTTGTTGACTAAAAATGGGATTGTTTGGTATAGATTATAAGATGAGAGATTATGTAATTTTGCATTTACAAGTTATGTTGTTAAAGAATCAGCCAATCCTGGACTTCAGACTATACTACAAAGCTACAGTAATCAAGACAGTATGGTACTGGCACAAAAACAGAAATATAGATCAATGGAATAGGATAGAAAGCCCAGAGATAAACCCATGCACATATGGTCACCTCATCTTTGATAAAGGAGGCAAGAATATACAGTGGAGAAAAGACAGCCTCTTCAATAAGTGGTGCTGGGAAAACTGGGCAGCTACATGTAAAAGAATGAAATTAGAACACTTCCTAACACCATACACAAAAATAAACTCAAAATGGATTAAAGACCTAAAGGCCAGACAGTGTAAAACTCTTAGAGGAAAACATAGGCAGAACACTCTTTGACATGGATCTCAGCAAGATCCTTTTTGACTCATCTCCTAGAGAAATGGAAATAAAAACAAAACATAAACAAATGGGACCTAAGGAAACTTAAAAGCTTTTGCACAGCAGAGAAAAACATAAAGAAGACAAAAAGACAACCCTCAGAATGGGAGAAAATATTTGCAAATGAAGCAACTGAAAAAGGATTAATCTCCAAAATATACAAGCAGCTCATGCAGCTCAATATCCAAAAAACAAAAAACCCAATCCAAAAATGTGCAGAAGACCTAAATAGACATTTCTCCAAAGAAGATATAGATTGCCAACAAACACATGAAAGGATGCTCAACATCACTAATCATTAGAGAAATGCAAATCAAAACTACAATGAGATATCACCTCACACTGGTCAGAATGGCCATCATCAAAAAATCTACAAACAGTAACTGCTGGAGAGGGTGTAGAGAATAGGGAACCCTCTTGCACTGTTCGTGGGAATGTAAATTGATACAGCCACTATGGAGAACAGTATGGAGGTTCCTTAAAAAACTACAAATAGAATTACCATATGACCCAGCAATCCCACTACTGGGCATATACCCTGAGAAAACCATAATTCAAAAAGAGTCATGTACCACACTGTTCATTGCAGCTCTATTTACAATAGCCAGGACATGGAAGCAACCTAAGTGTCCATCAACAGATGAATGAATAAAGAAGATGTGGCACATATATACAATGGAATATTACTCAGCCATAAAAAGAAACGAAATTATTTGTAGTGAGATGGATGGACCTAGAGACTGTCATACAGAGTGAAGTAAGTCAGAAAGAGAAAAACAAATACCATATGCTAACACATATATATGGAATCTAAAAAAAAAAAAAAATGGTTTTGAAGAACCTAGGGGCAAGATGGGAATAAAGACGCAGATGTAGAGCATGGACTTGAGGACATGGGAACAAGCAAGGGTAAGCTGGGATGAAGTGAGAGAGTAGCATTGACATATATACACTACCAAATGTAAAATAGCTAGTGGGAAGCAGCTTCATAGCACAGGGAGATCAGCTCAGTGCTTTGTGACCACCTAGAGGGGTGGGATAGGGAGGGTGGGAATGAGATGCAAGAGGGAGGGGATATGGGGATATATATATACACATATAGTTGATTCACTTTGTTATACGGCAGAAACTAACAAAACATTGTAAAGCAATTTTACTCCAATAAAGATGTTTAAAAAAAAAAAAAAAACCATCTAATATTTGGAAGGAAATCCAGGAGAGGGAACAGCTGAGTATGGCTTTGTGGCTATATTGATCCAGAGAGTGAACTTGTTCATCAGTCAGGGACACCTAAAAAAAAGATTAGTGAGTTTCTACCAAAAATGTGACTTTTCAAATATCTTGGTTTGTCACTTTTTTCTTAATTGATCAAAGAAACTTACAGGTAATTAAATTTTGACCCAGGTTTCTAAATTTGTAGGATTTGTTCTACACAGTATGTGTTAATTCTGAGATTCCCCCAGCTTTGTACTTTATATATAAAAGAACATACAGTACATAGGCTTTCTTTAAAATTAATAGACTTTATATTCTAGAGCAGCTTTGGGTTCATAGCAAAACTGAGTGGGGCGTAGAGAGGTTTCCCACATACCCCTCCCCCAGGCACATACACAACCTTCTCCACCCTCAACATTCTGCAACAGGATGTCATATTTGTTACAGTCTGATGAGCCAATATTGACACATTATTATCAACCAGTCCTTAGTTTACCTTAGTTTACAGTAGAGTTCACTATGTATTGTACATTTCTATGAGTATTGACAAATGTTTAATGACATAGATCCACAATTATAGTATTGTGCAAAATAGTTTCACTGCCCTAAAAACCTCTTGTGCTTAATTTATTCATCCCTCCCCCACCCTCCAACCCCCGGCAACCACTGATTTGTTAACTGTCTCTGTTGTTTTGCCTTATCCAGAATGTTATATAGTTGGAATCATGCAATATGCAGTCTTTAGGACTGGTGTCTTTTACTTAGTAATATGCATTTAAGGTTCCTCTATGTCTTTTCCTGGCTTGATAGCTCTTTTCTTTTTAGCTCTGAGTAACATATCCATTGTATGGATGTAGCAGAGTTTATTTATCCATTCATCTATAGGAGGACATACTGATTGCTTCTAAGTGTTGGCAATTATGAATAAAGCTGCTCTAAACATTCCTGTGCAGGTTTTTGTGTAGACATGAGTTTTCAACTAATTTGGGTAAATATCAAGGGGTACATGGCTGGATTATATGTTAGGAGTGTGTTTAGTTTTGTAAGAAATTGTCAAATTGTCTTCCAAACTAGCAGTACTATTTCGCATTCCCACTAGTAATGAATGAGAGTTCCTGTTACTCAGCACTGTTATTAGCATTTGGTGTTGTCAGTGTTTTGGATTTTAGTCATTCTAACGATGTATAGCAAGTATGTATGTTTTAAAATGAGCAACTGTTTCTATTTCTTTATTGTCTTCTTAATAAACTACCTTTTATAGTTATAGACAGAGAGATAAGTAAGATTAAGAAGCATTTAAAAATGTTCTTTTAGGGAGAAAAATGGAAGTGTTGCTTTCAAGTTTATCTGGACAACTATTGCATGAACATTTTCATATTTAGCATTTATTTATAAGTTCCAGGACAACACCATCAACAAGAACATCAGAAGAGTTTGATATTTATAGAATATAAAACAAAATTTATTTTTCCAATATTTTTACTCTTACTTGAGATTTTCCTTGTGGTTTGTGAAATCCAGGACATTTTTGATGGTTTCCACGTTGTTATTCTTTTGTGACCTAGGTCTTCAAATGGTTTCAGACAACAAAAGGAAGAATAAAGTTTCCAGGGAGCCTTAGCCAGCCTTTGGACTGCTGAAATCAATTTCAAATAAGCTGTCACTTTTTCCTAATCCAGATATATGTTAGGATCTATTTTGCTTGAGTTACCATCTGAAATGGAATGCATTATTTCATGCATTATAATACCACTGAATATTTTTGGTCATATTTTATAACATCATAATTTTTTAAATACTCAGGACTAAATTGAAGACATCAATGATAGCGGGTATTCAGAATGATTTCTAGGAAGTGACCCACTGCTTTATGGAATTTTGAAACTTCTTAGTCTGAAGATTAGAAGTTTCATTTAGAAAATATTTTCTATTGTGATACCAGAATGACAATTTCATGTATTGGTGAGGATACACATTTTGTAGTCAAATACATCAGGGTTCAATTCCATGTTGCGTATTTACTGGCTGAGTGACTTTGGATGTGTTATCTAAACTCTATGATCCCTATTTTCCTTACATGAAATATGGGTTGTTAATGCTTAATTGCTATATAATTATAAGCAAGTGACTCAATGCAAATAAAGCCCTTTGGTATACTTAATACTGTTAAGCATTCAACACATGATGGCCATTTTTTTGTTAAAGAATTTAAAAAATTAAAATGATTAATATTAGATTGCTTAGGTTTAGTGGATAATGATTGAATAGATGCATTTATAAAGTCATTGCCTTTTTCAGTGTGCCTATTACTTGGTAGACAATAGTTATCTAAAATCATCAGGAAAGACAATATAATTCTAAAAAGTGAAACCAAATTGAGTCATTAAATATAAAAATAATTAAAATATAAAAGCAACTAGAGGGACTTCCCTGGTGGTCCAGTGGTGAAGAATCTGCTTTACAATGCTGGGGACGTGGGTTCAATCCCTGGTCAGGGAACTGGGATCCCACATGCCACGGGGCAGCTAATATCATGGGCCACAATTACTGAGCTTGTGCACCTCAATGAGAGAGCCTGCCTGCGGAGCCCACGTGCTCTGTAACCCGCACGCCACAACTGCAGAGCACACGTGCCCTGGAGCCCACATTCCACAACTAGAGAAGAGAAAAACCCATGTGCCACAATGAGAGAGAAGCCTGCGTGCCTCAATGAAACATCCCGCGTGCCTCAATGAAGATCCCACGTGCTGCAACTAAGAGCCGACGCAGCTAAAAAAATAAAATAAAATAAATTAAATAAAAGCAACTAGAAATAAAAGGCATCAGTGAAAACATTTACTAGGTAACAGTAATAATGGCACAATAGAATTCTGGTATAGAAAGGAATAAAAATTAAAATTCATACAATTAAAAATGAAAATATCCTTAAAAAACTAAAACTTGCTAAAATATTAAAGTGATGTTAACTAGCAACTAGCAACTTTTAAATAAGCATAAGAAAATGCAATTCTAAAAAGCTGGACTTGAGATGGAGGTTAAAAGTGGGGATGACTGTATAGTAAAATGATTAAAAACCTGGATTTGATGTTGAAAAGATCTGAGGTAGTATCTGGGTATTTTTGCTTTTGAACAGTACATCCTTGATTAAATTATTAATATACTTATTGAATCAGTTATGCCTGTTTCCTCCTATTTAAAATAGAAATAATACCTATTGCACAGATTCATTATAAAAAATAAATCTAAAGGTCTTAGACATTTTAATCATGCAGAATCATTTAGTTGGTAATATTATTGCTATTTCCTGTTTCAGATACTAAACTAATGTAGTCTATCCTACATTAATGTAGCAGTGGTTAATACTACTTCTCAGTGTCGTATGCTGCCAAAACAGCTGAAAATACTAAAATTGGAGGGTGTGAACATTTTAGGAAAATGGACTTCTAAACAAGTTTCATGAAAGGCAAAACCATAGTCTGAAACATATAGGCACAAGGTCCTTAGGCTAATTTAATTCTCTATCATTTATTCCCAAGAGTAAATGAGGGCAGGCAAATTACCACAAATATAACATGCCATAGGCCAAGCCCCAGTCAATCACATTCAGTAACCACTCATTCCCTTCAGTTGGATGGTAAGTAGAAGGCAGTGGGCATGTTGGGTGGTAATGAGAGATGAGCTTGGAAAAATACAGTAACTAGTTGATAGAAGGCCTTGGTCTTGATAAATGTGCATAGAAAGATTCCACTTCCTAACCAGATGTATGTTGCATATGGAAGTAGTTATGTCTTGCTAAGAGAGGTTCATGTTCAACACTCCATTGAGTAACATTGGGGAAGAATTTTTTTCAATATGAATTTAGAGATACAAATTGATTATGGTGTTTCTGAAGTCAATACAGAATGTCTCACCATTTTAGACATTCTTAATAAAGACCCTGAAGCATCAACTTTTCTTTGGTTCTACATTTATTTGCATCATAACATAGGAAAAAAATAAAGGCCTGAATAGCAGTATCAACAAACCTTGTAGTATTTGTTTACCTGAGAAATTCCAAACAGTACCATCTTTCAGGCTACATTACTACTCTATCAGAATTTTTAATTCTCTTACCAGAAAATGGATTTGCAAATGGAAAACTAGGAATAAAACAACAAATTTAGGATTTAAGATCCAATCAGTGATATTTAAATAACAGGAATATTCAAGAATTAAATCTGTCCATGATCATGTCTGCAATGGCAGAAATCTGTTTTTTTCTTTTCTTTTTACCTTACATCTACAGAACTTTGTTATGGTGATAATACATGGTTACATTTGAACAGTTGTCAGATGGCCATTGATTTCTCAAAATTTAGAAGACTTGAATAAGTAATAGTTGTATGATCATAATTTTAATTTCCAAGCAGATGCTTAGTGAGCCATTATTTTCACAGGATGATGTCTCAGCAGTCAGAGAATAGGTTCGTGGGATGGAAGGGTTGGCAAACAGCACATCTGGTGATTCATATTTCCTGGAGACTTTACATTTGTCCTTAGTCTTCATCTGTCAGATTCAGATTTATTGCAAGTAGGAGTCTAGCAGAAAGCAGGTGCTGTTTTTTGTATTCTTATGTAATATTTTATGTCTTTAGGGAGGAAAATAATATAATATGGCATCTTGTTGAAATGCATGCGGGACATGTTCCTGAGAGCCTTACAGCTCCCTGTACCTGGTGTTTGTTCATGTGGCACCTTAGAGAGCTTAATACTTGCTTTAATATTATTTTTTCCCCAGTTTTATTGGAATGTAATTGACAAACAAAATGGTATATATTTAAAGTGTACAACATGGTGATTTGATATACTTGCTTTTATTTTTTTAAAATGCCTTGGTTGCCAATTTGGTTTTGGCCAAGTTTTAGGCTAATCTAAATTATTTTCTTACCTATGTAACTCCAAGATTTTGAAGACTACATTTTAAGTAGATTTTCAGTTTAAATGACTAACTGCTCAATACACTTATTACATTGCAATGCTACTATTTGTAAACTCCCTGAGGGCATAGATCTAAACCCAGCCTTTAGTACCATTTATGACAAATGCTTTTCATTTACAAATTGATTCACTTACAGATTGATTAGCTTTATTGACCTGATCAATGAGATTGGCAAATTCTGTTAGTTGTTATTACATAATCCATATTCAGAACATATTAAAAACATAATAAATAACATAGATATATGCCTAGAGGTAGTAATTGTGACATTTTCATATATTTTAACTGTTTTCCTTTGAAAGAAATATTACAGAATTTTTAAAAAATCCCTATAAATTAAAAAGAAAATTTCTTTTTATATTTGTGATTTGTAATTTTGACTTTGGCCAAGGCTGTAAAGAGTTCAATTAAAGTATTTCTTTTACATTTTGTAGGAAAAGGGGAAATAACATACTTGTTATTTCTTTTATTGCAAATGTGGTATAATCAACCTATGATGTATGATTATCTTTTCTTGCTTACTATTCTAGCTCTCCTTCCCTTTCCAATGAGTAGAACTCTCCAGAATTTTGTCCTTTGCTCATCCACAATTATTAGTGATCACATATTTTATAGAATGACATTTTGTTTAGATTCTGAACCAGTACAACTAAAAATTTTCTTTCACTGTCATTAGTAAATACAAAGTCAAAGTAAAGGTGTTCTTAAATCAGGCAAGTGCATTCCTTTCAATACAACTTTATATTAATTTTCCTTTTTCCTTCCTCAATTAATCTTACTGTGTCCGTCATGCACTCTATGCGGTCTATATTTATGGTAAAATGTCAAAGGAAATCTCAAATTCAGTATAGCTGGCTGATCAGCTAAATTTGTTAGCATTCTCTAGGCTTACATTAAAAAGATCCTGGCTAACAACCCAGAAAGTTGAACTTTTTCCGTGTTGTTTACATGACAACAAATAAATATTTGGGAGGGAGATTAAATTTGATTTTGTCTTGGGTCTCTGTCAGCTCTAAAATTTCCATGGTTCTCTGTTTTTTGTCATTTCTCTTCAATATGCTAAGTATAAAAATTTAGGAAAATAATCTTTTAAGATATTTGGTTATGGGAAAGGAATTTTAACCATTAAAGGACTGTTACATTGTGCTAGTAAAAAAGACAAGTGAAAGCAACAACCTTATATTTCCTACTCATAAATCATTGCAGCAAAAAATGATACAAACTCCAAATTATCACAATGAAATACTGAATCACTGCTCCCCTTGCTGTACCTAACAAATAGTGTTCAGAACACTATTATAATAAATAAGAGTAAAGGAGTAATAGCTTTATATTTTGCTGTGTTTTTCTCTTTTTTTCCTTCTTATTCAACAGACTTTCATCCTAGTGTACTTGAGGTACTCATCTGCCAGAGCAGAAACAAGGACTTGGTAAAATAAATAGAGAAAAATAACTAGTAAAGTGTGATTGTCATATTCAAATTTGATTTGTAAGACTGAATAAGAGACTTTCAAGCTAGGGTATCATCTAAAGAAGTGTCTCCCCCAATTTTTGTATCTCTCTATTTGAGTGTAAAGAGACATCTGTCCATGATTAAGGTATCTAATTGAAAGATCTGTTACAAGGGTAATAGGCTGACCTGTGGGATTGTGGAAAGGGAAAGGGCGAAGAAAAAGGCCAGAAGACAATTTTGCCCCATCTAAGACAGAAGAATTGTGTTAGACAAGTGATAATGATGCAAAAGATAGAGACTTGTGCCTAACTCAGTTTTAATAACTCTGAAAGGATATAGTCTCAAAGAAGATCCCTGTATCAGTTTGGGATGTGAGATCACTCAATGATACATTGTTTTTTTTTTTCTTTTAAATACTTCTGTAGTGTTCTTTTTTTTTTTTTTTGGCTGCGTTGGGTCTTTGTTGCTGCGCGTGGGCTTTATCTAGTTGTGGCGAGCAGGGGCTACTCTTTGCTGCAGTGCTTGGGCTTCTTATTGCAGTGGCTTCTCTTGTTGCGTAGCACGGGCTCTAGGCTGATGGGCTTCAGTAGTTGTGGTGCGTGGGCTCAGTAGTTGTGGCTTGTGGGCTCTAGAGTGCAGGCTTAGTAGATGTGGCACATGGGCTTAGCTGCTCTGCGGCATGTGGGATCTTCCCGGACCAGGGCTCAAACCTGTGTCCCCTGCATCGGCAGGTGGATTCGTAACCACTGCACCACACCGAAGAAGCCCACTTAATGATACATTGTTGATGGCAGAGGGAAACCCTGAGGGTTAGCAGTCAATCCCCTGCCTCCTTTCATTTCTTACTTCTCAGAGAAGAAATAGTAGACATTTTGACTCAGAACATTGCAAGTGAGGATGTGATGGTGGGGGTGTGGTGACTCTGTGCCTGCAGCTGCAGAACTAACTGTGTGAGCTGGGACAAATGAGAGTCACGGCTAGATTCCAGAGGTCTATAGCATTAGCAACAGCTGGGTCCTGAGGAAGCCCACCTGGCTTTGATTGGCAAAGATAACCAGATCAGAGTTACAGCAGATTCAGTTGCACAGAGCAACTCAAGTAGACCAGGGACAGCAGCAGGAGACAGGAGGTAGAAGTCTTTCTCTGCCATAGCAATGAGGATGAATCAACTCCTTTATTCCATACTTCCACCTCCCATTTAGGGGAGACAAGCAAGGTTCGAGGGAGGCTATGTAAAATCCTAAGCGTCTGAATATTTATTTTCCATAACTCACTGAACAATGCCTTCAGAAATTTTTCAGTTAAAAGGTTGGGCTAAATTTAAAACATAAGATTAAAAGTTTTTCCTCCCCTGAAGTAAATTATAAGCAGAATTTTTTTTCTTTTTTTCAAGCATTAATTATTTTATTATTTGGTAAATATTGGAGTAAGCACCCAAATGCTTAGAGCCAATTTCTTAAATGTTTGCGGCACATTGAATAGTTATACAGGTAGCACTATAGGCACGTTTGGGTAATTTTTCAAATCTTAATCTCTACAATAATACAGATATCCAGGTCTGAGTTGTATGAGCAGAAACTTTTAAACAAGATCAAATCAGCCACATAGAAGAAAATAATTTTTTTTAGTTTGTATCTATGAATTGTTTGAGGTCTGTACCAGTGCTTCACTGCATGAGATGAAAATGCAGATTTTTATTCAAGGGCATGATTTTGTTGTGGTTTAGACACATTTGCAACAAATATTATCTGCATATAGTCTCAGATACTGCTTTATTATTTTCAGGAGAATAAATTTCCTTGGCACAGCTAGGCTCTAGAGTTTTCAATAATTCTCATTCTTAGCAAGGCCTAAATATATGTTTTGGATCTGTGAGGTTTTCATAGAAGCCTTACTACTTGTCTGTTTATATGCACACGGCCTCTCACTGCTGTCTTTTAAAAAGGCACCTGCCTACTTATAGTCATCGTGGTCTTGGAGTTTGAGAAGAAATCTTTTTCTTGATGGATATTGCAAGTAGGCTCCCAACTACATATATTCCTCTTTTGAACACTATTCAGGGGCATATCTTGTGTCATACACATATACACACACACGTACACACATGCACACATAGTCTATTCTTAAATTTGTATAAATTATTATTATTATTTTATTTTTTTGTGTGTGGTACGCAGGCCTCTCACTGTTGTGGCCTCTCCTGTTGTGGAGCATAGGCTCCGGACGCGCAGGCTCAGCGGCCATGGCGCACGGGCCTAGCCGCTCCGCGGCATGTGGGATCTTCCCGGACCGGGGCATGAACCCGTGTCCCCTGCATCGGCAGGCGGACTCTCAACCACTGTGCCAACAGGAAAGCCCTGTATAAATTATTTTAAACTATAATTATATTTTAGAGATAAACTATGTGAACATTAGACGTGAAAACATTATGTAATTTAAAAATCCTGTAAAGATTAATCCAGAAAAAATATTGGATTTATACTAAAAAGTTATGAAAATAATTTTATTAATTGAAAAAAATCTAGGTTTCTGTATAGTAGGTGATTTTGTTCAAAAAATTATAAGAGAAAAAATTAAAGCTTTGGCTCTTGAATCCATTTGAAATCTAATCTTGATAGTTTCCTTGTTTTCCACTATGAAAATATGTTGCAGGCTCATTTTTGGCATTTCCTGACTCAGATCTGGCATCACACAATTTTCCAAGGGTCCCAATTCTTATTCGTAGAAAATGGTATCTAGCTAGTCTTTTCAGTAGCCTGAGCTGCAAAATATGTATATTTTAACAGAAAATGTATCATGTGTTCTTACTATTACTTCCAATTCAAATTAAGGACTAAAGAGATGTTATTAAACTCATCCATCTTACATTTATATCTCCTTTTCTCCTGTTCTTAATGACATTAACATGACTCATTTGGTTTATTCCACAACACACACATACATACATGCCAGATTCAGAATAAAACTAACATCACTATCATAATAAACAAACTATAGAGCAGAGTTTACCATTTGTGAAGTTCTTTTTCTTTCTAGGGTATATCTACAGTCAGATCTCTGTGTTTTGAAGTCATTGTGTGATTCTGCCACCAACTTTATACACAATTTGGTTCATTTGTTTCATTTTGCTTTTAATGTTCATGGGTAACATAAAAATGTGATTTTGTTTTGTATATGTTTAAGATTCCAAGTTAAATCTATGTACATAGTGTATGCAGAGAATTCCAGCTCCTATTCACTTCCTTTTTTGTTTCTCCACATACTCCTCTCCCCTCAATCTTACAACCATAGCTAACTTTTAATTTTTTTCCATCCATTTGTTAAAAAAGTAATTTGGAACAATTTCAATTTACAGAATGTCCGCAGGTATAGCTCAAAGTACTGCATACCACTCACCCAGTGAGCTCCACTCATGTTTTGTCAATTGCCCTTTGAATCAATCCTGGATCATGAAATGCTCCCACTTGTTATGTGTTTCTAGTCTCCTAGTTCCTCATCTTTCCTTGACTTCCATGACCCTGACATTTCTGAAGATGTGAGCCATTTAGTGAAGTATCCCTCAATTTACAGTTGTCTAATGTTTTCTGATGCGTAGCTTCTGGTTATCCATTTGGGGCAGGGATAGCATAGAATTTGATGCTGTGTTCTTTTCACTGCATCCTACCAAGGGGTGTAGAATTTAATTAGAAAGGGATTGCCAAGTTTCTGCAGGATAGAGTAACTTTGTTTATTTGTTACTTTTCTTCATTGTTATTAATAAGTAATTTGTGGGTAGATAGCTTGAGATTATATATTTTGTTGAATTATTTTTTTGAATTTTATTGAATTTATTTTATTTTTAATTGAAGTATAGTGGATTTACAGTATTGTGTTAGTTTCAGGTATACAGCACAGTGATTCAGTAGTTTTACAGATTATATCCCATTATAGGTTATTACAAGATAACGAGTATAATACCCTGTGCTATACGGTATTATCCTTGTTGCTTATCTGTTTTATATATAGTAGTTTGTATCTGTTAATACCTTACCCCTAATTTATCCCTCCACCCTTCCCTCTCCCCTTTGGTAGCCACAAGTTTTTCTATATCTGTGAGTCTGTTTCTGGTTTGTATAAACTTTCATTTGTATTATTTTTTAGATTCTACATAATATCATATAGTGATATCATATAGTATGTGTCTTTCTCTGACTTATTTCACTAAGCATAATATTCTCTAGGTCCATCCATGTTGCTGCAAATGGCAATATTTCGTTCTTTTTTTTAATGATGGAGTAATATTCCATTGCATATACCTTATCTTTATTATTTCATGTTTTTTTTTAAAGATTTTTTTTGATGTGGACCATTTTTAAAGTCTTTATTGAATTTGTTACAAAATTGCTTCTGTTTTATGTTTTGGCTTTTTGGCCATGAGGCATGTGGGATCAACCCCCACCCCCTGCATTGGAAGGAGAAGCCTTAACCATTGGACTGCCAGGCAAGTCCCTATTATTTCATGTTTTGGATAAAAAGAAATATATTTTTACCTTAGGAAGCAGGCAAAATGATTGAATTTATAATGGTATTTTCTACTTTTCACTTTACAAGTATAAAAGCTTCAAACTTCCTCTAACAAAATGAGAAAGAAGTCAAAATATGTACACCAGTGAGAAATGGATATTTCAGGTTGCAATCAGATATCACTGACTAAAGATCTCATCTTTGATAAGAAAATTTATATTGTGAGTAACAGACTTGATTTTGCAAATTTAAAGAGTTTTTATGTTTCCATGAAGACCTTAATGATTATGTAGTCTTTACTGTGGGCAAAGTATTGTTCTAAGCTTTTTAAATATATTGAATCCTTTATTTCTAACAACAGCCTTATGAGGTACATACTGTTATTTTATCCATTTAAATATGAGGAAACAAACTGAGAAAAGTGGAATAACTTGCTCAAGGTCACACTGCTGTTAAGCAGGAGGGTCAGAATTTTACTTGGAAGTCTGGACCACAAGGTGTTGCTTTACACACTCTGCTGCAAATCTCTTCAAATTGTGAGTTAATAAATTCTTGTTCACCAATTACCCTTGTATTTTATCATCTCATTATAGAACAATATGACATTTTTCTTTGAAAAATTCTTCCATGTAGTGACTCAGAAAATATGTTTTTTTTAAAGTGGTAAAAGCATATTTTAATCAGAAATTATAATTTTTTTTATTCAAACAGAAAGTCACAAAAATTATAATCATCCTCATCAGTTCACTCAGTCCCATGTAATTAATTTTTTTCATCTTGATCTTTTGTTAGCACTTTTACGAATTCATCAGTTTTCCATTAGAGTTCTGAAAATGCTTATTCATTCAGTTTAGCAGTATAGTCAGTTACCAGAAACCTGTACTTGTCAGAGTCTTTTCAATGAATTCCTTGAAGATGAAACCCTTTTATAGGAACATTTTTGCAAAAACATCAGAGTACACCCAGAACTGTCTGTAAATGACAAAAGACTTAAAAATGACCCTGGTTAAAGATTTGATGAACGTTCATAATAATGCAATTGACAAGGAAATTTAGTTACTTCTGAGATATACATTTTAAAGTAATAACTAGAATTATGACTTATAACATTACCCAGAACATATAATATTTTTAGAAATTTCATGTAATATCTGAAACATTTGTATTAACATATTTCCATACAAATAACCCAAAGAAAGTTTAGTATTAGTTGTTTTGTTTGTTTGTTTATTTTTTTATACTGCAGGTTCTTATTAGTCATCAATTTTATACACATCAGTGTATACATGTCAATCCCAATCGCACAATTCAGCACACCACCATCCCCACCTCACTGTGGTTTTCCCCCCTTGGTGTGCATACGTTTGTTCTCTACATCTGTGTCTCAACTTCTGCCCTGCAAACCAGTTCATCTGTACCATTTTTCTAGGTTCCACATACATGCATTAATATACGATATTAATTTTCTCTTTCTGACTTACTTCACTCTGTATGACAGTCTCTAGATCCATCCATGTCTCAACAAATGACTCAATTTCATTCCTTTTTATGACTGAGTAATACTCCATTGAATATATGTACCACATCTTCTTTATCCATTCGTCTGTCGATGGGCATTTAGGTTGCTTCCATGACCTGGCTATTGTAAATAGTGCTGCAATGAACATTGGGGTGCATGTGTCTTTTTGAATTATGGTTTTCTCTGGGTATATGCCCAGTAGTGGGATTGCTGGGTCATATGGTAATTCTATTTTTAGTTTTTTAAGGAACCTCCATATTGTTCTCCATAGTGGCTGTATCAATTTACATTCCCACCAACAGTGCAAGAGGGTTCCCTTTTCTCCACACCCTCTCCAGCATTTGTTGCTTGTAGATTTTCTGATGATGCCCATTCTAACTGGTGTGAGGTGATACCTCACTGTAGTTTTGATTTGCATTTCTCTAATAATTAGTGATGTTGAGCAGCTTTTCATGTGCTTCTTGGCCATCTGTATGTCTTCTTTGGAGAAATGCCTATTTAGGTCTTCTGCCCATTTTTGTATTGGGTTGTTTGTTTCTTTAATATTAAGCTGCATGAACTGTTTATATATTTTGGAGATTAATCCTTTGTCCGTTGATTCGTTTGCAAATATTTTCTCCCATTCTGAGGGTTGTCTTGTTTATGGTTTCCTTTGCTGTGCAGAAGCTTTTAAGTTTCATTAGGTCCCATTTGTTTATTTTTGTTTTTATTTCCATTTCTCTAGGAGGTGGATCAAAAAAGATCTTGCTGTGATTTATGTCAAAGAGTGTTCTTCCTATGTTTTCCTCTAAGACTTTTATAGTGTTCAGTCTTACATTTAGGTCTCAAATCCATTTTGAGTTTATTTGTGTGTATGGTGTTAGGGAGTGTTCTAATTTCATTCTTTTACATGTAGCTGTCCAGTTTTCCCAGCACCACTTATTGAAGAGACTGTGTTTTCTCAATTGTATATCTTTGCCTCCTTTGTCATAGATTAGTTGACCATAGGTGCGTGGGTTTATCTCTGGGCTTTCTATCTTGTTCCATTGATCTATTTTTCTGTTTTTGTGCCAGTACCATATTGTCTTGATTACTGTAGCTTTGTAGTGTAGTCTGAAGTCAGGGAGTCTGATTCCTCCAGCTCCTTTTTTTTTCCCTCAAGACTGCTTTGGCTATTTGGGATCTTCTGTGTCTCCATACAAATTTTAAGGTGATTTGTTCTAGTTCCGTAAAAATTGCCATTGGTAATTTGATAGGGATTGCATTGAATCTGTAGATTGCTTTGGGTAGTATAGTCATTTTCACAATATTGATTCTTCCAATCCAAGAGCATGGTATATCTCTCCATCTGTTGGTATCATCTTTAATTTCTTTCATCAGTGTCTTATAGTTTTCTGCATACAGGTCTTTTGTCTCCCTAGGTAGGTTTATTCCTAGGTATTTTATTCTTTTTGTTGCAATGGTAAATGGCAATGTTACCATAATTTCTCTTTCAGACTTTTCATCAATAATGTATAGGAATGCAAGAGATTTCTGTGCATTAATTTTGTATCCTGCAACTTTATCAAATTCATTGATTAGCTCTAGTAGTTTTCTGGTGGCATTTTTAGGATTCTCTATGTATAGTGTCATGTCATCAGCAAACAGTGACAGTTTTACTTCTTCTTTTCCAATTTGTATTCCTTTTATTTCTTTTTCTTCTCTGATTGCCACGGCTAGGACTTCCAAAACTATGTTGAATAATAGTGGCAAGAGTATCCATCCTTGTCTCGTTCATGATCTTAGAGGAAATGCTTTCAGTTTTTCACCATTGAG
This sequence comes from Grampus griseus, assembly GCF_964374135.1. Taxonomy (NCBI): domain Eukaryota; kingdom Metazoa; phylum Chordata; class Mammalia; order Artiodactyla; family Delphinidae; genus Grampus; species Grampus griseus. The sequence continues at coordinate 101,687,703 of NC_138998.1, forward strand.
AATGATGTTTTCTGGGGGTTTGTCATATATGGCCTTTATTATGTTGAGGTACGTTCCCTCTATGTCCACTTTCTGGAGAGTTATCATAAATGGGTGTTGAATTTTATCAAGAGCTTTTTCTGCATCTATTGAGATGATCATATGGTTTCTATTCTTCAGTCTGTTAACATGGTGCATCACATTGATTGATTTGCATATATTGAAGAATCGTTGCATCCCTGGGATAAGTCCCACTTGATCGTGGTGTATGATCCTTTTAATGTGTTGTTGGATTCTGTTTGCTAGTATTTTGTTGAGGATTTTTGCATCTATATTCATCAGTGATATTGGTCTGTAATTTTCTTTTTTTGTAGTATCTTTGTCTGGTTTTGGTATCCGGGTGATGGTGGCCTCATAGAATGAGTTTGGGAGTGTTCCTCCCTCTGCAATTTTTTGGAAGCATTTGAGAAGGATGGGTGTTAGCTCTTCTCCAAATGTTTGATAGAATTCACCTGTGAAGCCATCTGGTCCTAGACTTTTGTTTGTTGGAAGATTTTTAATCACAGTTTCAATTTCATTACTTGTGATTGGTCTGTTCATATTTTCTGTTTCTTCCTGGATCAGTCTTGGAAGGTTATACCTTTCTAAGAATTTGTCCATTTCTTCCAGGTTGTCCATTTTATTGGCATAGAGTTGCTTGTAGTAATCTCTTAGCATGGTTTGTATTTCTGCAGTGTCTTTTGTAACTTCTCCTTTTTCATTTCTAATTTTATTGATTTGAGTCCTCCCCCTCTTTTTCTTGATGAGTCTGCCTAATGGTTTATCAGTTTTGTTTATCATCTCAGAGAACCAGCTTTTAGTTTTATTGATCTTTGCTATTATTTTATTTGTTTCTATTTCATTTATTTCTGCTCTGATCTTTTTGATTTCTTTCCTTCTGCTAACTTTGGGTTTTGTTTGTTCTTCTTCTCTAGTTCCTTTAGGTGTAAGGTTAGATTGTTTATTTGAGATTTTTCTTGTTTCTTGAGGTAGGCTTGTATAGCTATAAATTTCCCTTTTAAAACTGATTTTGCTGCATCCAATAGGTTTTGGATCGTTGTGTTTTCATTGTCATTTGTCTCTAGGTATTTTCTGATTTCCTCTTTGATTTCTTCAGTGATCTCTTGGTTATTTAGTAATGTATTGTTTAGCCTCCATGTGTTTGTGTTTTTTATGGTTTTTTCCCTGTAATTCATTTCTAATCTTATTTCTAATCTCATAATGTTGTGGTCAGAAAAGATGCTTGATATGATTTCAATTTTGTTAAATTTACTGAGGCTTGATTTGTGACCCAAGATGTGATCTATCCTGAAGAATGTTCCGTGCACACTTGAGAAGAAAGTGTAATCTGCTGTTTTTGGATGGAATGTCCTATAAATATCAATTAAATCTATCTGGTCTATTGTGTCATTTAAAGCTTCTGTTTCCTTATTTATTTTCATTTTGGATGATGTGTCCATTGGTGTAAGTGAGGTGTTAAAGTCCCCCACTATTATTGTGTTACTGTCAATTTCCTCTTTTATAGCTGTTAGCGGTTGCATTATGTATTGAGGTGCTCTTATGTTGGATGCATATATATTTATAATTGTTACATCTTCTTCTTTGATTGATCCCTTGATCATTATGTAGTGTCCTTCCTTGTCTCTTGTAACGTTCTTTATTTTAAAGTCTCTTTTATCTGATATGAGTATGGTACTCCAGCTTTCTTTTGATTTCCATTGGCATGGAAGACTGCTAAAAAATAAAGTTAGTACTGCAACATCAATATTTGATAGAATTTGAAGTGAAAATTATTTAGGCTAAAAGGAGATACTATATGATGGAAAAAATAATAAATAACCCAAAATGTAATATTGAAAACTAAAAATCATATATTTGTTAAATATACAGAAAAAGAGGAAAAAAATTACAGGGAAAACCTAGCCAAATCCAATGTAATCTTGGGAGATTTAATATACTTCTTTACAAACTGATTAAGCAAAAAATTAAAAAAGAATACTCAGTAACATAAAATAGCAAAATTTTGACAAGTTTAATCTGATAAATATATAGAAACTTGCCCTCTCCACAGGAATATAGGCTATATATACATCAACTTTTCATAGACATTGATCCCATACTAATCCACAGGGAAACTTTAATGTTTCAAACAATCAATGTAATATAGATTGTTTTCTTCTGATCAATACACAATGAAACTACAAATCAATTATAAAAAGGTGGTTAAAATTTATACCAAATATATTTGGAAATTTAAAAACAAATTTTTATTTGTTTCATATAATTAAACAAATAACAGAAGACAGCTTTTCTCAATTGGAGACATAGGTCTGAAGTTTTAAAGATTTTCCAAAGCCAAGGGAAGATTTATGAAAAAGAAATCCATGGTTATTCTTAAATTCTAAGTATAAATAGAAAGTTTTAAACAATACAATGCAAAAAAGCATCAGTTTATCATCAAATTTCTCTTCTGTGACTCTGAAAACTATATGGTGGTGGAATAATATATGCATATTACTGCTAGAAAATGTTTATCATCAACAATTCTATACCCATTTAAGTTAAACTAACACTTATACTGTGCTCAGTATGCTAAGAATCATTTTATGTGTTTTATGTAATATATATCAGTCTTTTGAGATAGATTATTTTATTATCCTCAGTTTACACATGAAGAAACTGAGGTACACTCCAAAGTGTCTCAGACAGGAAGCTGCAGAATCTGGTTCCAGATTCACCATTAAATATATTGACTTCTTTGCACTTGAGGACATGGGGAGGGGGAAGGGTAAGCTGGGACGAAGTGAGAGAGTGGTATTGACATATATACACTACCAAATGTAAAATAGATAGCTAATGGGAAGCAGCTGCATAGCACAGGTAGATCAGCTCCGTGCTTTATGACCACTTAGAGGGGTGAGATAGAGAGGGTGGGAATGAGATGCAAGAGGGAGGGGATATGGGGATATATGTATACGTATAGTTGATTCACTTTGTTATACAGTAGAAACTAACACAACATTGTAAAGCAATTATACTCCAATAAAGATGTTAAAAAAACCCAACCATATTGACTTCTTTATTCGAAAATCACTTATAGAACAGTGCAAAGGGAAGATGAACACAAATTAATAGAAAACACCACCTCATCTATGGAAAACAGAAGGATATTGTAAACAAATGTAAATCTAATAGTCAATAATAAGCATTGGCTATTTTATGTGTAGTTAAGTTTAAACGAATGACAGTGTGACTAAAATTTTATTATTTTAAGGGTAAAGATTTTGAGACAGAAGAGGCGCATTGTAAATGTAAATCTTAAGAGCTTAGAATTAAGAATTACCTCAGCAAAAGTCATTAAGATTGAATATTTGAGCAGAGAAGATGGAGATAATGGAAAATATTCTAAAAGTTTTTTACTAGTGGGTTTGGAAAGAAGTGGATAAATAAAGCATTTTAATTGAGATGGTTTTTAATTTTATTTCCATATAGTTATTAGAAAAATTTAGATACGATTACAAGAAATGGAAAAGTAAGTTGCTGTGGGCTGAATGTGTGTGTGTCCCCAAATTCATATGTTGAAGACCTAATCCCCAGTGTGAGAGTATTTGGAGATGGGGCCTTGGGAGGTAATTAGGGTTAGATGAGGTCATGAAGGTGGGGTCCTCATGATGCAATCAAAGCCCGTATAAGAAGAAACACCAGAGATCTTGCTTTCTCTCTCTTCACTGCGTGAGGACACAGCAAGAAGGTAGCCATCTACAAGCCAGGAAGAGAGCTCTCACCAGGAACCAGATTGGCTAGCATCTTGATCTGGGATTTCCAGCGTTCAGAACTGTGAGACAATAAATTTTTTGTTGTTTAAGCCACTCAGTCTATATTTTGTTATGGCAGCCTGAGCAGACTACTGCATAACCATTTGTAGAAATAAAAATCATAGCAGAAATTTCCCAATTAACAAGGAAAAAAAGCAATAAAAATAAATTTAATAATGAGCAATCTGATTAAAAATGGACAGAAGATCTGAACAAACATTTTTCCAAAGAAGATATGCAGATGGCCAACAGGGACATGAAAAGATGCTTAACGTGGTTAATCATCAGGAAAATGCAAATCAACATCACAGTGAGATATTATTACCAAACCAAACTTGGGTCCACTCACCTGTTTTGCAGAAAGCCAGTCTACTGACACTGGGTTGTGTTAAAGGAAAGTACAGCGTTTACCACAGGGTGCCAAGCATGGCAGCTTATGGTGAAATGACCCAAACTCTTAATGGCTTTCAAGGAAGAGTTTTTAAAGACAGTGTGAGGGAGAGGGTCACAGGGCGGGTGATCAGCTAGTGCACAGTTTTCTAATTGGTTGATAGAGAGATAACAGGGTGATGTTTGAGGAATCTCAATCATCAACCTTCTGATGCCAACCAGCTTGGGGTCTAGGTGCTGGTGATCAACATGCAGTTAACTTCTTCCACCTGGTGGGGGTTTTAGTATCTGCAAAACAACTCAAGGATGTGGTTTGGGATATTATCTAGAGCCCTTGAGGAGGAACTAAAGGTCCTTGACTTTGTTTTATGGCTAAACTATTATTATTTTGTCTTGCTTGACTGCTTTCCTTTGTTCCTGCATTTTCTCGCTTTTCTGATTAAATTTGCTCTTTGAAAGTTAGGAAAGGCCTAGGAAGCTAAAGTTTTTCTACCAATAAGGGTGAGGGGAGCCAAGGGATGTCTGAGCTTGGGAAGGCCCCACAGAGTCCTGCTCAGTTTCAATATCACGTCACACCTGTTAGAATGGCTATCATCAGAAAGACAAGAAATAACAAGTGTTGGCAAGGATGTGGAGAAAAGGGACTCCTAGTGCACTATTAGTGAGAATGTAAATTGGTGTGGCCACTGTGGAAAACAATATGGATGCTCCCCAAAAAATTAAAAATAGAACTACCATATGATCCACCATTTCTACTTTTGGGTATTTATCCAAAGAAAATGAAAACACTAACTTGGAAAGATATCTGCACCCCCATGTTTATTGCAGCATGATTTACAATAGCCAAACCATGGAAGCAACCTTAGTGTCCATCAGTGGATGAATGGATAAAGAAATTGTGGTATATGTATACAATGGAATATTCTTCATCCACAAAAAATAATGAAATCTTGCCATTTGTGACAACATGGATAGACCCTGAGGACACTGTGCTAAGTGAAATGAGTCAGACAGAGAAACACCAATACTATATGATCTCTCTTATGTGTGGAATCTAAAAAAAACTCCCACGAAACAGTAAAAACCAAAAAACCAAGCTCATAGATATGGCAAATAGATTAGTGGTTGCCAGAGGTGGGCATTGTGGGGTGAGAGAAATGGATGAAGGGGTCAAAAGGGAAAAAAATAATAATAATGTAGTTTCAAAACCAGTGGTTCTCCAGATATCCCGAGAAGCTTCCAGAACTCTTAAGGACTCTAGAAATATCCTGCCAGCATCTCAGCCTTTACTACTGAAGCAGGTAGTCTCCAGGGACTGTTGCCACTCTCTCAGCTGCCTTCCTCAGCCTGGAAACTGCTATGGACTTACATGTGTCTGCTTGTAGCTGCCCCCAGAGAGTAATGGCTTCTGCCCATCTTCCACTTTACAGCTTTCACACCAAAGACTCCACACTGGCCGCTGTAACTCAGAACCAGCTGAGGAAGGAGATCCTGGGAGTGCCGTTGCTGGCTTTCCCTCTCCAATGTGAAGGAAGCTTTAGAATGAGGTGCCCTATCATCAAAAGCACAATATATCCTCTCAGTGATAAAAGTTTCATATTTGGCAGCAAATTTCAAATGGCATTGGAAAATCTTTAAAATATTTTTATTAGTTTTTATTGGCAAGAAGGACAAGTGTATAATGGAAAGAGAATGTTCTTTGGAGATTACAAACCTGGATTTAAATCCTACATCTACCACATCTTAGCTTTGTGATCTTGAGTAAGTCATTCCATCGTTTGGAGCCTTTGTTTTTTCTTCCATAAAGTGTGGATAATGGTGTCCATTTTGGAGTATTGCTTTGAAAAATAAATAATCTATGTAAAAAAATAAATTTAATCAAACCATAACATATAAGGAAAGAAAAACCAAAATAACAATAGACATTGGTAAAAGTAGTAAGTAGATTAGGATAGTATTAATTAAAAATAAAACTAATAAATAATTTGTTCACTATAATGGGGGCAATAAGTAGATTATCAGTTTTGATTTTAAAAAAAGACAGTGAGGTAATTGTTATGAGACACACCTAAATCAGAGTGAAAACAATAATTTCAAAATTAAGGAATGGGAAAATCATAAATAGAAAAATGGAAACAAAAAGGAATATAAAGTGATGGATTAATGACAAAAAGAAAATTGACATCAAAGTTATTGAGTAAGAAAATATGCATTGTTATTTCATATTGAAACATGGATTCACAAAAGTGATGCTGGAGTCATAGACCATTGTGAATGAAATAATCCAGGAATCAAATGTATAAAGCAAAATCCAAGGAGAATGTAATTAAGCACAGTTATAAACATACATTTTATATATACTTTCAAAATTAGATCAAGTGATAGAAATAACCAAGAATGTAAGATCTTGAAAATATACTCACTGAGCTTATATGTTTGTATATGTATGGTTGTGTATGTGTATATACATTTATCTAAATCTTTCCTGTTAGATATGGGATTTTACTCTAGTTACAAGCTAGGTTAACCTTTTACTGTTTAATGGATACTGACAAAAGTCATTAGACTCTCAGATGAGAGAAAAAGGATTCATTTTTGATGTCACAGCAACAATATGAGTATGTTTGCATCATTTCCCTTTACCTTTCACATCTTATGCAGGTGAAGTAGATGGTTTGGGTGCATGTCTGTCCTTGCAATGAGTTCTATTACAGAACAGGAAGACCTGAGTTTGGGGAATCTACCACTTTTATAATGAGGGACAAGTAAAGTTGTTCTTTGTTTCTGAGAGAGGGCTTTATCCCTCTAGGGTTTTGCTGCAAATGGAACCCTGAGAAATTGTCTGGATACAGAGTAGTGAGGGTCTTTCATTCTTGGTATACTCAGCAAGAATACACAAGGACGCTCAAGGCCCATGGTGGATTGACTGTCTTAACAACTACATTGCAGATTTTAACAAACTCATTAAGAATATTAAGAAACTGTCTCCTAGGAGAAAATAAAACCAGACTCTATTATACTGCATCTACTAATAAGTTATGTATACATTAAAGTTATTGAAATATTTCAACAGATCTAAGAGACTAAAAATATGGCAGGAGAAAATTCTAAAACAAGACCATAAACTTGGAAGCCAGAAAAAGATAGAATTGTTTAACTATAGAAAAAAAAATTAATGTCATAAATAGGGTCAACAGATAAACGAGCCACATAGATATATTTTTGAAGCAGAGAGGATTAATATCTTTAATTCTGAACTGACAAATTATCAAAATACAAGAAGGAAGAAAATGGAGAAATGATGAGTAGAAAAATTACAGAATAGCAAATCTAAATAGTAAATAATAGACGTCAGAATAATACAAATCAAAGTAAAAATGAGATAAAAATTTTCTGTAAGACTGGCAAAAATTGTAAAAAGAAGTAGCACTTATTTGGTAGGACTAAATCGAAAGGGTATACTTGTAAACAGTCGTAAATTTTACAATCTCACTCCTAGGAAACTATCCTATAAAATTTAAAGAAGGAGTATGTATACCCATATTTTTCATGATATAACGTTAATGTAATGTCTCTTGTAGTAATTATTTTTGCAAAAATCTGGAAACGATGTGAATGTCCATCAATGGGTAGACATGTACCCAGGGCTGAGACATTCTCTAAGACAGGATGTCCTCTAAATGCCAGAAGGTGAGGTAAAGGAGGAGAATATGCTTTTGAATGGGTAACCATGAAAAGCAAGAAGATAGGAAAAAGTAAAGTTATACGTGGCATATACTACCAAGGATCTCTAGGTGTTTTGACTTGGGTTGATAACACAGGTTGAAGCACAAAAATACCTTCAGAAGGAAGCGGTCAAGGGGTCAGTAGGCCAGAGGGTGTCCTTCACCATAGGTTGTTATAAATGCCAGCTGTGGCCTAAATTGAGAGCATGTCTTAGGTAAATTTTTTATTCACCCGAGATATGCCAATGACGTATTAAGAGAGAAAATTTGAAAAGTAATGTCTATAGGAGTAATACGTTTTCCTAAAGAGATACATTAACAATAAAATTCTCTACATGTGTGTAGATGTTTGCATTATTTTTAGAGTAGGGCAAAGACAATAGTGATTATTTATTGGAGACAGGGATTTAAATGGAAAAGGTTTAGGGAGAGCATATATTAGCTTTCTTCACACACTGTTGTGTTACTTTACCAGTTCTTGTGTGCAAATATTACTTTGATACTTTTGGAAAAGTAATTTAATAAAGAAAATAATAAAACGTTGGTGCATTTTATGCCTTTTCACACATAGAAGGCACAGCATTTTGACCAATGGTTCAAAGTATGCTTAAAGGACTCCCTTTCCTATATCAATTTTATATAGTGGAAAAGAGTATGTAATGAAACAAATAAAAATATAATTAAAGCAAACTTGGACATCTGTTTAGACTTCACCTGTATATGCAATTAAACTATCTGAATTTTATATCGTTTATTTATCACAGAGGAAGCTTACCTCAATGACCCTATTGTCAGAACAAAAGAGATACTTTGTTGTTGTGGAAGTATTTTGTAAACTGGATATTAATATTCCATTGTTTCCAAGATGGTAAGAATAACTTCATGATTCTGTTTTCAATGTATGTATGAAAAAGGGTGGGAATGGGTGAGATAGAAGCGATTGCTTTTGGCAACTAGAACCCAATTACCTTTATAATTTTAAAGGGATGAATATGTACCTTCTTAATAATCATGTATTATCTAGTGCATCTATTTACCTAAATATAAAATTAAGTCAAAATAATGTTCTCTCTGTATGGAAAAGCTTTTAGTGAAAAAATATTGATTAGTCTAAAAATGAAATATGTTAAAAATATGAAAGAATTTCTTAAGGATGATATGTAGGTTTATATAATATTATTTTTACAGTACATGTGCATCTCTGGAGGAAGTTCTGCCTTTTAAGACCAAAAGAAATTAGAGGAAACCAAAATGAAGAGAAAGGACTTAAAAGGCACAATGTGTGTTCGTTCCACCATTTCAGGCACTGCTTAACAATCTGTTGAGAACGCAACTTGAACCAAACAACAAGCAGGCGCGTTTTACTTGCTTTCCAAGAGCGACAGGTGCAAAGAAGCTTGAGAAAAAAGCATTTATTATGGGCAAGGTTAAAATTAGGTACTTAAAAATCGTCATCTAATTTAGGCCATTTATCATTCTCCTCAAAGCCCCTTTTGTACAATTGAATACTGAAGTGCTTAGCTTACTATTAGATCATCACAGCTGCTACAGTATCACTCAAAGCAGATGTTTCACAGACAGAAAGAGCCTAGCTAATTTTAACAGAAACATGGTAACTGCAAGTCACTTTTTGGCAGTTCCAGCAGTGAATGTGAATATACCATGCAGGTGCAACTGTACATAGTGAACTGTAGGATAAATGCTTTCAGAAAGGGAAAAGTGATATTGGTGAGAGATCCTTGAAAGGGTTTTATTCTTGATAGATTTAGAAATCCAGAGCCTGTACACTGTGGTTCACTGTGATGAGATTCAAACTATTCCTTCCCTTTTGAAAGAAGAGAACAAAAAATAATTTGGGCTAATTATAGGGCATTCTCACAGTCATTTTCCAAATTAATTTGCACTTGGAAATAGAATACTGAGGGAATTTTCTTACACTTAAATCGTGAGCTCACATATTAATATCTTCTCAATTTATGATTCTAGTGATAACAGTGATATTTGTATTTCTATATATTTAGGTATATTTTTATGTGTGTACAGAAATCGTACCATAAATTCCTTGTTCAATTTCTTATTATTACAATTCATGGCATGATATTTCTGTGGAAGAGAAAAAGTTTCTTCCACTAACAAAAAAATGGTAGAGATATTTGTGACAAATGGATCATTTCATTCTTAGTGTTCAGCAGACTTAAATGTACTTGAGCTAAATGAGAGAGTCCTTTGCTTGACTAATTGTAAGAACTATGTAAACTACAAATTGCAACCATTTAATTTCTTATTGAATCACTGTCCTTGACAAATACATACATTTATACATTAGTATGTATGTGTTTGTATATATTTATGTGTGTGTATATATATATATATATATATAAAATAGCTATATTCCCAAAAATATATTCCTAAAGAGTGTATGTGATGATGTTTTTAGAAATTAACAGAAAACTACAGCATTGTATAAACTTCCTAGGGCTACTGTAAAAAAATCACCACGAACTGTGGCTTAAAACAACAGAAGGGCTTCCCTGGTGGCGCAGTGGTTGAGAGTCCGCCTGCCGATGCGGGGGACACGGGTTCGTGCCCCGGTCCGGGAAGATCCCACATGCCGCGGAGTGGCTGGGCCTGTGAGCCATGGCCGCTGAGCCTGCGCGTCCAGAGCCTGTGCTCTGCAACGGGAGAGGCCACAACAGTGAGAGGCCCGCGTACTGCAAAAAAAACCAAACCAAAACAAACAACAACAGAAATTTATTCTCACAGTTCTGGAGGCCACACTCCCTCCAAGGGCTCTAGGGGAGAATCCTTCCATGCTTCTTCCGGCTTCTGGTGACTCCAGGTGTTCCTTGGTTTGTGGCTGCATAATTCCAATATCTGCCTCTGTCTTCACGTGGTCTTCTCCAATTTCTCTCTTTGTTTTCTCCTCTTGTGTCTCTTGTAAGGACACTTGACATTGAATTTAGGGCCCACCTAGATAATCCAGCATGATCTCCTCTCAAGGTATTTAACTTAATTACGTCTGCAAAGATCCTTTTTCCAACTCAGGTCATATTCACAGGTTGTGTGAATTAGGAGAGGGTGTAACTTTTAGGGGGCTACTATTCAACTCAGACATTATAGATGTAAATAAATATTTTAAGCAGTGCTACCCCAAATTTAGTCCTAAGATGGCTGCCAAGTTTGTGAATTATTTGCTACTGGTCTGCAACAAGATAAGGAATTGCACCAAGATGTAAAGCCATTTCATTACACCACACTGTTAGAGTCGGCTGACGCTCTTTTTTTGAAAGATTTTCTTGATGAAGACAATGGTACATTGATTTATGTTCTAGAGTAAGCTCCTTATTTCATCATGGACCTGTGCTTTTTAAGTTGTATAGTTTTAAAATATAATGTCCAAATTGACGTGACTTAGTGTGTCGCATGTAGTCTTATTGGAGTATGAGTCTAATTTGGTCACTGTAGAAAGATTCTGCTGGTTGGGAATGAGGTAGTTACATAAGATACCTGGTCATCGCAAAACTCACTAATTTTTTAGTCCTAGGTAGGCAGGTACCAGGTACCTGGTGGCATAGAGCAACATGATGTAACTGAAATGGAGAAGAAGGGACATCAAAATGTTTGGAAACATACCACTGCCTAACTGTACATGAATCTGTTTTGCCTCTGTTTATTGCAGTTTTCCTGCAGAATAGTAAATACAATTTGCGATACAATATATAAAGTTATTTTTATTGTCATTAAATGGAACACATGCTGTCAAAACCCCAACCAGCCACTGGATTTTTACCTGGCCTGTAAAGTTGATGTCATTATCTCCAAGGTATCATTTGTGAAGACCATCTGCAAGCCTTTTCAAATCCATGGGTGTCTCTGTGGGCTAAGAAAATTTGATTTGTCCTCAGTTGTGTGCAAGGCAACACAACTTCTTTCCCTGGATTATCTTGAAGTGTGACATGTTTGAAAGCTTTTAAGCTGAGATCAGTATCAGGAACTGCAGTAATATTTCTTTATGCAATGCCACATTTACTTTTCTTTATTGATTGTTAACTTTTCTCTCCAAATATCTATTGCTTTTGCTAACCAGAGTGATTTAGGAACATGTCTCTAGCCAACTGGCTCTTAAGTCCCACTCATATTTGTTGTGCATTTCTCTGTTCATCTTATTACACATTGTTTTCATTTTCACAGTTAAGAGCATAAAAGCATATTTCCCAAGGATAAAAAGGGCCTAAATCAATTTCCCCAAAGTACATTCTAAAAGCAGCATCAAGTGTGGCATCCAGCTTCATTACACTGTTGAACTTGAATTTGTTGAATTGGGAAGTTAAGATGTTAATGTCAGACTAAATCACAAAATTAAAATCTTGGGTCATCATGGTCCATTCAGAATTGTCACTTGAGTATACAGTATATAGCATGTCCCTGTAAAAATCCCAACATATTTTAAAAATAATTTCCTCTTTTTTTCTCTGTCCTTAGGGAACAGTTTCAAGCAAAGCATTTCCATATGGAAAGAGTGAGGAGATTTAACGGGCTGTATAGCATCACTCATGAATAGTATTTAAGTCTCAAGAGGATAACTGGAGCTTGAAGATTAGGGTATATAAAAGCATTTCACTCCCTAGTATATTCATATACTTTCAGAGCAAGAAACCCCACAAACACAATTATAAACAACCCCAAAAGCGATGTAATCAAGCCCACCATTACAGGATCTATTTGGACCGTGGACATTCCCATTGTAATGGTAAAAAGGAAATCAATACAGTAGCTTCCAGGGCACTTATTCTTGTGACAGTAAGGATGGAACATGCATTTAACTTTAATATTTTCATAGGTTGAAAAGAATAGCCTGGCAAAGATGATCATTTAAATAATTAGTGATATAATAATAATTCCTAGATTGTTGAAATCAGAAAGGGTGTACTTCCCTTTCCATGGTTTTCTATGAACTTGAAGACAGGTAGTGGACAGATAAGTGCACAGATAACACGAGGCAGCTGGCAAACTTTAACAATATCAGATGCTCAGGCCCCATGCCCATCCAAGATTCTGATTCATTCTGTTTAACTTTTTCAAAGCTCCCAGGTGAATTGAATGTGTCAGCAGGTTGGAGAACCAAGGCTTGTTCAAGAGTAATGATTATCAAATTCTAGTATATAAAAATCACATGGGAGCTTAATAAAATGCATATTCTGATTCCAAACTTCCAGAGATTTTGATGGAGTAGGTCTAAGTAGTGGCCTCATAATCACATTTTTGCAACATCCGAGGGAATCCTATACCCACGGTCTATGTACTTTATCAGTTGAGAAAAAATAAAGTAGTATCCTTAGGGAGATGTCCTACCAATTTGAGTACTACTTTATATGACACTGATTTTAATAGTTAAACTGTCATAGACACTGTTAAACAGGGAGTTTAACTATCTTGGTTTATACAATCATATCATGTTCAGTTTCTTTTTGTAATTGGGAAACAAATTATATCAAAATCCCAAATTTATAAATGAAGAGACCAAACCACAGAATATTAAAATGGCTTCCATAATTCTATAAAAGAGACATATCACACCCAGGATTAATTTTGATGTATTGTTTTTTGAGTCTACCTAAATAATCTCAGATTATCTAAGTACTATCCAAATCAAGTTACAATCACTGGTTCTGGCATCAAAATAAATGATGTTAAAACTAAGAACCTAATACTAGAAGATAAGTCAGCATAGAAACTTTACGCCTCTCAAGGTATGAATAGCCTAGTAAGTGAGATCATGGGCTTGGGAACCAGACCACAGTCTATGTGAATCCTGGCTCTGCCACCAGCCAGCTGTGTGACTCTAGACAAGTTACTTAATCTTTCTCTGCCTCAGTTTCTTTATTTGTCTTGCATTCCTATCTCATAAGGTTTTTGAAAGGGTAACCGTATTATTATGTGTAAACTCCTAGAACAGTGAATGATATAATGTAAGTGCTATGTGGTTATAAATGTTGTATAGTTGACTTCTACTATTTGACAAATAGTCATAGGTGTTTGTAGAGACTATATTTGGAAGTAATACTTTGATTCAAGTTACATGAAGGAGATGGCATTTTTGGTTCTCAGTAAATTTTATCAAGCCTTCAGTTGTATTTGGTTACAGATTGCATTTAAAATATCTTTCCATTTAACCAAATGAGTTGAAAATTGCATAATAGGGATTTATTTCTCAAAATATAGAGGCTTTGGTTCTATTTGGTTATCATCTGCCCTCTTCCTCCCCCAAAAAGAAAAAAACGAACAAACCATCCAACTTGCTTCGTAAGGAATGAATCCTTACTGAAATTTAAAAACAAAGATCTAACCCCTCACCAAAGGAAAAAGGAATGCTTGCTTTTGGGCTCAGTTGTAAAAACTTGGGGTGCTGAGCCCACTAACTTCAGACATGTAAAGAGTAGGTTCTAGGAGGGAAGCCTGTGACAGGAGATATATTCTTTACACAGTTTCAAAGGGAAAAAATGAGTCAGTCATTTCAGGGCACTCTCCCACACCCAGTCCTAAAAACTATACTGACTTTCCTCATCAGCAGGGCTACCAAAGAGCAACATCCAATCGTTCTGACAAACTGCAGAAAAAGACTCTAATGACATTGGATGGCAGCCATGGAGAGTGGAGACACACTCAGTGCAATGAGCAGTTTTGAAATGACAATAATTATGGTCCAATGAGTCTGAGAAGAAAGCCTTTAGAGCCTACTTTTAAGGTTCATCTAACGGTCATTTCTTGCTTTTAGCAACTTCACTGGGCCACCTGGTATGGCTTATTGGACCTGGTTTTATAATTTTCCTTCCCTTATTTTCTCTTCATTCTAAGTCATTCAACTACACGCTGCATTTTGGGGGGGGGGATAGTGGTGCGTGTGTACGTGTGTGTGCGCATGTGCATGTATGTGTGACCTTGAAACAAAGCGGGGTATAGAAATGTATAAATGAACAAAAATAATGCTGGGGTGTGTGAAGGACAAAAATTTTGGCAGTGGTATCCGGACGTGACATATCTTGTTGCCACGTCTATGATACCTGTCATTTGGTGGTTTCCCCTGTAATAGTGAAACTAATTTAGAAAAGAGACACCTAGAGCTGCAAACTCCAGAAGGGATATTATTTTTATCCATGAACAGTTCTGTCTTTATTGAGATAAGGAATGAATACTGTTACCTGCTGTTCTCATAGGGTAAAGAATTTGTGTTCCCTTCACCACAGAAAGTTTTGTTTGGTTCAGAGTTGGATCAGTATTTTATTTAGTTTTGTTTTTGTTATTGTAGTTGCTTTATGTGACCATTAAGGATTTGTAGCATCAGCTTAATAGAATTACTTAATAGAATTACTTCCTGAACTAAGTTGGCATAAGAAGCCAGAATTCTGTGTATATTTAGGAACAAGCAGCACATACCTCATTATTTGTGATCATTCCTTTCAACTCATTTCAAATTCTGCCTATGTCTAGCCAAGTGTTTTAAACATCTAAGTGTTCATTGCTTGGGTTGATAAAAACACTAGCTTATCTAACATTATTTGTGACACTAATAAATCTTTTACAATAAAGTTGTGCAAATCCCTTTAAATAAAAATAAAATGCAAAAGCATATAGCAGAAGCACACTGCTGTTTTTAGTGTGTTGTCATTTCTTTTCCTTCTTTCTTGCTTGCTCTTGCTGTACTTATATTCATGTTCCTTAATTCCTGGCTTCTTCTTTCCCTGACTTCTGTCAAAAATACTGTATATGGAAAGAAATATTTAACAATGAATACTTTTAAAGTTAAAAAGTAGCTGTTTCAAATCTAAACCTCAAACTCTATTTGAAAAAGAGATGAGTCTTCTTTAAGAATTGGGGACATTAAAGATCAGTATTATACATATTTTAACTTAAACACACCACTTTTTATTAATTATATTTAAATTTTAGCTCTATAGTTTTATTTGTGGAGTAAACCCAGGCCAGCTTCTCCCGCAGGGGTCCTGTGACCACTTGGTGGCAATGTCGTAGAGGCGATTCAGCAGTTGGGGGAGTGGGGCTGAAAATCCAAGGCCCGTTCCAACCCACGGGCTAACACTGTGATTTACTGGATCCCAGCCCTATGTCTTAATTATTCAGAGGGTCTTGCAGCTTGAGGACTGGCTCAGATTTCCAATAGCAGAGTGATAAAACATGTCACACATACTTATTTCTACATAAATAACCACGATACAAAATTACCCACAGCTAGCAAAATTAAAGCGAAGCCTTTTACCTTTCTTTGAAAAAAAACAAACTATAAAAATACCTAAAATATAAAATATATACATAAATTAATAAAAACAAATCAAAAACAGAAAAAAAACACTTGAGTTCATCTTGTTCAATATAAAAAAAGTAATGACATACCATGTCTTACTAAGTCTGGATCTGATTTACCACTACAGCTTCGTTTTGTTCAATTTTCCCCACGAATGAAATACTGAGGCCACAGAAAACTCATTTTTCCTTACAGATTCTATGCCTTTTAGCATCTGCATATCTATGTTTCTCCTGTTTTCTTTGCACAGAATACCCTCCCATCCATGACCTTCCTAATCCCCTGTAAATCTCTCCTTTATCAGTTAGCCATCTCTATTCCTGCCCCTTACTTACTCCTCAACGAAATGTTGCAACTATATTTTAATTAAATGCATATATATCTGAAAATGTGAGGGGCTGTTTTCATTCACTATTTTTGCAATTCTCTTGCTTTCTTCCCTTCCTTCTTTCCCTCTCTTAGCCCCCGTCCCCTGCCCACCCTTTTAAAAGTAAGTATAAAATGGCTATAATAGATCTGACATTGTGCAGGTATTGCAGGTATGATAAATTCAGTATGGTACCCAATCTCGTAATATTTACTATCTTGTAAGAAATAGAGTCAGTTAAATAAACAATTACATATGTGTGCCTTGATAAAGGACAACTATTTGGTACCTAAAAATAACAGTGAAAGTTAAAATATAGTAGTTACTATGTCACAGATACTTTTATAAGAATTTTACATATATTAACTTTTTAATCTTTATACAATCCATGGAGTCCGTTCAGTTATTATGCTTATTTTACAGATGAGGATTTGGAGGTCTAGCAAGGGTAAAATACTTGTTCTAAGACAAACAGCTGGATTTCAACCGCGGAGCTGGCTCCAGCATGCATACTTGTAATGACTATGTACACTGCCTCTCATTACATGTAGAGTGCCATATATAAATGTTGAAATCTTGAAAAGGTTCTTTTGCACATATGATAAACAATTCCTAACTAATAACCATAACCTGGTGTATTATTATAAGAGCTATTATTTTGAAAATTTTCTATTTACATACCGACTTTTAATCTGTATTGTAAGTGCTTAATTTTTGTTGCATTCTGTTAGAATGTAAATTTTTAGAAAACAGATTTCATCTAAGATTTCTTTTGTCCCTTCTACTTCTGGCATGGTGCTGGACACATACAAAGTTTACTTAAAATTAAGATTTGACCAGTAATTGGTAAATTTCCAGTATGATTTAAGCTTACTGAATTTTTTTTCAAATTCACCCTTTATTAAGTGGTTTTAGTAAAAATATAAATCAAAATGATCTGTGGAAAATTTTCATAATACACATAATTGGATTTAATGCCAAGATCTTCATTGGTAGTTATCATCTTTGATCCAAGCACTCAATTAAGAAAAACCTGATCTTCCTGCAGGAATTAAGGCTTGAGGAACCAGCTAAAGAAAATACTAACACTTTTGCTACTGCTATTACTGTGAACCATAACGTTTTTTGTCTCTGGCCCAAGAGTCTTATGTTTTCTGCCAGAATCCATGAAACTGTAGCAGGCTAACTTGTTAACTGCAAGTAGGGTAAATTTCAGACCATTCACAGTTATTGACACACTTTTTTTCCCAACGAGGCTCATCAGCAAACAACAAACATTCACATTTTATTAGAATTTTAACAAGACCTGAAACAACATATTGAGATTTCATTTGGAATATAAAGACTGGCTGATTCATAATTAGTTCAGTTTCTAAGTTAATATTTTCCTCAAGAACATCTGCCATCCTATTAAGTGTATCTATCATTCAATCTCTGACATCTACAGTCATTATCTTTGGCAGAAGTCTCTTTGACCTGCAGTCCTTTCTCATAAAATTATTGTGCAACTCTAGCTTCTCTTCCATCCTTTATCTTCTTCCCTTGGACACCGTTTACTATGCTTCTTCTCTCAAGCACTTCCTTCTAATAACTAAAATTCCACCACAAAACTTCTGACTATTTTGCTTTTCTCCTCATCTGTTTTGGTTCTTCTCAGGGGAGGTGCAAGGCAAGTATGAAATATAGCACTTATTTTACACTGCTTTACGGAACAGTTACTATTATGCTTTCTCCCTTTTTATATTGTCAAGTCCTTAAGAATAGTAATGTGATTTTACTAATTTTAATGTCCTCTACCCCTAATAGCCTGGCATAGTAATTTGAATTTAATGGTTAGTAAAACCCTTTTTGAATGAATGAATTGTAAGTATGTAATTAGCATATATTTTTTCCACATTTACCACATTGCCAAGTGTGTAATATTATTTCAAGATAGGCACTTTATTAGTTAATTTTTTTTTTTTTTTTTTTTTTTTTCGGTACGCGGGCCTCTCACTGTTGTGGCCTCTCCCGTTGCGGAGCACAGGCTCCAGACGGGCAGGCTCGGCGGCCATGGCTCACGGGCCCAGCCGCTCCATGGCATGTGGGATCTTTCCGGACCGGGACATGAACCTGTGTCCCCTGCATCGGCAGGCGGACTCCCAACCACTGCGCCACCAGGGAAGCCCTACTTAAATGTTTTTAAAAAATATTTATTTATTTTTATTGATATGTAATTGAAATATAACATTAGTTTTATGTGTACAACATGATTTGATATTTGTATATATTGCGAAATGATCACCACAATAAGTCTAATTAACATCCATTACTATACATAGTAACAAATTCTTTTTTCCTGTGATAAGAACTTTCAAGATCTACTCTCTTAGCAACTTTCAAATATACAATGCAGTATTATTAACTATGGTCACCATGCTGTATACTACATCACCATGACTTACTTATTTCATAACTGGAAGTTCGAACTTTTTGATCCCTTTCACCCATTTCACCCTTGCCTCCCTGCCCCTCCTCTGGCAAACACCAATCCATTGTTTGTTCTAAGAGTTTGTTGTTTCTGTTTTTGTTCTTTTGTTTTGTTTGTTTACATTCCACATATGTGTGAGATTATGAGATCACATGGCATTTATCTTTCTCTGTCTGACTTATTTCACTTAGCATAATGACCTCAAGGTTCATCCATGACATGGCAAACGGCAGGATTTTCTTCCTTTTTATGGAAGACTAATATTCCATTGTATATATATACATATATATATACATATATATATATATATATATATATATATATATATATATATATATATATATATACACCACATTTTCTTTATCCATTCATCCATTGATGGACCCTTAGGGTGCTTCCATGTCTTGGCTATTGTAAGTAATGCTGAAATGAACATGGGGGTTCATATATCTTTTTGAGTTAGTGTTTTTATTTTCTTCAGATAAATACCCAGAAGTGGAATTGCTGGGTCATGTGGTAGTTCTATTTTTAATTTTCTGAGGAAACTCCATGCTGTTTTCCATAGTGGCTACACCAAATTTTATTATTTTTATAAGTCAAAAATACATTAGTAAACATGGTTTGTACTTGGAGAAAAATTGTTACTTAATTAGTTTTTTGTCTAAGGGTTTTATTTGCCTAATTAGAACAGTTAAATATTAAAATATCATTAGGCCTTTATTATTAGGCTAAGTATATATATTGAGTTTCTTTATTTGAAAAGTTCCATGAATAATAAAATAAGTATGAAGAATATAAACACACCACACAAATAATCAAACTAAATTATACCCTGTTAAAGACATGGCTTTACACCTTGGCTTTAAATCAAAGACCCACAAATATTTGTGTTTCATGGATCACAAGAATTTTGTGAAATAAATGATAGTTCTGCTAACTAAGAACCCCTTGTTCAAGACTTCAGTGACAAGGTATGAAATACGTCAAAGAAGTATGTAGGAAGTTTGTAAGAAAAAGTGTTTTCTTACTGAGTTCCATGCATCCTGTTATACTCTCCACATCTATGCGAGACCTCAGTTTTCACTTAAGGTTTTAAATCTAGGGCCCAAAGCAGCTGAATTCAAGTATCCATCCCAAATGTGATACATTATAGATATAGACAACTCTGTAGACCAGTAGCTGGAAAATGATGCTTGATCTTTTTGGGCTATGCTTGATAATTTTATCATCAAATATGTATTATGTAACTGAAATCAAAATATATCAGTTTATTAAAGATCATAAAAGCTTATTTCTGTTGTTTTGCATCAATATTTTCTTCCTATGTAATATATAGTTATATAAATCTTATTTAACATGTTTTACCTTCTTTGAACATAGGTAAATTAAAGGAAAGGTGATTGAGAAATGTTTTGGGCATGAAGACATCTTAAACTTAGGGAGGCAAATATTTGTAATAAAAAAAGTATTTAATTTTTAGTTTGAAGACTTGAATTTGAGTCTTGGCTCTGGAGGCAATGTGGAATCAATAGAAGTTATATTAGTGAATAATGTTTATAAAAAATAACTTTCTATGTTCTGTGGTTGATATTTTTGAAAGAGAAATGATTGTTGGCAGGGGAATAGTTTGATGCCTGTTAGATGTAAACAGGAAAAGTAAGTTGTGGAGAGACAAGATTCAAGAAATCTAAAAGAAATCAAACAGCAGACAAATGATTCTCAGGTTTCTGGTTTTGACAACTGGTTGGATAGAGTTACTGCAATAGTATATATATTTCTACAGATTTGCAAATACTAGCATTTAAGTATAAGGAAAAGCATTAATAAATCATTATCTTTTTGGAGAGAGTGGATGAGGGAGAGGACAGGATGGGAATAATATTTCTTTGAATATTACTTGCTATTCAATATTGACTTTGAAATAATAAAATATTTTAGATAATCAAAAATAAATGGAATCGAAAAGGAAAATCCAATGAAAATAAATTTCCTAAAAGTGGGAAGCCAGCTGAAAAAAATGTGTCTATTTTCCGAGTTACTGGCATAATGTATGGAGAAAATAACTACTTCAGATCATAGATTTAGAGTTGCATACTTAATGGAGTGTATTCTAAGAAAAAAACCAACTTTCAAATGCATTCATAAGACTTGTTAGTTGCAATATTGATTTTTTATTTTGACAATTGTTATGTGTGTTGAGAATAAAGCAAATAGATAATTATGCTAATATTGATAGAAACCAAGATTTTTGATGTACAAAAGAAGAAATATAATTTTTAAATGATTGCCTCTATGGTGTTTAACGTGAAGTGGAAATAATAGTATGATCTCATAATTTTTTTAAATTAAATAGTTTATAATTCTGTCTACTGAAAAAGCTCAAAATTATTTTCTGTAAAAACTATTCTCCACTACAGAGAACAAGGCTTCCAAGAATAACTGATTTCAGAACCAGGGCTAGAAATGTGCAAAATAGGGGGCCAAGACTTTGGGAGAGGAGGGAAGAAAAGAGTCTTGGACATGTTGGTTCTGAGTTCTTCTAGGACATGAAAATATAAGGAGATATTAGAAGTTCTGATTTAGGGCTCTGGCTCTGCAATTTTATATGTATTTATTCAATTTCTATAAAATTTAAAGAATCAAGTCTAATGATCTTTAGACTACTGGCAGTTCTCAAAAGTGTATGATTCTATGACTTTACGTAAAGTGACTATATGTAAGAAAACTATGAGATAGAACACTGGTGCCTGATTAGAGCCACTGGCATAATCGCTCAGAATAAAAAGGACCTTGGTAATTCCAGTCACTTGGTTGAATAAGTGATTTACATGTAGTAGATCAAAGAGTTTATTTAGTAAAACTAGTACTACCTTTCCTTTGCTTTTTCATAATTTAAAATTAGTTTGATTTGCATTACATTGTTTATTTTGGTTTTGTTTAATTAAAAGTTTAAAAAAGCATGTTAAACTACAAAATAAATCATGTATTCTCTGATTTTATATTCTATATTTAAAATGTGTATGAAAGTTTCTTTAATCCCTACAGCGAGTGATTTCACTTCACCTTTAGTTTTTCTGTTCAGAGTCCTTTCCCAAGTATTTGTGATCTATTTCATGAAAAAGTACTTCCTTACATCTGCCTTGAATTTCCTTTTTCCCCCAGTTCCATTCCTGAACCCTCATCTTGCTATCTTCTTTAAGTGGAAAATAGTCTGCTTGACATTATTTCTATCATGTTCAGTTCTGTGTATTTCAGTAAAATCTTTCTTAATTATGTTCTTCCCAAGAGAGCACTTAATCTTTTTTAGCCTGTCTTTATAGATTTTTACCTGTTGGCCGTAGGATAAACCCCATTGCTTTTTAAAGCAACTTTGATCGTATGAAAGTCTTGGGAACTTTATTAAAAGAATCCCATTAAAA
This sequence comes from Grampus griseus, assembly GCF_964374135.1. NCBI lineage: Eukaryota > Metazoa > Chordata > Mammalia > Artiodactyla > Delphinidae > Grampus > Grampus griseus. The sequence continues at coordinate 101,710,224 of NC_138998.1, forward strand.
CAATATTCACAAAATAGCAAAACTCAGTTTTCATGCTTTGGAAGAATTTGTTTTATCTGACAATAAGCAGAACCTCCAAAGAACAAAGTGACATAAAATATACTACATTACTTGTACATTTTGATTCCATCTCTTTTTCCTTTTGTTTATTACCTTTAGTAACTTGAGAGTTCAAACAGAGTGATGAAACAGTATTTTTAAGTGTTCATTTTCCTTTAATGTTTACTTCCTCTCCAATAGAGCAGAAAGACCTAATAACTAGCAAACATTAACATTAAATTAATCTTAACATTTAGATTGTTTCTTGTTTTTATTAACCTAAGGTCAAAATGATAAAAGGACCAAGTGGAAAAAAAGAGGCATCACAATAAAATGGGAAACCAATCACTACTTCCATTTAAATGCACATTTAATATAATAGCTCAAGATTCACAATGGAAGGAAATACAAGAGAGAATATACATTTTGTATATTCAACCAATATGACTCTAACATCCAATAACGTGAATTAATGGCTCTACATAATAAACAGTAAAGAAAAAAGCTCATTTTCACTTTGCATAGTACTAAATATTGTCTGTATTAAGACATTCCCAGTTAAATAGATATTTTAAGTGAACATATTGAAGTAATTTACAGAGTACATAATTGTTGACTATATATCAAAGATTATCAGAGACTGTGGTTTACTGTGTAAATGGCAGAACAAGTGTACTCAAAATATTAATAATCTTCAAAATTTGGGCCTCCTAGATATTTTAATGAATGCTTGGTCTGAGTAGCTAGTATAATGAGTATGTAAATTGGTAAACTTTCAAAATTATCTCTGTATCAACAATATCATTAGAAATTTAATAAAATTTGGAGTACTGGACACATAGTCAAGTAAAGCAATTCTAAAAATCATCTTGGAGCTTTTATTTCTTTTCCCAGGAGAATTTATTTCAGCTCAGATCTCTGACCAACTTCAAAGGAGATTTTTGTGGTTATTTTGGATCTATAAGTTGTGTAGGGAAAAAAATAAAACTGGTTTTCAGACAACAATGAAAACAAACCATTTAGTAAATGCATTTCTGTGCAAAGCAATTGTGCTGAATTTCTGAAATGGTTTCTGAAAATGTATGCATACATGAGCTTCCTTGTTATCTCTTGTGTAGCAACAAAATGAAACATAAAAGCTTTATGGCATGAAGATAATGTTAAACAGATTTCTGCCTGTTTCCTAAACAATGGTCAAAAAAATCTAATTAGAGTGGAAAGTACTATACAAAGTAAAGTTGTGGATCCTTGGTAGGTTATAAAAGAAGAAAAACACTGCTCCAATTCTGAATGTGTGGTAGCTTAATTGTTTAAAAGAATATTAATTAACTACTGGTTTGCATTCAATAACATATTTGGTTAATTCATCATGTGTCATTTGTGTAGAAGGTGAAACAAACTAATAATTTTGAGCTATTTGCATCTTTTCAGTACAGAATATTATACTCTACTAATTTTTCATGTACAAGTTTGCAGTAACAAAAATACAAATCATTCCAATAGACCTTTGTTAAAGAGTTTACCTGGGTGGTAAGACATTAAGGGGTGTAAAAATATTCTTTTTCTATTATAAATCTAAAATGGCAAGACAAAAATTGTTATGCAAAATAGACCTTTGAGAAGTGTCCTTGCTGCATCAAGACAATAAACCAGAAAAATTACCATGCTGTCAAATATTAAGAATGAAAAATAAATATAAGTGAACCATGGTCTGTCTTTGTTTTCTTGGAGTTGATTTTAGTAACATTTACCTGAATAATACTTTATACTTTACCATGGATCCTCTCCTCCTTTGCCACATTTTTTTTTTTTTTTTTTTGCGGTGCACGGGCCTCTCACTGTTGGGGCCTCTCCCGTTGCGGAGCACAGGCTCCAGACGCGCAGGCTCAGCGGCCATGGCTCATGGGCCCAGCCGCTCCGCGGCATGTGGGATCTTCCTGGACTGGGGCACGAACCCGTGTCGCCTGCATCGGCAGGTGGACCCTCAAGCACTGCGCCACCAGGGAAGCCCTGCCACATTTTTATTTGCTAGTAATTTGCATATTACTTCTTCCATAGTCCAAGACAGCTAAAAAATTTATTGTTCATAATTTAACCCCAAATCTGATACTTTTCAGATTCTAAATGTGTCTTTTAAAATACAAATTTCCCTTAATATCAAGATAGACACAAAATATTGTTTCTAAAAAGCTTTCTATTTGTGCTTTAATTATTTTTAATTTAAATTGAGCTAAACTAGGGCAGATAGCTATATATTTGTTATTTTTTTTCTAATCAGCAATATAAATTATTTTTTTCTACTTGAGTTACTTTTAAAAAATCTGAAAGGTTACTTCTTCGCCCTAAACCTTGTTTTGATAAACAAGTTTAAAAAAACAGACTGGTTTTATTGTTGATTCATAGCTGCCATGCCCTATCCTCAGAGTAAACTTTTTCTTTTCTAGGGAAATAACTTGTCGCTTGGAAATTATTTAGCTTTATTCCAGCTCAATCCATTAAAGATATGAAATGACCAGTCAAAAATGGAAAACTCCAGTTACTAGGTTTTAAATTGCGCTTCCAGGACTAAATGCCTGAAGTCAGAAGGTCGCTTCTGGACATACCAAACAAAAGTCAGCCCACATGCAAGATGAGTCAGCATACATGTATCCTTAATTTTACACAGTCAAAAATAAGAGCTGACAAAATACAGCTAGTTTTTGGCTTCCTAGGGCCATTTCTCAAGTTTCCTTTCCAGATCATTCCGCTAAACAATTTCTTTATGCCACTAAATCCTTTGAAACACCCCTTCTCTTTGCATATCTTTCAAACTGAACCAATCTGTTTTCTCAGGCATACATTTCTTCAAGCTTCTCTCTTGTTGACAAACATTTCGCATACTGTTTTCTTTTTTTTTGGTAATTAATTTCTTTGTTTATCTATAAAATTTAACCTCCTATGTTCAAGTACCATATGAATATTTTAAATAAGTCGCTTTTGAAACACCCAGGGTGTTTGTACACCCCAGGGTGAAATGTACAAAAATTCTGTTTTGTGATATGAAAAGGCATAGCATCAGAAAGGATTTTTAATGGTTACTAAAGTTTTGAACAAATAATTTAACTTCTTTAACCCTCCTTATCCTCATGTGTGGAGATAATAATGCCTCCCTTAGAGATATATAAGTACATTTTTCCAACTATTATTACTATCAATAGTAATTTATTATCAAGAATATTACTAATTATTCTTAGTTTTTAATATGCTCATTCTCTAGACCAAGTAAAAAATTGGCATAGGCTACAGGAAATGTTCTAACTGAAAATAAACATAAAATTAATAGATTTTGTTCTTTTTTTTCCACCAAAACTAAATTAAGGATAACTTTTTGTATGGTGACATTGTTTTGCTATTTTTCTTCAACTATAAAATTATCAGAAGGCAGCTTGACCAGCTGATGCTTTTATACTTACAGTTGCTTGACGGAGGCACACTATTGTGGGAAAATGGATATAAGGTTACTTACCAGAGTACAGTGACACAACTTTATAAGAAAATACAGTTCCCTTTATTCCAGTTCTGTATTCATCCTGCACTTTCTGACATTAATCAATTTCACAACTGACTTTTCAGCTGTAAAAAAGAATGTTAACTGGCGATCATGCATTTCCTTATATACTCTTGGTTACCCTTGCTCAGTAATAGTTTTTTATAAAATAGTTTTTGGTAGATAAAACACTAAGTAGTTTCTTTTCTGAATACAACAATGAAAAATTTGTTTTTGATTCAATTTTATCATTAAGCAACTAGTAATAAATAATTCAAGACAAGAGGCACCTTTCAAAAACTTTATTTTTGATCATTTTATTTTGAATTTGCCATTAAGATCTGGCTAAAAAATTGATTACCTCCTGTTGAATCTATAAAGGATAAATTCATTTGAACATAAGGTCCAGCTCTATTTTCCCTATAAGTGTGTTATCACTCAAATGAGTAAGTTCTGATTCACTCTCTTGTCTGGGACTTAAGCATAAATATATTTAATCAGGTAACTTATTAAATGATTTATAAATGTACTAAATAGACTAGAGTGTATTCCTAAGCATAGTGAATATATGTCAGGGATAATTTTAACATCCACTTGAACAGATGCCCCAAGGATTTCATGGCTTTATACCCCACAGCACCTTGAGATCTGTGAAGGACTAGTAACCTTGTCTTCATCAACCTACTTTTGAATGTCTCCTCCATTTCTTGTTTTTCTGGAAATTTAACTGTTCACTGAGTACACTTCCCCTATGGCTCTCTGAAGTGGAGATTTTTTTCTTCTCTTTTTCACATGTGACCTCAGGTGCGGGGGTGAGTGGTACCATGTGTGCTTCCATTTGCTGTTTATCAAACTAATTCTGTCTGTCCCACATAGCCTCAATTTCTCTAAAGTGTATGCCATCAGACTGCACTCTTCTTATTGATGTCATCTATCTATTTCTATGTTGATTCTCACCTTCACAGAACATTTATGCATGGCTTTAACATCTAGATCTCTGCCTTCCTTTCCATCACTACTCTTGCCTTGATTTTTAGTGTCTTTTTTTATAATTATGTTAATTATCCACCAAGACCTTGACCCCTCAGTTGCTTTTCTTCCACTCTACTTTTTTACCACTCCCATGGACAAACTCGAGATATTTCCATTAATAATAATTATATCACAGCTTGTATCTCAATTTTAGACATTCTGCTCTCTGGCCACCAACTTCCGGTCCATCCATATTTTTACAGCATCAAGCTGTTCCTTGACCAACATCACGAGTGCAGATCCATTGATTTTTGTCACTTTTTCACTGTACAGCCACCTCCTTTGTGTTCCTCTTCTTATCCAGCTGTAGTCTGTGATATGCTATTAAAGCATCTCTGTTGAAAACATCCCTTAAGGCTGTGCTCTTCCCTTCTTTCACCCCATCCTCTGTATCTTTCTACTGAAAAACTCCCAGTCTTACATTACAGCATGTCTATATAGTTACAGGCATTGTCTAGTAACTATGGAAAATCGTGATCCGGGAGAGAAAGTGAAATTTTAAAGAACAAATTCTTAGATTAGGTGAGAGGTAATGGATAGTAGGACCAAGTGCAGAAGTGGAACAGTTGGCCTGGACTAGTTTATAAACTGTCCATCCATCAAAACAGGCATCTTTAGCTAAGGATAGGGCTTTGGTCAAGCAAATACAACTTGAGGAAAATGAGCAGAGGAGTTGTGGGTATATGCAGAAATAGTTATAATAATGGGCCGTGAAACTTAAATTGATTAAGGAGGTAAATGAGAACACCAGGTGAGAGGTAGAGAGTGAATATGTGGATTGGAGATCCAGAAGAACTGAAGAATTTTTTTTTTTTTTTTTTTTTTTTTTTTGCGGTATGCGGGCCTCTCACTGTTGTGGCCTCTCCCATTGCGGAGCACAGGCTCCGGACGCACAGGGTCAGCGGCCATGGCTCACGGGCCTAGCCGCTCCGCGGCATGTGGAATCTTCCCGGACCGGGGCACGAACCCGCGTCCCCTGCATCGGCAGGTGGACTCTCAACCACTGCGCCACCAGGGAAGCCCAGAACTGAAGAATTTTAAGAGTATGAGCAGTACAGTTGGTGTACTCAGAGGATAAGAGTCAAAGAATTAGATGATAAAATCAAAGAATTGGATGCTTGAAATCGAGATTTTGAAGATAGTGCAGTTATTATTAGTGAGGTCTACTGTATAATCATAGGACAGGATTGATGAATGAACACATTCTTATTGGTTAAATAATTTATAAAAAATTTTTCTTCTATAAGAAATGATATAATAAATTATGTGCTATTTTATAACAAGAATGAAAATTATTCCTTAAAATTTTTAAATGCCCTTAAATTTAGTTATTTACTAATCTAGATTTTAGAATATCCAGTCTGTGCTTGTAATCTCTTCAATTCTTTCCCTTAGGCCATGAGAATCTCATCAAACCCATATAAACTTTCCCTAAAGAATGCTTATATACAAAATAAGCACATACACAAAATTTCAGGAGATTCAAATGCCTTCTGAAGTTTATCATTGGATCCCTTAGGATGAAAGTATTAGGGTGTTAGGGTACAGGTTTTCAGGATCACACTTTTCTAGTAGCTTCTAACTGCATCTGAACCTGCCATTTTGAATTTTAAGCATTAGATGTAAGATGGCAAAGGCACTTTAGTGGTAGAAACCTTCGAAATAGTTAAATTGCTGTATTTAAGCCATCTTTTACCTGATGAGAATTCTTAGAGGCAAGGGCATGCTGAAATAGATTTTCCTTCTCAGTTCCCTCTCAGAGGATTCCAAATTAAACTGAACTCTTAAAATGAAGCTAGAAAATACTAAGGCCACTAACAAATCCAAGAAGGTTTATTTTGCCCAACTAAAGAGACTTGGCAGCTTTATATTTCAAGCCCAAGGTATATATTTATCTTACTTCTTAGTTAAAATTTCCATGGTCCTCCTCTACCTCTTGTGGCTTGTAAAGGAGGCAACTCACCTAAAGATGTTCTGGGCTATCACCTACTTTTTAATACTGTGTCTTTTATTGGGTGTGTGTGTGTGTGTGTGTGTGTGTGTGTGTGTGTGTGTGTGTATGCATATGTGTGTGATGTAGGCAACTCATATGTTTGTTTCCTCATTCATAACAGATTACCTATCCTACCTAGTGAGTGTGAAAGAGATAATGTGAATGTTCATTCAGCACACATAGAATACTATCAAAAGCAGAACAATAATGTTATATAATTTATTCTACCATAATCACTTTGTCAAATTGGCCTTCTTGAGAACATAGCATCTTGGGCCTGTACGCCGTAGGTAAACATAGCATCTTGAGCCTGTATGCCATAGGGCGTGTATGCCGTATGCCATAGGCCTGTATGCCTGTATGCCATCTTGGGCCTGTATGCCAAAGTATGAGAATATTGTAAATGATACTCATATTGAAAATCCAATATTTCTAAAGAAATCACCTTATTTACCACTAGAAGCCTTTATGTTAAAAAGGTTGAACATTGGTCAAATAGCTAGTGATTTTGTTTTATTCATTATTCATTATTTTAAAGTTGGCAGATTAGTTAGCAAATCAGTTGCAAATGATGTGGAAAATCTACTGCTTCTGAAATTGTGTGAGACTGCATTAAAAATCAAATTTAATAAGTCAATGGATACGTTTATTAGATACTTAATTTATTAACTGCTATCCCTGTAAACACTATCAGAGATATAGACTGAAAAAAAATCCATGTTCTCAACAAGCATGTGATTTACTTGGGTATAAAAAGTCAAATATAAAATTTACTTGTTTAAAATTTATTAATAAAGACATTATAGGAAATCGTATTTTACCTTAATTACACAGATTGTACAAGACATAATATTCCATTAGGAGAATTTCCTCTGGGTTATAGTAGTTATACTGGATTCATTAGTAAATTCATTTCTTTAAAATTTTTTAGTTAAGTGCCTGCTATAATGTTAGGCATTATGCTAGGTCTTATGTTAGATGTTGGGAATAAAAAGGTAAATAAGACAGAGGTTGTCAAGAACTGAGAATTTTCTGAGATTTTACCTTATTTGGGAACTAGTGAGTCATCCTGCCACAGTTTCATGGACAATGGGTATGAAACTCCTGGTCTAGGTGAAAGTCTTTATACTTATGGCACACCAATAAGAAGGAGCTTCACTCTTGGGTGAGTTTCCCTTGTACTCCAAGTCCCACTGGGGTGACATGAAGGGGCCCAGATAGATGCTGCATAGGTAATGAGTTTATATCATAGCTGAGGAACCCTGGGCTTGGGCATGCCGAATCATTTGTTATGGGCAGTGAGCAAATCCATCTGCCTTCTGCTCTGGAAGGAGACATTCATTATACTGGTCAGTAAGCAACACTTCCCTACAAGGTTATTAGGAGATACTAATATTCCAAGGCTGCTTACCAAACAAACATTCTAAAAAAGACAATCCAGAACAAATTACAGCCATCAGGGCCTGTATTAGTTTTCTATTGCTGTGCAACAAATTACCACACATTTAGTGGGTCAGAACTTATTTATAATCTTGTTCCCATGGGTCGGAAATCTGGGCATGGTAACAAGGTCCTTTGCTCAAAGTCTCATTGGCTGAATTCAAGGTGTCAGCCAGATTGAGTTCTTTTCTGGAACTCAGGGTCTTCTTCCAGGATCACTTGGTTGTTGTCAGAATTCAGGTTCTTACAGTTGTAGGACTGAGGTCTCCATCTTCTTACTGTCGAGCATCTAGCCTCTTGAGGTCAAATTCTAGAGGTCACCCACAGTTGCTTAGCATATTGCCCTATTACAGTTTTTTTTTTTAATATATATATATCATGGTGGCTTACTTTTTTAAGGCCAGCAGGAGACTCTGTCTTTCCAGTCTGCTAAAATGGAGTTTTATACATAATCATGGGAGTGACTATTCCATCATCTTTGCCATATAGCATAACCTAACGGGTGATTATTCCATTACTTTTGCCATATTCTATTGGTTAGAAGCAAGTCATAGTTTTTTCTTGTCCTCAAGGGGAGGGGATTATATAAGAGTGTGACGCATTGGGGGATCACTTAAGGGTGATCAGAAGATCATAAATTCATAAAAATGAGAGGCTAATATGGAATTACCTTCCAACAGACATACACCTTGATAAAGAGAAGCTTACAATCGACTGGTCTTTCTGATCTTCCTATAGACAGATTATATATAATCATAAATAAACACATATATAAATTTGGCAATTAAAAATGGTGATAAATGATACTAAAGAAATAAACTAAGAGTTTGATTAAAAAAAATAGAGAAACAATTTTGGAGATTTAAGATGTTCTTTGAGAATGGATAGGGTTTAGACAGTGGGAGAAGATTATGAGTAATTGAAATGATAGACAGAAAAGAGAAACAAAATTTCAAGGTTTCTTGGGGGCACTCAGTGAGTGCCTAAGTTATATTGAAGCATAACTATTGAAAAGATGAGTAGTTGCAATAAGGATTGGTGGGTACTTGACAGGCTGAAGAGTTTTGACTTTATGGTATAAGCAGTAAGAAGGCTAAGGAAGTTGGAATGGAGGAAGAAAGTATGATTAAGGGAATAACATATTTTACGAAGTTTTATTTAAAAAAATTTTTTTATTGGAGAATAGTTGATGAAGGGAATGTTATTTAAATATTTAAACATAAGCTTGGTTTTCTTGGATAGTAAGATACCCAAGCAGAAATATTCAGTAAGTAAGTAATTAGAAATGGTGATGGGAACTCTGGAAGAAAGTAAAATGTAGATCTGAACACTAGGTGTAGAATGTGGATTTCCATGGGATTAAGGAACCTACGAAAAGAAGTGTATAGAAAATAGAAGGATAAAGGTTAAATTGTTCAGCACAGGAGGAAGCTGAGTAAGCAAAACTGATGGTGAAGGTACTAGGAGGACCAGGCTAACGCAGTGCTATAAAAAACAAGGAAACAAATGAAAGAAATGATGTGGACAACCATTTGGAGAATTTAGAGAATCTCTGATTATGTTTCAAAGTATTATGTCAGTTGCATAGGGTAGATTTTCACTAGAGACAATTCTAAAAAGGGTTGGCGAAGGAAGTAGAAACAGTAGGAATGGACCACTTTTTCTAGAAATTTATCAGGGAATAAAGAAATTGTTTGGCAAATAGATAGGACTGCTGAGATCACTGTGATTGTGAAAGGGTGAAAATACACATATTTGAAAGTGCTTTGTAGAGACACTTATTTAATGCTAAGTAAAACGGTGTCCTTTATCAGCTGATTCTTAGAAACCCATATTGTATAGAGAAAAAATGGACCTACAGAAATTGTTCACTCAAAAATTTTGTATAAAATTTAAAAAATTTTGATTATGTGTTATCGATATTACTTTGTTTTTATCTTCTAACATTTAAAATTAATTTTTGAAAAGTTAAACAAATAGCCTATATAACACTGAGGTACTGAATACAAGGATTTATCCAAAGTCCTTAATAAAATTACAGCCCAGTATTAACAACACACACATGTACACACACATGCCCATGCATGCCTGTATATAATAGCTGAGCACATCAGAAAACAGTGAGTGAAGAATGAATTCATTTCTGTTAAAATTAAATACACATACATGTATATTTTTCCTTATATTGAATGTCTGTAAAACTATAAAGTATTTGGTTACATCTTCTGGAGAATAAGAGGAAGAGGTTTTTTCCTTTTTCCTTTACACCTTATATTTAATAATAGGCATAGTAAACATAAGTCTAAAGAAATGTAATAGTAAAAATAACTTTTAAAATCAAGTTATTATAAGTAAAAAACTTATAAGGATCTAAATTAGAGTAGTGTTTTATATAGATTGGTGAGAGGAAGAAACAAATTTAGTTGATTTTAATATTTAGGAAGTGGACTTGGCAGGGTGAAATGACAATATTGACAAGATGGGTAAAGAAGATTTGCTTCATGACATAACTCAGTTTCCTGGTCAGAGAGTATCTTTCACCTTGAACAAACAGGCTTTGGGTAAAAGTTAATAATTTAACACTATGTAATGCCCTCTTGTTTAATCCAAGAAAATGTACAGTGGCCTAAAGGTGAACACTTTTTTCTTTGACAAGAGAAACTGGCATTAGCTCAAATTATTTCAGAAATAATTTTTGTGAGTCTGTTATTTTTAATCTAGAAGTTCCACTGGAATGCTAGGGTAAAAAGAATTTCTGATTGCCTAACAGTGGATTTTTTTTTCTTTCTTTTTTTAACCTGCCCTACATTCCAGGATTATAGTCAGAAGTTCATGGGGTAAGACCAACAGTATTTAGTCAATATCATATCCAGTAAAGATGCCTAGTGTCTCACACAGGTATGTGTTTACCTCTTAGTGTCTCTATTTTGATTACTTAAGAAAAAGCAGGACACAGTTATACTAGGCAGTAATAAAGTGATTTCAGTAGGCAACATGCACACTTCTACCAACTACCCTAAAGTATTACATTTATCAATGCTCAGAAACTCATTTTAATTTTCTAACTGAATCTTATCTTTGATCTATAGTTTTTGCTAAATCCCATGGACAGATTCATGCTAATCTAAGAAATAAAGATACTTATTTTTAAAGCATGTTTACTATGTATCCAATTGTAGTTTATTGGAGCTATCTTAAGAAATATATGATTTGCCTAGTTGGAATTCACTACTAGGCACAATTTGTCTTGCATTTTTGAGAATTTCCTAATATGTAGCTTATGGGATATAAATATTTAAAATGAGACTTGAGTTTCCATAGTAGAAAAAATAAAGAAAATGTTGATGGTTTAACTTTACTTGTAAAAGAGAAAAAGAACAATAGATGCCATATTTTATTGTGTGTGTGTGTGTAATATATTTGTGTATTAATATTAGTGTATATGTGACCCTGAAAGTTTTAAAGTGAAATTTATTTTGGATAAAATGTGTGGTAGCATTGTTGCAAATCAGAGCAAAGAGAGAGTTCTACTATCGCTTTATATTTGTTTCTGAAGAACATCTTCTTTTAATCATTTTCTATAACACATAATTATAGCACATGCCCCATAGTTACTTTCAGAATTGTAGGAGTGCATTGAAAAGTTCATCTTGAGAAAACACACTGTTCTAGTTTCAGATATGTATTATTACTATGCAGCCTTATCTTCAGTTATGTTGTCTTATAATAATAGCCATTATTTATGAAGAGAAAATTATTATATTCAAAATTTCTAGGTGATCTATAAAATCTTCAAAACTAATTCTAAAGCAGTAACTGGAAAAATTTGCATACAGTTCAGTACAAAAGTTAAAAGCATTGTTGTAGTCTTTTAAAACATATGAAGCCTTGGAGGTTACAAAAACTTATAAAAATTAAATTTACATACATATAGATAATATCTACACACATTGCTTAAGGTATGCTTTCTGTGATGAAATATACACTTTGAGTAACTGAAGTGTTTTTTCTTTCTGGAACAAGAAAATCAGTTTTATGATTATATTATTTGCCAATTCTGTTACAGATTTTATTTCATGATGTTTTCAGTAACCTTTAAAGAAATAGTTCAGTCTTTCAATTTTAGCAGAATCAACTAATTTTCATTCTATGAACGTTTGGAGCCAATTTACCCTTAGCACCTGTAATAAGTATTGCACGGTGGCTACAGTTCAGGCTTGGGATTCAGAGTACCTACGTGGTATCCCACTCTGTCTGTAGCTGCGTGACCTTGGCCAAGTCACTTAACCTCTCTGTGTCGCACGTGTTTTCATGTTTACAATATGGTTAATAGCAATAGTACTTGGATTGAGGGTTTGTGGTAAGGATTAAAGACACATAAAGAGATGAAAACATTCCCTAGAATATTTTAATACCTACCTGATACTATTTTTGAAATGTTTGAAATATATAAAATGATTAAATGGCTATGAATAATTTATAGCAGCTTATCATCAATTGTCATATATTTTACACCTAAAAGCATAATTCAAGTCCATTTACCTAAGTTCCAGCTCCTTTACCGGTTGCCCAATGAACATATCTCCTTGAATGGATTCCACCACAATAAACAGATATCAAACATTCGCTTCACATCCTAAATTAGTGTTTCTTTTCAGATATTTTATTTCTATTAAGTTCTCAGTCACTTAAGGGTTAAATCTTGGAGTCATTTTTGACTTACTCATTTCTTTCAGTTAATTTTTGGGGCATGAACAGCAGGCACTTAAATTCATTTACTTTTTCTTTCAGAATCTCTGTCTCTCTCTTTCTCTCTCTGCCTGTCTTCTTTTCCTACCACCCTAGTCAAATTAATTACCACTTATTCCTGGTTTACAAGAGTAATTCCCTAGTTTGCTTTTTTGTTTTGTTTTTCCAGTCCTGAAGCCATCTCCTTTTTTTTTTTTAATTTATTTATTTTTTATTTTATTTTTTATTTTTTTATTGGAGTATAATTGCTTTACAATGGTGTGTTAGTTTCTGCTTTACAACAAAATGAATCAGTTATATATATACATATGTTCCCATACCTCTTCCCTCTTGCGTCTCCCTCCCTCCCACCCTCCCTATCGCACCCCTCCAGGCCGTCACAAAGCACCGAGCTGATCTCCCTGTGCTATGCGGCTGCTTCCCACTAGCTATCTACCTTAAGTTTGGTAGTGCATATATGTCCATGCCTCTCTCTCGCTTTGTCACAGCTTACCCTTCCCCCTCCCCATATCCTCAAGTCCATTCTCTAGTAGATCTGTGTCTTTATTCCTGTTTTATCCCTAGGTTCTTCATGACATTTTTTTTAAAATTTTTTGGCTGCGTTGGGTCTTCGATGCTGCGTGTAGGTTTTTCTCTAGTTGCTACAAGCGGGGGCTACTCTTCATTGAGGTTTGCGAGCTTCTCATTGTGGTGGCTTCTCTTGTTGTGGAGCACGGGCTCTAGGCGTGCGGACTTCAGTAGTTGTGGCTCGCGGGCTCTAGAGTGCAGGCTCAGTAATTGTGGCGCACGGGCTCAGTTGCTCCGCGGCATGTGGGATCTTCCCAGACCAGGGCTCGAACTCGTGTCCCCTGCATTGGCAGGTGGATTCTTAACCACTGCGCCACCAGGGAAGTCCCTAGTTTGCTTTTTTAATTCAGCTAGATTCATTCACTGCTTCTGGCAAAATCCATGATTGGATGCCAGTTTTATACATTACTTCCCTACCCTAAAGCCTCTGTTCTCTTCTGTTCTACTATGCTAAATCTAAACTTTCTCTGTCCGGTCATAGTATTTCTTCTAATCTAACCCATAACTACCCAATACTTTCATCTAGTGAAAACCTGTAGTATTCCCTGTATTTCAAGTCCCATGCTCACCCCCACTTTTGTTCTTTGTCATATATTGTTTATCTCATCAAACATGTCCTCTTGATTTTTTTACCTGGCTATATTCCCAAACTTTAAAGTTCAAGCCATGTTCTAGGTTTTAATTAAGCCATTGTTGCCTATATTACCTTGCCATGATTTTTTCCTCTTGTGAGTTCTGATTTTATTTATTGGTTATATCATGCTATTTCATGCTTAATGATTTATGGTCAATCTCTTTCAGCTAGACCACTTGTCACACCTAGTGATATTTACCTCTTTTGCTTTAATGGCATAACTTTTTTCTCTGACCTATACTTTTATATACTATCTTTCTTGGCCTGCGTCTAAAATTTTGCTGTTTTACATGACTCTGTCTTATGGCATACTCTTTTATGAGCCCCCATCATTGTTTTATTTTCTCACATAAGCACATTTAACCCTGAGGCTTCAGATCTTTGACTTCATTCGATACTGTCAACTTGTTTTTCAAAACAGTCATGCCAGTGTCCTCTCACTGTCAACAGTGAATGAGTTGTGATTTTTTTCATCTTTGCAAATATTTCATTTTAAGAGACTTTAATTTTTGCTGGTCTGGTGGAAGTAAAATTGTATTGTAGTCATTTTGCTTTGCCTTATATCTATTGAATTTGAATACCTTTCGGTATGGTTATTGTAGATTATTTTTTCCTTTTTCATGAAGTGCCTACTAAATTCATTTGCCTTCTCTCTTTTGATTTTTTAAAGTCTCTTATAGATATTTATGAGTTTAAAAACATATATATTCTGGATACTTATTCCTTTGTAAGTTTTACGTATTGCAAATATTTTCTTATTTTGCAGATTATCTTTTCATGTTCTCAACAGAACTTTATAGTTTCAATATATTCAAATTCATAAGTCTTTTCTCTGTATTTTGTACTTTTTATGTAGAAAATCTTCCTTTACCCCAAAGTTTACAGCTATATTCCTGTATTGGTTAGAAAGATTAATGGATTTGGGTTTTATACATAAGTCCTTAATCCATGTAGAATTTTTATGGTGTGGGGAAGAAACTCATTTTATTTGTTCATTTTCTGAAGTGATTTCACCTCTGGCAAAGACAATATGGTATGATATTAAGATTATTGCACCAGCATTTTTTCTGTTTGAAATTATTGTATATGTTCTCCCACATCTTAAAAAGGCTTTTTGTGTCCTTATATTGTAGGCATGTTTCAGGTAATGAACATATTTGTGATTTACCAATTACAGTCTTAAATTCTGTGTTTTACTGAAGATGTAACTCATTTATATTTATCATAATATTATATTTATCGTAATCAAATAAATATTTGATTCATGGCTATTTTATTTTACACTTTCCTTTTGTACTATTTATTCTATATTTTTTCTTCTATTTTTTACATTTTTGGATTAATTGTATTATTTCCTTTATTCTTACTTCAATATTTTTCCTTTAGTAGTTTGGACATTATATTTATAATACCTTAGGAAATAGAAATTCTAATGTTCATACTAATTTTAACAAAGTTTAATTAAATGCTAAAATTAATCAGTTTCCTTTCTCTTCTTTGGAACAATACAACTATGATGACTTTCTTCCCAATGTGTATACCATTCTATAATTTAGATATTGTCAATTATATCTACTATTTGCTTGAATTTGCCCATACATTTAACAGTTTCTTTGCCTATCATTTCTTTTAGCATCTAGCCCTTTCCTCTTGATCATTTTCCTTCTGTTTTAAGGATATCCTTTAAAATTTTGCTTAGTGAGGGCTTATTGCTAGTAACACTCTGGGTTTTTTGGTCTGAAAATAGGTCTATTTCATGCTTATTCCTGAAAGGCAGTTTCCTTGTGCATATGTTCTAGACAGACAGTTATTTTTTCTCAGTGCACTCAAGATATAGTTTTACTTTCTTTTGTCTTTCGTTGTTGACAATCAGGCTTACTGCTACAGTGTTGCAAAGCATTTGTTTTTCTCTCTGGCTACATTCAAGATCTCCCTTTTATTTTTGGTAATAAGCTATTTCATTTTCATGTATTTAGAAGTATATTTCTTTTTTATTTATTCTAACTGAGATTATTTGGATTTCCTGAATCTGAAGATTCACATTTTTTTAACATCTTTATTGGAGTATAATTGCTTTACAATGGTGTGTTAGTTTCTGCTTTATAACAAAGTGAATCAGTTATACATATACATATGTTCCCACATCTCTTCCCTCTTGCGTCTCCCTCCCTCTCACCCTCCCTATCCCCCCCACCAGGTGGTCACAAAGCACCGAACTGATCTCCTTGTGCTATGCAGCTGCTTCCCACTAGCTATCTGTTTTACGTTTGGTACTGTATATATGTCCATGCCACTCTCTCACTTTGTCACAGCTTACCCTTCCCCCTCCCCATATCCTCAAGTCCATTCTCTAGTAGGTCTGTGTCTTTATTCCTGTCTTACCCCTAGGTTCTTCATGACTTTTTTTTTTTTCTTAGATTCCATATATATGTGTTAGCATACGGTATTCGTTCTTATCTTTCTGACTTACTTCACTCTGTATGACAGACTCTAGGTCCATCCACCTCACTACAAATAACTCAATTTCATTTCTTTTTATGGCTGAGTAATATTCCATTGTATATATGTGCCACATCTTCTTGATCCATTCATCCAATGATGGACACTTAGGTTGCTTCCATGTCCTGGCTATTGTAAATAGAGCTGCAATGAACATTGTGGTACATGACTCTTTTTGAATTATGGTTTTCTCAGGGTATATGCCCCGTAGGGGGATTTCTGGATCGTATGGTAGTTCTATTTGTAGTTTTTTAAGGAACCTCCATACTGTTCTCCATAGTGGCTGTACCAATTCACATTCCCACCAGCACTGCAAGAGTGTTCCCGTTTCTCCACACCCTCTCCAGCATTTATTGTTTCTAGATTTTTTGATGATGGCCATTCTGACCAGTGTGAGATGATATCTCATTGTAGTTTTGATTTGCATTTCTCTAATGATTAATGATGTTGAGCATTCTTTCATGTGTTTGTTGGCGATCTGTATATCTTCTTTGGAGAAATGTCTATTTAGGTCTTCTGCCCATTTTTGGATTGGGTTGTTTGTTTTTTTGTTATTGAGCTGCTTATAAATTTTGGATATTAATCCTTTGTCAGTTGCTTCTTTTCCAAATATTTTCTCCCATTCTGAGGGTTGTCTTTTGGTCTTGTTTATGGTTTCCTTTGCTGTGTGAAAGCTTTTAAGTTTCCTTAGATCCCATTTGTTTATTTTTGTTTTTATTTCCATTTCTCTAGGAGGTGGGTCAAAAAGGATCTTGCTGTGGTTTATGTCATAGAGTGTTCTGCCTATGTTTTCCTCTAAGAGTTTGATAGTTTCTGGTCTTACATTTTGGTCTTTAATCCATTTTGAGCTTATTTTTGTGTATGGTGTTAGGGAGTGTTTTAATCTCATACTGTTACATGTACCTGTCTAGTTTTGCCAGCACCACTTATTGAAGAGGCTGTCTTTTCTCCACTGTATATTCTTGCCTCCTTTATCAAACATAAGGTGACCATATGTGTGTGGGTTTATCTCTGGGCTTTCTATCCTGTTCCATAGATCTATCTTTCTGTTTTTGTGCCAGTACCATACTGTCTTGATTACTGTAGCTTTGTAGTATAGTCTGAAGTCAGGGAGCCTGATTCCACCAGCTCCATTTTTCGTTCTCAAGATTGCTTTGGCTATTCGGGGTCTTTTGTGTTTCCATACAAACTGTGAAATTTTTTGTTCTAGATCTGTGAAAAATGCCAGTGGTTGTTTGATAGGGATTGCATTAAATCTATGGTTGCTTTGGGTAGTAGAGTCATTTTTACAATGTTGATTCTTCCAGTCCAAGAACATGGTATATCTCTCCATCTATTTGTATCGTCTTTAATTTCTTTCATCAGTTCAGCACCACCAAACCAGCTTTACAACAAATGCTAAAGGAACTTCTCTAGGCAAGAAACACAAGAGAAGGAAAAAGCCTGCAATAACAAACCCAAAACAATTAAGAAAATGGGAATAGGAACATACATATCGATAATTACCTTAAACGTAAATGGATTAAATGCTCCCACCATGAGACACAGACTGGCTGAATGGATACGAAAACAAGACCCATATATATGCTGTCTACAAGAGACCCACTTCAGACCTAGGGACACATACAGACTGAAAGTGAGGGGATGGAAAAAGGTATTCCATGCAAATGGAAATCAAAAGATAGCCGGAGTAGCAATTCTCATATCAGACAAAATAGTCTTTAAAATAAAGACTA
The DNA here is from genome assembly GCF_964374135.1 of Grampus griseus. NCBI lineage: Eukaryota > Metazoa > Chordata > Mammalia > Artiodactyla > Delphinidae > Grampus > Grampus griseus. Next base: position 101,728,439 of record NC_138998.1, read on the forward strand.
TTACAAGAGACAAAGAAGGACACTACATAATGATCAAGGGATTGATCCAAGAAGAAGATATAACAATTGTAAATATTTATGCACCCAACATAGGAGCACCTCAATACATAAGGCAAATACTAAGAGCCATAAAAGGGGAAATCGACAGTAACACATTCATAGTAGGCGACTTTAATACCCCACTTTCACCAATGGACAGATCATCCAAAATGAAAATAAATAAGGAAACACATTTTTTTTAACAGTTCTGAAACTTACTAGCCATTATATTTTCATTGACCTGTTGCTACCTTATTGATTTATTATGTATAGAGTAGAAATCAACCAGAGAGAAGAAAAAATTTTTTAAATGCGATGGTAAAAACCATGTGGAATACAAAAGTGGATTAAAGCATAAGATTTTGTTCAAGCAGCTAAGTTATGTAAATAAAATAGGGAAATCAAGTAGAGAGATACTAGTTTCTGATTTTCATAGATGTGCTTGCTAGATGAGATGATAGATGTGTTTTTCTGTACCTGAGCTTCATGGCACTAATTAATTAGTTCAATACTTTATTTGATGAAACTATATCCAAGTTTAAACCTCCTCAAAAGATTATTTCCTGAAAGCACCACTCAAACCATACACAAACTTGTCTGTGTTTTATACTTTTGAACATTTCATTGCTTATTTCATAAACTATAATATAAACTTTGCCAATATCATTGTACAGCCATATCTACAATTCCATGATATCTCAGGTCTAAAATTGGATTTTAAATAGTATGCAGGCATTTGGAAAAAAGAGTAGACTATATTTTTATTTGGTATGCATCATTATTGCATAGAAAATATACACATAAACCTGTTTTTTTCTAAATGGGTCTTTAGTAGAATATTATAGTCGTTTACATCTGCAAAATCTGTGAATGTGCATGTATTTAGCTATGTTCTTTGAAGACTCAATATTTATATATATTTTAACTTATAAGTACAGTTCAAGCATTATGAACATTGTAATATGTGGTTAAGTAGAAATAAAACAGTATTTAAAATGCATGTACCTAGTGTGGTGTTCAGGGTATTAAACCTCTCAGATCTCCCTTCTAAAAAGAAGACAGTGGGTTCAGATACACATATAACATTGCTTTTTACTACATGGAATTTAAATGTTTTTTTGTTTGTTTTTTACATTTATAGTTATATTTAAGGCTTGATGTTTTATTGACTAGATAGCAAATGCAAATTATTCTTAATATGAGAAATATGCAGAGTCATTACAAATCTTTGGAAGTGCTTATAGATAATCCCTCTCCTGATATGTCATTTTGTACAAATATGGTTTATTGGCATTATATGTGAATTAGCTTAAAGCACATGTCCGCAATTCAGACAAATTAAAATATTTCAAACAGAAATATAGTCAGTTCCTTTGTAAAGAAAATGATATTTGAGTTCTTTTTTGAATTCTTGTGCCTTATCTTACAGGTACAGATTTGTCTTCAAATATTGTTCTTTTGGAATAGAATATCTCATTATCTTATTACATATTTATATTTTAAATTTCCACTAATAATTATCTGATGAGTTAAATAATATTTTAAAAGAATTCTTGTTTAAGAGTACATATGTAAAAGTTGAGAAAATCTTTGTATGAAAACATATATTTGAAGTTTTTCTAAAAAGATGTACCTACAACTTGCATTTCAAACTTGCCATTGTTAGTGGCTTCAAATCTACTCTTGCTTAAATTAGTTGTAGAAGCTAAGGGAATGTTCAAGAGAGTCAACTTAGTTTTGGAAACTGAGAAGACAAAAGGCAGAGCAAATATAAGAAAAAAAAAGAGGTGCTTAGAAAAATATTGCCTACATGAATTTTTTTGGAGGGGCACTTTATATATTTTGACCCCTTGATTCCTTCATTCATTCATGCTGCAATTCAAAAATATTTATTTTTACCTTCTATTTGCCATACTCTATTAAAAGCATAGGTAGATATTAGTTCTTACCTTAAGGAAGTGTAGTAGCAGATAACATAGCACTTCATTGCTGAACTCAATGTTTTACATTCAATGACTGCTTGTTTTAATTCTGTATCATCTGATCTTTAGATAAAATCACTCTTATTTCTAACTAAGAAAAGCTACCAGTACCTTTTTTACCCTCTCAGTCTGTCAGAGAAACATTATACCAACCAGATGGAGTTAAACAGGCAAGGAAAACTTTATTCAAGACTATTGCAGTAGAGGTCAAGACTATTGACATAGTCAACAGGGATTGGACTCAACTCCATGGAAATGACAGGCAGAAAAGTTTTAACCAATAAGGAGTTTTAAGCACTGAGATGAGCTAGTGGAAAAGTATTGGAGTACATTAGGATGAGGTTGGTCAATGTGATGCTTTCCTTTTCTTTTGATTTTATAATTACATTTCAAAGGGATGTTTCTCAGGTCTTTGAGGGGAAAGATCTTGGCTTGTAAAACTGACAGGAGTCTGGGAAAAAATTTACATCTCAAAGGGACAGAGAAAGAATTTACAATTGCAAGTTTTCTAAAGTAAATGTTCTAACAGAAAGGGAGGTCAGGAGCCTATAGTTAGGAAGAAATCTGTTTAAAATTTAATCACTGGCTGAATAACATTCCTTTGTATATATGTACCAAAACTTTATCCATTCATCTGTCGATGGACATTTAGGTTGCTTCCACGTCTTGGCTATTGTAAACAGTGCTGCAATGAACGTTGGGGTACATGTATCCTTTCAAACCATGTAAATGGGAAAAGAATTTGAAAAAGAATAGATGCATGTATATGTATAACTGAATCACTTTGCTGTACACCTGAAACTAACACAACATTGTTAATCAAGTATACTCCAATATTATATAAAAATTTTAAAAAAGAAAGTCTCGGAAGCTAAAAAAAATTAATCAAGCCAAGGGGAACATTAAGACCATCTTGCCAGTTGTACTGAATTAAACCTTGAACACAATTAATAGCAGCTGAAAATGAAGAACTGAATTCAAGATGGCCCAGGGCTGAGTCCAAGAATCAATGCATTAGCATTAATCTTGAGAATTAAATTGCCCTAGGAATAAGACACTTGTTTAATATGTACATATTAATTGGAAAATAAAACAAAAAGGAGATTTTAGAGAATATTTCGAAGGTTGGATTTTTTTAGGGAAGCTGAAATTAATCCCCAATCCTTATCAAGTTCCTCTATTTCTAGTTCTGCTGATGTGTACCCAAGGGATCTGTGCTGTTTTCCAGTGTTTTACTTTCTTTGCATGTAATAAATGACATTTCCCATTGCCTTCTATTCAGCAACTTTATTTCCCAGAATCCAGTCTTTATATGCAGGCAGTTAATTTTAATTAAGCCCTGGAGGAATTCTGTGTTTTATTGTACATTGGCTACCGTGTAGAACTGCATCTTTTGTTAGAGTAACACTGAGTTGTATAAGTTAATGTTAGTATGATTGGTGGATTTGTGCATTTTTTGTTTTGAGATTGTCAACTCTCCCTATTGGTGTGCACTAGGTATATTTTGTTTTAGCATTTACTTAAAATGTTGGTTCCAATTTTTAGAGGTAAACGTTTCTGCCTTTGTTGGAAAAAAATGTCTAAAATAAGCCTTTCCTAATCATTTACAAGAGAAGAATTGGTCAGGTACAAAACCATCAAGGTCTTGTTAAATTGCATTTACCTCAACTGTTTGTGTGTGTGTGTGTGTGTGTGTGTATTTCTGGCAAAATAGAAAATCTCTTCAAAGGAGGTAAGTATAGACACCTAAAATTAGCTATCTTCTGATATCCACGTTTTCTTAAGAAATACAGCAAAATCCCTTGATGTTTCACCTCCAATTATAATTCTGACAGTATTCTATAAGCGCTTAAAATTCTTACAGGTTTTATATTTAGTATCTTAAGTGGTTGGAAATGCAAAAAACTTTTCTTCTACCCTAATTGTACATGATACATTTAATTTAAAAAATCGTCTTCTTTGAAAATGGGAGTTCATTTAGAATTATGTCTGCTATTATAGAAGCCAGTGCAAATAAGTATGGCATTATTTTTGTTGATGCCGGGAAAAAAGAGAATCTATACTGCCTTTCAGATTTACTGCTTTTGATAGAAATGAATTGAGTTGGTGTGTTGTATTTTGATTCAATTTAAAAAATCCTTGATATATTACTGCTGTAGGCAAAGGTATATGAAACTGATAAAGCAGTTATTTTTATTGATACAGCAATTCTTTTTATTTTCTTGAAAACGTGTTTCTTCCAAATAAATAGCATGCTTTTTTCCTAATAACATCATTGGAATGAAAGATGCTTAAAGATATAGGCTCTCTTGCTGTCACTTAAGTTGTCTCCCAAGGAAACATATTTTATGATTTTAGTCTTATGTTAAATACTTAAGATTTTTTTTTTAATAACCTCACTAAACTCTCAAGGAAATTGCCATAAATGTAGATATAGGTTTTAAAGGACAAAATGTGAAAAGACAAGGACTTGGTATTCTTCAGGAGCCTCAGAAATTCATCACTCCTTGTGTGTCATGCATTTTATTGCCTCCAGGAAAGCAGGGACCTTGATTTGAAGGACATTTTCTGGCTCTTTAATAGATGTTGACCATTCAGGGCACTGGAAGAACTGAACAATTTTCAATACTGTTTTTTCCCTTTATTCGACTGAATTATGAAGCAACACTTTCTATCTCTAGTGAGTTAAATTTCCCCAATGACACAGTTTTAGAGATTTTTCTGGATTATTAAACTTTGATGGTTTGTTTCTTTCTAGTACTGTTGGTTTGCTGAAGTGCAGCTGTTTCTATTCCTGATACAAAGAATAAAATTGTACTGCAGGTGCCAAGGAGTAAAATATCCTAGTTAGCATTCTGAAAGCTCATCTGCATAATGTAATGATGTAAATGATGCAGAGTAACATCTTAATTGCAGGTGTTATTCTGAGGTTGAAAAGTAGGTCAGTGTCATCTACCTTAAGATCTTAGAGAAGTGGAAGGACTTTGCTGAAACTAAGAAAAAGTAACTTTGTTGAGTGACTGAGAAATTAGGAAAATCACTGGAATTCCCTGGCAGTCCAGTGGATAGGACTCGGCGCTTTCACTGCCATGGCCCGGGTTCAATACCTGGTCGGAGAACTAAGATCCTGCAAGCCTCGAGGCGTGGCCAAAAGAAAAAAAAATTAGGAAAATCAGAGTTTATTATGTCTTTGTTAATGCAAAGGGAATTTTTCACTATACTAATATTTAATTAGTATGACATGTTTTTTTCCATCAGTGTTGATGTTGTGTACTGGAACTTCAGTCACATGAAGAACATACGCTTTCTAAAAATGTTAATTTCATATTTTATCTCAACTTCTGCTTATAAGCTAAGATTCAGATTAATTTTTGAACAAATATGTGATTAATAAAATTGGCATAACAAACAGAACCACATTCACATTTCTTGTAGCTATGAAATTGTTAGTTTTGATTATCAAGTAACAGTCAAATAGCTAAAAAATAAAGCCTCCCATGTTTAGATCTATTTTTAGTTCATGTTAGTTTTGATCTATTTTTCTATCCATTATATTTTACACAATTCTTAAAACATCTTTGTTTTTTTCTTTTCTCATAATTCCTGGTATATGATGCATTCCATACTTCATTTGCATACCACATCTTCACATTATTGAACATATTTGAATTTGCAGTCTTCAAAATTAGCATCTGTTTCTCATTAATCAATTTTCATTTCCTCAGGTGTTAGTGATGTAATTACCATTAGGTGTACAAGTCCGGCTTCATGTATTCTTATTAGTACAACACCACGTTATCACTTTTACTATTTGGCTCTAATTGCATTTTCTACATAAACTTTCTGTAGGACTTCTTATTGCATTAACATTATTATATACACTGCAATTTGCAGAAATGTTAGTGTTTTAAAAGAAAAACTTATTACACATTCCTTCTCAAGGAAAAAAACATAATTTTATTTCTATATCTGTAACCCTCATCCTTCCTATATTTTACTTAAAGAAAAATGTTATTTATTTATAGCTCTTTACATGGTTTAATGGATGTATCTTTGTAGTTCTTAAGATGATTGTTTTAAGTTGTTTTCTCAAAAGAAACCCTTGTTCATTTCCATGAATATATTTTCTTTTTATCCCAATTATTTATTTCTCCATCTCTTCATACCTCCTTCCACCCCTTCATTCATTCATCCATCCATCCATATGCATGATCTTTTAGGAGTAATGGTAATTTGCTCATACTGCCTTCTTTGTACATATATTGATTCTTTGGCTGAGTATTTGACAAGTTATAAATGATTCTTAGAAAACACATATCCTTATTAATTGATTCCCATTACACATTTGTCCTGAAAAGTGTTTTCAGGTGCATCCTCACTCAAAACAGTAATCTCTTATGAGTCTTGTTTTCTATCAGGATATTGAAATAATGCCAGTCCGGATTATTCCTTATTCATTGGTCAATGTCTGTTTCACCATTCTTTTCTTTTCTTTGGAGTATGACTTGGAGAATAGAAATGTATTCTCAATTTTGTGCTTCTGAAACTTTGTAGTTTTTTTTACCCAGGATCTGACATCATATTTTCATGTTTTATGTGAGAAAAAAAAAAAAAAGACCAAAAGAATTCTCCTAATTAGAAGAATATCTCTTTGATTTGATTGGTTCAATTTGGCATTTTCTTTTCTTTAAATTTATTGCTTTTTAGAGCAAGTCACTTAAATAATTTCTATACTATTATATGTTATATTTATAAAAATATATTATATCATATTGATAATTTTAAGTTGTTAGGAAGTGACTTATAATTGATTTAAAAATCACTAGAGTTGCTAAGTAAGGGAAGAATTATAGAGTAGAAGTGCATAGGCCAACCTTGGAGATTATCAGGTCCACCAAAACTTGCTCATGGATTGAATGGGGTGATAAGGGAAATGAAGGATCAAAAATGTCTCCTTGGGTTTTGGTTGAACTAGTGGCTGGATGTGGTATCATTTATTGACATGAGAAACACTATTTTGTATGTGTTCTGGGAGAGAATTTAATTTTGGAGATACTAAGTTCTAGATGACCATTAAGAATTCTACTTCTGCAAACAATGGTAACTTTTCTTCTACTTGTCCAATACTCATTATACCTATTTAGAGTGTTTAATTCATTGATCAAAATTAATAGAACAATGTTAACTGCAGTCATCTTGTCTTGTTATGAAGATCAATACTAAGAATGATATTATAGGGAATTCATGATTCCCTATAATTCCCATATAATTCATGATATTATAGGGAATTCAATGATTATAGGGAATTCATGTTAACATTTATTTTAATTCTTAAAAAAAATACTTTAAACCCTATGGGTTATATTTATGACAACTTTTCATCATTCAATGAAACAATGATGTGATTTTTATTTTTTATTTAGAAAGATCAGGTAATTTTCCTTTCTAACTTACATGTTAATATTATCAATTTCCTAACAAAAATTATGTTTGTATTTTGGGTACAAAATTATATATTGCTGAATAGAATTTTTCTTTTGGATTTTACCATGAATATTATAGATATTGTTGTATAGTACTGTTTTTGCATGAAATAATCTCAGATTTAAATAGATTTCATGAGATAATTTAACAAACTTTCCATCTTTGTTATTATAGAAATTGATTTTTTTCTTGAGTACTTGTAAAAATGCAAATGTAAAATAACTTGCACCCAGACTTTTTTAGTATGCTTTTTATCTTTGGCCAAATTTGATTGTATAACAGCTTGTTATTTTCAAAGTACAGTGATTTGTGCTTTTAAAATTTTCATCATGATTCAATAAGCTCTTCAAACTTTATTCTAAAATTTTTAAATAGTTGTGAATTTCTTGTTTACACTTTTATTGTTCATATTTATTGTGCTGTTACCATTGAATGAAGGTTTTAGAATTTCCTATTTGTGATTTTGTCTTTTTATGACTGAGCACATGATCAATTTTTGTGAATATTAGCTAATAATTTCAAATATATTTTTCTACTTTTGCATATAACATTTTATTAATTATTGCTTTTCCATTTAGGTCTTTTGTGTTCTTATTTTTTTCTGCATGTTTTACTATAAACTGATACTGATTTTTAACATTTTTCATTATTATTTGTTCTTGTAATGTATCCTTATATTTCTAATCATTTTTGCCTAATGGGTTTTGTTCTGTTTTACCATATTTAAGTTTACAGATTTTTCTTTTATTGCTTCACAGTTAATATAATAGGGTTCAATCTGCTGTCAATATCTTTTGCTTTGCTTTTCTTTCTTCCTTTTCTTTTGCCTTCCTTTTCTTTCCCTTTATCTTTCCCTCTGAATACTACTGTGGGTTTGAGGATTTTTATTTATGCAATGTTTTCAAACTACTGATTTTTTCAAACCACCAATTTTTTTTTAATTGAAGAAAGAAGTTTTTATTAAGAAATAGAGGACATTTTTAAAGATTAGTAAAGAATTACATTTTTTCACTGCAGGCCAGTTATTCCAAATGTTTACAGTGCTTACCTCTGGTTGGTGAGATTATGGTTTAAGTTTTTTCTTTATACTTTCTTTTGTGCTACTAACTTCTTTTTTAACAATCAAAATTTTTGCAGATGTGTCCAGTAAAAGGCACTTCAACCAAGCTTCTAGGTCCTTTTGACATCCCTGGTTTTATAATGCCCACTATACAATTCTTTATCAATTCATTGATATTTTATAACTCTATTATTATCAGTCGGGTTTTGACTTGCAAAGTTCATTCACAAAGCCATGAACTATAACAGTTGAAATATCTGCAAACTGTTACAGACATAGATAATTAGATTTTTTGGATCTTCTTAATTTTGAATTGATCTCATGATTTTTTTTTTTATTCTTTGTTCAATCTGTCTTTAGGAATATACATTGATTTTCTCCCCTGTTTTAAGCACTTCAATCCATATCTAGGCTTTTGATTCTAAAAAAGCCAAATTTTTAGAATATTTTTAAATTTACAGAAAAATTGTGAAGTTAGTACAGTGTTCCCATAATCCCTATACCCAATTGTCCCTATTATTAACATCTTACATTATTAACATCTTACATGTTACAATTAACAAACCAATACTGATATAGTTAACCAAAGTCCATATTTTATTCAGATTTCTTCAGTTTTTAACCCAGTGTCTTTTTCTGTCTCAGGATCTCATCCAGGATACTGCATTACATGAAGTCATTATGTCTTCCTAGACTCCTCTTAGCTGTGACAATTTCTCATACTTTCCTTGATTTTCACGACATTAACAGTTTTGAGGCATATTGTTCAGGTACTTTGTAAAATATCCCTCTATTGAGATTTGCCTGATGTTTTCTCATGTTTAGTTTGAGGTTATGGGTTTTAGGAAATAAGACCAAAAAGACAAAATGCCATTTTATCACATTTTGTCAAGGGTACATATTATCAGCATGACATTTTCCTTAATGTCAAGCTTTGTCACTGGCTGAGGTAGTGTTTGTCACTATAAAGTTATTCTTTTCCTCCTCCCCCACTTCCATAACATACTCTTTGGAAAGATATCACTATGCACAGCCCACACTTTAGACATGAGGAGTGTGCTCAACTTCCTTGAGGGTGGAGTATTACATAACATTATTTGGAATTTTTCTGCATTGGAGATTTGTATCTTCTACACTTATGTACTTTTCATTATTTATTTATACCAATTCAGACTCATTCATATGTTTTAATTGATTTTTTGCTCACATTGTTCTAGCTTTGGCCATTGAGAGCACTTTCAGTTTGCTCTTGTGTCTGACATACTCTCATCAATATGTGTGTGTGTGTGTGTGTGTGTGTGTGTGTGTGTTGAAAACTTCCTTATTTTATGGTGCTACAAACTTCTCCAGGTTCGTTCTGTATATTTCTTGCTCTAGTCCCAGAATCAGCTATTTCTTCAAAGACCCTAGTTCCCTTTATCAGCTTAGGCTTATTGTTAATAAACCAATGGGTTTACTCCTCAGTTTTATGCATTTTCTGGGTAATGTTTGCGATATGTGACCTGATCTGCTTTGCTTGATATCCTTCTGAGTGAGGACTTTAGTTGTCAATTCCAGGATAGACAAATGTCTCCCAGGAATGTAGAAGAAACCCTCATATCTAAAAGGGGCTCTTCTCCTGAAAAGCAGAGTGCCTGAAAAATCAAGGGGAGACAGAAATTTAGCCCAAAGTGAAACTTTTTCATAGATTCAATGCAAACTGTGTTGAGAAATGGGGTAAAAGTATTTCTTTTCAGACGAGTATAAAGAAAATAAGATTTTAGTGTAAGGGCACTGTACAAAAGAGAGCCATTGGATAAAGGAAGGATGGTGACTAAGGCAGTTCAGTTTTCTAGAGGTGTGGATCCTTCCTTGTGTTCATAAAATTAGGGCTCCAAATCAGATAATAACTTAATATTAATATTTTAATGAATACTGTCTAATGACAGACGTAGAAGAAGATACTTTGGGTAAAATATATCTTGGAAAAGCAAAATTAACTATGTAGAAGAATATTCAGAAGGAACAATTTAATCATTCTTATCAAGCTGTCTAGGAGGGAACGTGCTTCTGAAATATCCCATGCTGACATAATTTGGAAAAGAAAAGTTTACAAAGTCTGTTAGGCTGATAAATACAAATGCTATCAAAGACAGTGGAGAGGTACTAAACTTAGCAAAAATATGTAACCTGTAATGTATTTGCAGACTATTGATGTGTTTGGAAAGTTCATATATAATGTTAATAATTTTATAAATAATGATATTGTTTATATCATAATATTTCTGTGACAAATGACATTATGGATTTAAATTCTGGGCTTATGGTAAACACTGAATAAATTTGCTATTATAATTATTAGAAATAGTATCAGTAGTAGTAAAATTAGTATTCATAAAAAAAACAGGTACTTCTGACCCTTTTCATCTAATAGAAAATGTAAAGTTTTAAACCAAAAATTTATTGTTAGATTATAAGTGGTTCAGTAGGGTCTCACTTTTCGTGTATGTGTTTTATAAATGAAGGGATTATATTGTTTCATTTTTTGGTAATGAGTTATAATAGATTGTCTAAAATGACTACACAGGGTTAGATAATCGAAGGTACTCACAAGACTCTGCTGAGTGAACAAACATAAGGCTTTAATAAAAATGAACAATATGGTAAAGAAAGAGAAAGAAAACACAGGCAAACATCAAGGGCCCTAGAAACTTAACAGGTGCAGCTCTCCAGTTCCTTTCTTGGTCACACAGGATGTACTTTGTCTCTGAACTGTGAGCCATGGAGATATGTGTGAGGAATCTTGGTTTCTGAATAGTTTGGGCAAAGGTTTCCAGCAGGGTCTCTTACACCCCACCAGTCACGAAGCTGCATCAGGTTGTGCCACAGGTTTAACTGGGTTTAATCTATCTATCCATAGATTCCTAAACAATATAGACAAATGAGACCCACATACTGCCTGAAGAATTTCAAACTTTAAGCAGCATACTGTAAATCACTAGCTAGCTAGGTCACCTCATCCTTATCTCAGCTAAGGTCAGGAGTCAAGGTAAAGCAAAGAGAATCTAAAATCCAACTGTATGATGACTCTGTCATATGCAATGGTTGTTAACAATTTCTTCTTTCCCTGTATATACATGCCTCTTTCCCTATTAAGAGGACTATTTCCCCTCCACTCTCTTCTGAGCTGGACTTTTGACTTGCTTTGGCCAGTAAAATTTGGTGGAAGTAACATTGTGCGAGTTTCAGCTAAGACACCTAGTGGTTTCCACTTATGCTTACTTGCTACTCTGAGCTTCCATATAGAGAAGTCCAGGCAAACCTCTTAGAGGAAGAGGCCCTGGAGAATAAGAGAGAACATAAAAAGAGAGATCACATGGAGAAACAACAAAGGATCTTGGCTGACAACCAACATCAATACTCTAGGCAAGTGAATAAGGCCTTGAATCTTCAATCTCTAATTGAGCCATAAGAGCCAATAGCAGGTTGAATGGAGAAAAGTGTCCTACTGAGCCCTGCCCTAGTTCTTTACCCACAAATCTGTGAGCAAGGAAATAGTGGCTGTTAAAGCTAGTAAGTATTGGAATGATTTGTTGGACAGCATAATCAAAGTGAAATCTAGTATATTATGATTTAAATGTACCAATTTATAGTTTCATGTATCAATATATAGTTTAATGTTTAAATGCTAATACTGGCACTATATGATCTGTAAAGTCTCTTCCTAAGAAATGTAATTATTGTCCAAGTTTGGGCAAAGACCTTACCACTTTAGTGATTTCACAGTTAAAAGTGAAATGACTAGATAAATCATTGTAAAGTGAGTTAAAGAATAATTCTGTTTTTCCTTATGAGAAAAGGAAAACAGTTCTAGAAGGGAAAAAAATATAGAAGTATTAAAAGTTTCCAAGTGACACTGGCATTGAATCTGGATGTCTTTCACACACATACATACACACATACATACATACACACACATACAGACACACACATAAACATACAACTTAACTTACCTCATGATAATGAGGAGAGCATTGTTTACAAATGGAAACAAATTTCAAAAAGAGAATTTAATCATACACTATCGTAGATGCTTAAAAAATCACTTGGTTTGTATCTATTTTGTTTGCTCTGGAGACACTAAGTATATGTTAAATTTTCACAAAATATTAACACGCATACTGGACTTTGACATCTAGTTTTGGTTTGGAGTGATTTTTCTGCTACTCCAGGTGTTTCTTACTCTTATTCTTACTCTTAGAACCGTAAGAAATGTCTCTGTTCTACAATGCTAGTTTATGGTGAAGGTATTTTGAGGCAAATGAAGCCTGATTACAATCCAGTAAATGAAACTACCAAGTCAATGCAAAGGCTTCACTACAACTGAGATTTTTGTCCTACAATGATTTTTTTCCACATTGTTCAGTGCAGAAACAACCTAATAGCTTCTTTCCTGTAGCTGAGTGGTTATTATTATGTGGTTATTCTCATGTTTTTAAAATATCTCCAAAGGCTCCACCTTTAGATGAAGTTTAAATAGTCTGTAAAAAACACTAACAAAGGGAAAACACAAAATGTGGTTTTCCCTCCTGAGGTATAAACTGGGAGAACACATACTGTGCAAAAATAATACATGCGTACATCTCTTTTAAAAACAATACAATATTCCACAAACTCAGAGTCTTTGAATAAGAATAGGCTTTTGCCCACTGGGATGCTAAATTTGCATATCACTGGCCAAGTGCAGCACAGGTGCCAAGGGTGATTTCTGGATGAAGGTGTCACCCATGAAGTGACAAAAATTGACTCTTTGCATGTCTACTTCCCTCCTGCTGGTAACTAAGTAATACTGTTACTTGGCTGATTTCCTAATAAACTACACGTGGGCAGGTGTTGAGGTTGTGCCATTACAAATCATCGTCTGTTAGATCAAAGTGCAGAGAGAAGAACAGCAGGTGTGCAGTATTAATAGCTACATTTATCTCCCCAGTCACTTAATAATTGCTTCTTGTGTGGCTTCCTTATAGCACTGTATTTCATGGACTCCAAAAGCATTTTGATGAAGCTTAATGGGTTCCATGCTGGCAGAATTCTCATGTGCTAAGTGTTGGGTGTGTGTGTTTCATTTCCTAATGAAACACTGGTGTATCAAACAGATACGGGGGGGGGGGGGGCGGCTTCCCTGGTGGCGCAGTGGTTGAGAGTCCGCCTGCCGATGCAGGGGACGCGGGTTCATGCCCCGATCCGGGAAGATCACACATGCCGCGGAGCGGCTGGGCCATTGAGCCATGGCCGCTGAGCCTGCGCGTCCGGAGCCTGTGCTCCGCAATGGGAGAGGCCACAACAGTGAGAGGGAACCACTTGTGAGTGAGTTATCATTCATGTTGCTCTTCTGCGAGCAGATATTAGCATTTACCTTTATATTTTTAATATGTGCTTGAAAATAAAATTATACATTCATCCTATTTTTATAAATATTTTCCCATATAAATATTTATAAATGTTGCTGACATTTATCAGTTGCCTTCTGTGTATCAACCAGATACTTATTTAGGCTTTTATATATGTATAGTTTTAGAAGAATTCTTTTGTGTAGATTATTATATAATTATAAGCAATAGTATCATTGGCTATAATTGTAATCAAGTATTGAAGAATAACAGGCTAAAATTGTTTGCCTTTTCCATCTTGAGAGACTTAAAAGTTTAATTATAGCATCCTACTGGATGAGGAAAACCTTTTATAGTTATAGGCAAATAGAAGATATAGAGCACAGGGTTCAATTTTGGAAATTTTGGTAGTTTTCTAGTTCTATGTGCAATAATATATTAGTGGCTGAATTTTCCAGTGTACATTGTGATTCTGATATAAAACTTAAACTGCATTTGATTATGTGTGTATTTGCATGTGTTTTTGTATTTTACAAAATCAATAGAAAGCCTAGGAGAGGAAAACAGGATGGGGGAACATTGTGAGATGTTATTTGTGTTGTATGTAATGAGCACACACTTGTAGCCTACTGTTGTGGAGATTCTGATGAACTTGAATAAATATGCTATTCCTGTATTCCTTTCTAGCCCTTTCTACCAGTATAGGCCAGGTAATTCATGTATTTATAATTATTTCTGGACTTCCATGTGGCTGTTTCTCAAATAATGGCTTTCTTGGCTTTGAAAATGTCACTACATCTGTCTCCTTCTAACATCCTGAGATGTAAATATTAGAACACACTGAATTAAAAATGGAAAATAATCAACATTCTATGTGTTCGGACTTTAACATAAATATAAAGCAATTTTTTTCTTTTGGACCTACTATTGTTTGCAGTGATGGAATGTCATTCAACAATATATTAAAATGTATAAAAATATAAAATCTAATACAAGTTATAGAAACCATCACCTTTTCTAGGTTTTTTTTCAAATGTCTAAATAGTTTAATGCAAATTTGGAAGTTTAATTTCAGTAAAATTTTTAGAAAATAAATAATTGTTGCTCCCATATATTCAAAAGTGTTAAATTTTGACCCCAGGGCATAGTGAAACATTGATATATTTGCTTGTATAAAAAAGGTTAAATCATTTTTATCTTTTCGCCTTTCTCCAAGTAAGTCTCTGTGCTTGCTTCCTAACTGTCCAAACCCTTTCATCACAACTATACTCCAGTAAGATGTGCAAGAAGACGGAGCTGTACTGGTGTCTTCTGAAATTAGCACTTGCAGTTTGAGCAATTGCCTTCAGAGGACATCAGTGTCCTGTTGTCTTGACACCTGTTGGAGAGATTACGAGTCCTCCACCCAAGCCATCCTCCCCTTCTCTAGTAGTCGGATTGTGGCTAAACATTTTCTAGGCTTTCTTGTAGTTAAGTGAGTCCACGTGACTAGATCTCATCAATAAAATGGGAGAGGAAGTGATGTGAGTAATCTTTGAAACAAAGCTTTTAAGATGGATAGTTGCCTCCTCCATTTTCTCTCTCTTTTGCTGGCTGGATGAAGATGACAGTGAGGCAGTAGCAATTGGGGGGAGCCACAGATGTAAAGAGGCTGGGTCATTGAATATTAATGCAGCTCTTGTTGGCCAGAAATAAATACCATGGACTGTTACCTAAAAAGAAAAGAAACATCTATTATAATAAATTCCCCCAATATACATTTCTGAGTATATTTATTCTACTGTATAACATATACTGTTATATATTTGTTACAGCATTTTAATTTAAGCCAAATGATACAATGCCAAGGTATGAAACATAGACTAAAATCAAGGCAAACATAGAGACCCAGCAGGGCCAATTATTAACTCAAGTCCACAAATGGTGGATGTTTTGAGCATTATGCTGAGATGATTTTGAGAATTCCTTAGGCTGCAGCCCTACAGACT
This sequence comes from Grampus griseus, assembly GCF_964374135.1. Lineage (NCBI taxonomy): Eukaryota > Metazoa > Chordata > Mammalia > Artiodactyla > Delphinidae > Grampus > Grampus griseus. Next base: position 101,744,361 of record NC_138998.1, read on the forward strand.
GCTGTGATCAATCAGCACAGCTGTCATGACAAGTGAATATAGAATGGTTACAAGTGTTCCACATATTTGCCAAAACTGAATTAAATACATTAGTGACTGTCTTGTCTGTAAAATTAAAACATTATTAAGTATTAACACACACAACATGAAATATAGGACAGCTTTGTCTTTAGAGATTTGGAAGCATCAGTTTTTTTAATATTTAATGTTTTCCACAATAATGATATGCCTATTAACTTCCTTTCCTATAATATCATGGTTTCTTTCTTCCCTCCATTCTTTCCCTCAAACCAAAAGTTTGAAAATTTAACATGAATCCTCTTTTTCTTCTGTATAGTTTTGGAAGATTGAAGCTTAGAACTTTTTTTTTAAAAAACAAACTATGGAATCTATCAAGGACTACTATAATTTAACATATTTAACATTCTTAATAATGTAATGTAGACTTTGAAGATACATGTATTGCAGGGAATATTATGAGGAGAAAAATGTGTTGAGTTTAGCACATCATACTCAACCCACCCAGGGAATGAGAGTAGAGCTTTATGTTTCAGTTTATTGAGAGGAGAGCTCTCAGTGGATATTTAAGATGGGAGTTGTGAAGAAGAAAGGATAAAAGGGGATAAGGAGAATTACGGGTGAGAGTGGCTGGCTCTGAGGGAGGGGAGATCCCTCTGTGTGGTAAGGGCACAGGAGTTTAGTCAGCCCCCGTCAGGATTAGCACTGCAGCACCTCGTGGCACTCAGGTGAGAGTGACAGGACTTTGGAGGGCAATAGCTGTAACATGCATATAGGGAGTCTGAACATAAGGTGCGGATGCTCCAGCCTCTGCAAAGACTGCTGTGCCCAAGCTTTGCATTGCAGAGCAGAGTTGCCTGTCCTCAATGGACCCCTTAGGCGAGGGTGATGGGCATTGTAGGGGCTCTGAGGCTGCACTGAATGATAAAGTTCCTTCCCTCATTTCTTGTAATACCACAGATGTTTATTTATACTTTTAGGCCACTCTAATAGGAAGGAAGAGAGAAATAGGCTTAAAACATACCTGAGATAATAATTCTCACACCTTGAAGAGTGGGAGTTGGGAGTTATCTTTATATCGGTTGAGAAAAATCCATGTGGAGTGAAATTTACTCCTGGCACCTATGAAAAATGTAAGATCTCTGAATTCATCATTCAGTTTCATCCGAAGTGACTTCTGCAGTAGGAAGAGAGATCAGTGTCAGTATAAAAGTTCTGTATTGACCTTTCTTTGTTTTTACATTATAATATAATCACTATATTTAATGATTTGCTTATGTAAGACATTAAATTAGGGAAAACAGGGCAAGGGACATAAGGAGACTTTATACTATTTTGCAGTTTTCTTGTAGGTCTAAAATTAGTTCAAAATAAAATGTTAAAAATTAAAAGACACAAGTAGTCAGAAATCAATCTTGGCTTGGAGTTATTTAGTATAGTATTTTAAAAATCTCAATGGTCTTTATAGTCCCTACAATAAAGCATAGGAATACAATAAACTACTAAAATATAGGTTTATTAGGATGTTTATCAAGAAAGTCTGAGTTATCAAGAAATAATACTTTCATATTAGCACAAAAGTTGTTATAAAAATTATTTTACAAGGTCGGCTTCAGTGGGGAATTTACCAGAGGAACATCAAAAAAGACCCCAGGGAAATCGGGTGCTTGTGTACATGTTTGTTGAACAGAGTTGTTGGTGGAGGTTTACTGGAGTTTAAGAAGTACTGTAGAAACATGGGGAGTTAGTAAGGACAAGTTTCAGAGGTAGGTGAGCATTGGCAGAGGACACTCTGTAGGGCATGAATCTCAGCTGAAAGATAAGAGGGAGGCTGAGATTTGGTCTAGGAATTTACAAGTGAGAATTTCATTTCAGTGTATGATGGAAAAACAAACTAATTTGTAAGGCGAATTTTGCCTGTGGTGTTTATGTCTCTAAGTGTTTATTGGGGTGGTCCTGGGGTAGAATTGACTTTAATTTGAAAAGAATTAAAAGTCATTAAATCATCAGAGCAATCAATTGTCAAAAAAAATTGACATTCGAATAAAACAACATATACAGCAATATAGACATACAGATGTGAAAAGAACACTTGGGTCAAATAGTCACCTTAGACTATCCCAGCATGAAAGTATGGCCCTTGGTTGGTGGACAGTAGGTGAAGATGCACTTGGCATCCAGGGTTAGAAGAAAGCAAGCCTGTGATCTCATTGAAAACCAGTTAGTAGTCCATTTGCCTGGAAATCTGAGGAGCCTATAGAGATGGACACTCTGGGATTTTGACTTGGTTCCTCTCACTATCTCTTAGAGCACTGGTTAGAAAAATGTGGTCACTAGGCCATCTCCTTAACCTGTGCCTGGGAACTTAAAAGAAATGCACCACCCCAGTCTTACTGGATCAGAAACTTTGTGGTGTGGCCCAGCGATATGTGTTTAACAAGCCGTCCAGGGGTCTATGATGCAGTCAAGTTTGAGAACTCCTGTCTCAGAATAAGTCACCTCCACTTACACCAGTGAACTTTATTCTGTAGACACTCACTCACAGCTCACTAGTTTTTAACCTTTTCTTATGTACCTATTAGGTCTACAGTGAAATTTTAATCTAAATCTTTACATCAGGACTTTTAAAATCCAATCTGTTCATATTTTTTCCCTGCAAATCCTATCAAAATGACAAAGAACATTTTCACCCTGTCAGTTGTTAACATTAGAAAAACTTATGGTAGAAAAATAATAAAGTTGTCAGAGTTGTTGGAGGATATAAAGAACTAGGGTTATTTTCATCTGTTAAGTAACTGATTGAATTGACAGCACACCAAAAATTTTGCAACACGTTGTATTGTACATTGGGTGGAATGAATTAATTTACAAAAGAGTTCAGTACATTGTCATATGTAAGCATTCCTAGCAAGACTTGACTTGCACCTGTTAAACTATTTCAAAGAATAAAAACTGCCTGTGCACTCAAGTCAGAAAATTCTACTCACTCCACTGTGAGGTAAGATGCAATTGGCAACTTACAGACAGATCAGCAACCAATCCTTTCCCCAGTGTCACTTAAAATAACTAACTTTTTTTTTCCTATCAGGAAAAAAAATCAACCAGCAATCTGTCACGTTTTGCATTTGCATTTGCCAAGCAGCTGTATTTACAGAAAGCAATGGCCTAATTTTTGAAATCTTGATTTCTAATTGAGCAGTTTGGTGGTCTAATGATTTTAGTTTGTGAAACTCATAAAATGCATGGGCCAAAGTAGCTTGAACCTTTTCCCTCTTTCTTCTCTTCCATGGTCTCATTATTTATAATGAGTCTTCCCAGAAACCTTTCAGTGTGTTTCTTGCTGAGTGCATGGACATTGGCGAAGCGGGGAGATAATCAACTCCAGGCTGGGACTTCGAAGCAGCGCCAACAAGCTACTCATGACTCCAGCAGATGTTTCTGCTTTGGGGGGCCAAAAGAAGTTTTATAGGGTTTTTCCTCCCTTTTGGGGAAAATTGCCAGAACAGTCAAGAAATGGGAAATATATAGGCCTGCTTGCATTTCCAAGTTGGGAGGGATATTATGTCCAATAAAAGGAGTCTCGAAGAGAGGAATTTCTGAAGACACCATCTCACAATAGCTATGTAAAATGTTCACCAGGAAAAAGAGGAACCAAGAAAAAGTTCACCTGGCTTCAGGTTCCTCTGTATACTGAAAACTGTGTGAATGTTAGAGGAGTTAGAAATAATACCCATTTATAGTAAAAACACACCTGGGAGTCAATAAGGACTTCTCCCCATCCCCTACCAAAAGACACAGATGCAGGACTCTAAATTTCTTCACCGCCTTTTTCATTTTTCTGTCTTTCTTAAAGTAATTTAAATTGTGAGTCCAACTGAGGGAGAGAATTTTGCAGAAGGGCTCTAAGTCTTTTTTTCTTTTAAATTGACTACATACCACATAGTAAAATTTTGTTTCTGAAAAGAGCAAAATTAACAAACATTTTCCTTGAATGTGGAGATCTGAGATTTAAAGCTGTCATAGATTAATTTCCTTGATTTTGATGGTGTTTTGGATCTTGAGAAAAGTCTATGTGCAAAATCATGTGATAAACATCAGAGAGAACAGGTCACATGAGACGCGCGTGAAGTGAAACCACGGAGCTGTGCTGTGCTCTAGTTCCGGGGGTCAAAAGTTTCACTATTCAAACAGAGTCCAAAATATGAGGGAGAGAGAAGGTTACTAATCCCCTTGCTAGACTTGTTTATGTAACTGGTGGTAAAGAGGATGAGCTTAGAGAAGAAGGCTGCTGTAATTCTCCAGGGCTTTTCTGTGTAACAAAACTGTCTGCTAAGAACCAGGAATAGTGAGCTACTACAAAGCCATTCTGATAACCCTCAACTGAATTATTTTTTTCTGATATTGTATGCTCAAAGCCATGTAGAAACAATGAACACAGGGCGTATGATTAACTAGAAATAGTAGTGTAGTCCATCTGTTTAGTAACTCAAATTTACTCATAATTAGTCACAGCTTATGTTTCATATGCTTGACAAAAGAAAAGAGTTTGAGATGCTTCCACTGAGAAATTGCACTGTGAAGGAAGTGTATCATACACCTATTAAAGTTCTGATAGGACGTTGTTGTCTTTAATATCCATTAGCTGGTTTATTGTTAAAGATGGGACTGTTAATTGAGGTCCTAGTAAACCTCTAGGAACCTCCCCTTGATCTCTGAGAGGAGGCAACTTCTACTTGTTATATGTGCTATATAACTTTTTAGTGGGATCTGAATTATCTAGTTTTTTCCAACTTCATCTAAGTTAAGACTTGAAGGATGAGTCAGACTCTGGCTAAACTGAGAAGAAATAGCCCACCAAACTGGGGAAATGTGTAGAAAGACTCAGAGTTGAAACAAAAGTATTTGAAAAATAAAATTTATACACACAAATATCGCATAGATTGTAAGGAAATGGAAAAAGATGCAACTAGTGAGTTCTGTAGGGAAGGACAAAAGTGGGCCCCCAGACCATAATAAATGGGTTAGAGGAAAACAAAACCAGTTTCAGTGTAGCCAGTTGCAAGGTTGTTCTTGGAACAAGATGTTACCCTGAGTGGAGGAGTGATAGTGAGAATTAGAGGTAAGCTGATGGAGATAAAGAATATTCAAGAGTTTTAATTGATCAGACTTGCTCATTGACCATATGTGGGAATGATGGAGAAGGAAAGTCAAAGATTATTTCTAGTTCCTGGCTTGAGCAATTGGTTGGATGGGAATACCATTCACTAAAACATTTGCAGGTATGAAGGGAAAGATAGATTCACTCCTAGCACTTGACTATAGAACAGTTATTTCTAGGCATCCTCAATGTGTATATGTGTTCTCAAACCTGTCCATGGTCATTGCATTTTCTTCTGTTCCAGCAACATCCCATAGGTGCAATAATCAAAGCCAGTCTGAGGGAGGCTGACGGCCAGTGCTGTGCTCCCCAACCGTGCTGACTTTCTGATTGTCTTCTGGGCACAGCAGCTACTTCTGCTGCTCCACAATGCCCATGGGTGCTGCTGCTAGCTCTTGGTGAAGAAATTGGGAAAGGTGCCTCTGCTCTAAATTATTGCCCCAAACCAAATCATCATGGGTTATAATTATGGCATTCAACATCTGGTTACATGTCCTCTTTGTTAGAATTTCAAAACTAGTTCTTGAAGATAGACCGAGACCAAAAGTCATCTCACTCCCTCCATTTCCCTTGCCATCTTCATCTCTTCTCCTGGTCACTTTGACTTTCCTTCTTCCCAGACTAAAACACAAAAACACCATGCACGTGTGTTCATGCGAAAAGACAAATGTCCATAGGGGTCACCTGCTTTCCAGTTCTGCAGAAAGCAAGAACACAAATCTTCCTTTGAGCTAAGTTAGGACACCTTGTTAAAGTATCAGCATCTTATGGGCTTTTTATGCCATGCAATCATGGATTACTGAAGAAGGGGTCCTTGAAGCTCAACTATACAGTGCTTCTCAAACTAACATGTGTGAGAATCACAGGGAGTCTTGTTAAAAGGTGATTTCTGAATCAGTGATTCCAGGGAGCAGGGCTTTGAGCCCGCATTTCTAACAAGGTTCAGAGTAATCTGTAGCACATGCTTTGAGAAGCAAAGTTCTAGTTTAGGCAATTTCCTCAGAGTACAGGTGAAGAAAAGAAGTCACAGGCATTTATTTAATGCAAGGCAGTGTGTTTGGTGTTGCTTACATATTAAGTTAGTGACAGTCTCTGGATTAGAAGAACCAACTTCCCTGACTCTCACTCCACTGTCTTTTCTGCCATAATCAACAATATTTACCTTGAGTAGATCTTCAAACACTGGTAATGTTTGTATCTCATTTTGGAATCTAGAGAAACCTTCTGCTACTCACTAAAGGAAAAGTCTCCCAAAAGAAGGTGATGAGGTCCATATTTGCTAATTTAGGGGGCTTTGTTTCTAATTAAAAAATGAAGATCTAATATTTTGCTAATCATCCATGATACTGTGTATGTGGTAGTTCATTAAAACCTTTGGAAATATACATGTAACAAATTTCCAAAGGTAAAGTAACTGCTTCATAGAATATGGTTTCATACTATCTATTAGAAAGATAACTATAAAATAAAACCCTGTGTGTTTATTTCCCTTTAAAGATAATTGAATTCAAAGTTCTGGTTTTAAAATTTGTTTTAATACATAGATGGAATTTTCCTGGAAGAAGGACACTCTGGTCAGGCAGGAAACCTTCTTCATTCACCTGTTATCCTGCAACTGTGCAGTGGGGAGGTTAATGAACCCTAAATCTGAGAGAGCACAAAAAATTGGGGTGCTGAAAACTGGAGTTCAGCAACACAAAAATAGGACTTTCCAGCAATAGATTGGGGGATTGCCCCCTCCAACGGAAATATCTGGTCACCAATTCATACCTGGATTTCTTTATGCCTCATCCTTCTCCTGACTCCTCCCTTCTTAATGCGGCTGCTCAGGTTTAAACAAGTGCTGGCAGGGAAGCAGATGGACTCCACTCATGAGCTGGGGAAGAGCCAGCAAGACTAATGCAAGGTGCTCCCTTCTGACCCTGAGGTGACTGCAAACTTGATCAAAAGGGATCTTTCTCTCTAGGGAGAAGAGATAATGCAGTCTTATTGCTGGCTGGAAACATGCCCTTTCTTCCCAAAGGCGGCCAGTTCAGCTGTGGTTTGCAGACCTCTGGAGTATGTGCTGACGCCATCAAACCCATATCCCCTGGAATGTCTCCTGGGATTCAAGCTCTGGCTAGAGAACAGAAATGAAGTAGCTGTTTCCAGCGATTTACAGTTCTCCTAAATATGAGAAGGAAAATGTGTGGGGACGTTTGAGCTCAGTAGGGTCCTCACTGAGCGTTTTAGAGAAGTTTCCATTGCTTCTGGCTGCATCTTGTACTTTTGCATCTCAATGAATATTCTACCATCTGAAACCTTTCAGACATACTAAATTCATTCCGAGAGGAAAAATCCTTTTTTGCGTGTGTGTGAAACAGCAGCATGTAATATTTATTGAAAATCTTAGAATGTCTTCTTAAATTAATATCTGATACAAAAAGAAGCCAACTGTAGAGCCAGGAGGTCAGACGATGTACACATATATTCTATTCATAAATCTATCCAAAAGAAGGGATTAAACAGCCCTTCACCTATATCTAAAAAGTTTGAGAGGGCTGTAAAAATGGAACATATTAACTGTGTCTATGAAAATTTATATATACATATAGCCCTAGGTTAAATCAAGCACTGGGCCTAAGGTAGAATATAAAATACTCATCATTTACTTTTTCTTTTGTAAGAGAATATGTTTCAGTAGAGGAATTCATTCAATATTTGCTACATATAATCCTTTAGCTGGGACATATGAATAGTACAGTAGGGAGGGAATTGATAGTGGTTATGAAAAAACAAAGACATAACATCAGTTTATGGGAATGGATCCAAAGTGATTTCTTTTTAACCACATAGAATCTCAGTAAATAATCTGTAAGCCCCTCCAGAATAACAGAAACACATTTAAAAATTATCTGGATAAAGACTAAAGTGAGTCTATCATATAAATTCAAGGACTCACAGATTATTATCATTGGGAAAAATTAGGTTTACTATTATTAGTTAATATAGTCTATAAACTGGTAAAGATTTCTACATGGTATTACTTACATATTTTAAACCAGTGAAGACATTTAGAGATTGCCGAGATCATATTGCTGTCTGGCAATAGATGTATAGAATGAACTATTCGGCTTACAGTGCGTTCTCAGATCCAAGATTTACCACTTATATTGCAGAATCTGTGCTAGTCATTGGTTGTTTGATTTTAATTATCTTTTATAAGTCTATAAAACAGTGAAACTGCATATCCTAAACAAGAATCAAGAACTGGTACCCTGTGGTCCTAAATAAACCCTCAGACATATTTTGTTTGGTAGCTCAGTATTGTTATGGTTGTTTTAAGGAAGTGTAATTTGATTAGGCTTAGCATTGATTTTCTAGTTTATGGAAGCCCCTGTCATTGCCTATTTTCTTACTCATAGCTTCTTCACACATTTAAATTAGTTGCCTAACCCTTGAGGGCATTAGAGTTTGCAATATGGCTTTATTATCAAGACTTCAAATGTTATAATCCTTCCCTTGATATTGCACACACTTTGAAAGCAACACAGTGTTTTCCTTGATTTCCTAGCACCAATTATCACAGTCTCTTAAATAAATGGACGTTTCTTTCATATATTCATCTAATCCACGAATCTTTACTATGCATCTATTCTGTTTTAGATAACATACTAGTCAATAAGGATAAGGATGTACAAGACAGTTCCAGAACCCACTCTCATAAATCTTGATGGTTAAGTGAGGAAGGATTTGTTTACTGATTGATAAAACGTGGCTATCTTAAATCCTCTGCTATATAACTTAGGAAAATAAAAGGGTTACTAGCCTCTTCCCAGAAGGAAATATATTAAAATAAGTAAATATGATGAGCTGAATTGTATCTTCTCATAATTCATGTTAAGTTCTAGCCCTCAGTACATTAAGGTGTCACTGTATTGGAGACAGAGTCTTTAGAGAAGTAGTTAAGTTTAAATGAGATCATTAGGGTGGACTCTAATCCAATATGACTGATAACTTTATAAGAAAAGGAAATTTGGAAACACACACAGAGGGAAGACCATGTGAAGACACTGGAAGAATCTGTATAGCAAGGAAAGAGGCTCCCAGAAGAAACCAACCCTGCTGACACCTTCATCTTGGACTTCTAGCCTCAAGAGCTGCAAGGGAATAAATTTTTGTTGTTTAGCCACCCAGTCTATGGTACTTTGTTGGTACTAGTGAAATAATACAGTGCGGGGGTTTTTGTTGTTGTTCTTATTTTAAATCACATTGGTGATTACTTAAGCAGTGGCTTTCAGCCTCATAGATAAGTGGCCTGATGGCATAATTTTCAGAGGCATCTTTTCTTACTGTCTTCTATGCCTTAACCAGTATGACACCAAAGGTTTTCCAGTTCTGTCATGATCCAGATCTGGAGATTCAGGAAAAAAGCTAGACACAAGTAAATCCTCAAGTATGAAGATATGGAGAAATTGGGACATCTGAACCAACAGTTCATTTTAAAAATTTATCTTAAGGAAATAACCAAACACACAAAGATTTAACCCTAAGAATTAATTATCTAAAGAAGTAAAATATCAAAATAAGCCAAATTTATTTTACCATCAAATAACATATTGTAGAAGTATATTTGTTTGTGTTGAAAGATATTTCCAATGTAAATTTCAGTGAAAGATGGTGTATATTAAGTTACTGATTTTGTAAAAAAAAAAAAAAGACAAATATGCGTAGAATGGTCAGAAATATACATACCAAAACATGTCACAGTGATTATCTCTGAGTGGGAATTCATAATTCCCAAAACTCAGATGCAACTAAGGTGCCCTTCAAGATGAGTCGACCAAATAAACTGCAGTACACCCAGACAATGGAATATTCTTAAACCATTAAAAAAAAAATGAGCTACCAAGCCATGAAAAACATGGAGAAACCTAAATACATACTACTAATTGTAAGAAGCTGATCTGAAAATGCTGCGTACTGTATGGTTTCAACTATATGGCATTCTGGAAAAGGCAAAACTGTGAAGACAGTAAAAAGGTCAATGATTGTCAGGGGATGGGGAGAGGTGGGGGTGGGGGGAGGAGGGTGGTGGAGGAATGAATAGGCAGAGCACAGAGAATTTTTAGGGCAGTTAAACTATTTTATATGATACTAAGTTGATATATACATGTCATCTTAAGTTTTTCCAAACTCGTAGAATGGACAACACCATAGTGGACAGTAATGTAAACTCTAGACTTTGGATGATTGTGATGTGTCAATATAGGTTCATTGGTTGTAACAAATGTACCACTCTGATGGAAGATGTTGATGATGATGGAAGCTATGCATGTGTGGAGTCTGGGGATATATGGGAAATCTCTGTACCTTCCACTCATATTGCTGTGAACCTAAAACTACTCTAAAAAAGTCTTCAAGTACAAAAGAAAGGCAATTTAGTTCTCAAAATAGTATAACTTATATGGCTTTGACATTTAAAATCATAACTTCTAAATTCTGATCAAAAGCCAATGAATTGGTTACCATATGCCTGAATATTTTTGGGAAGTTCAAGATAAATTCACCAGTAAGTGTAAATAGTTACAAACATATCCAAAATTGGATGTGATTTTCCTAGCTTACATAGTGACCACGTTCTCTGTAGCCCAGCTGAGTGTTCCTCTCTATTTCATTTAGGGATATTTATGCTGTATTTATATCTGTCATTCCTTCCCTTTCACTATCCATTTAATGTATCCTTGCCTGTCAATTCAACAAATATTTATTGAGCAGAGTACTCTGCTAGTTCTGCCGATTATGGAAAAATGAGAGGCCTAGTACAAACACCTAGGTAACCAAAGTAAATTGCAGAATGTGCAAATGACATAAGAGGATAATCAAGGGAATTCATAGTGAGAAAAATGAGAGCAAGTTTAAAAGTATGTGAAAAGACTTTTGAACTTTTGAAGGATGGGCAATATGTCAGTAACAGAAGTGGGGGCAATTATGATATAAAAATAGAAGGAATACTATAGGCAAAACAACAAAGGCAAGGGAACTTGGGACATGTTCTAGGTAAAATGAGTAGCCTATGTTGGTGGGAGGAAAAAATGAAAAAAAAAAGTTTTGGAAAAGAAGATTGGAAATGTTAGCGAGAAGATGTATAGTTGAACAAGACGGATTCCCTAGGATGTTCTTGGTAAGGAATATAGAAGTAATGGAAAACCAGTAAAGGAACTTAAGGTGTAAAGTGATTATTTAGAGATATCCATTAGCAAGATTAATTTGGTCACGTTTAAAGGATGAATTTGTAACAGAGGTCTTTAAATAGTGCAATATATATACTCAGTTTGACACACAACTGAGAAAATATACACAAATATTTTTGTAAGTGGAATCATATTTAATTTCCATATTTGTAACTATACTAAAGTAATTTTTATTTAATACAATTTTATTAAGAATTCTTTTGTCAAGAAAAATCTCCTTTAAGAACTGTATTCTCCTTTTTATAGTATGGATTCTTATATATAGATTTAAAGCAAATTAGATACACAATGAAGTAAAATCAGTTCCACAATGTTTAACAACTTATGTTTTGGCAACATTTAAAAAATACAAAAATGGGGCTTCCCTGGTGGAGCGGTGGTTGGGAGTCTGCCTGCTGATGCAGGGGACGCGGGTTCGTGCCCCGGTCCGGGAGGATCCCACATGCTGCGGAGTGGCTGGGCCCGTGAGCCATGCCGCTGAGCCTGCACGTCCGGAGCCTGTGCTCCGCAACGGGAGAGGTCACAACAGGGAGAGGCCCGCGTATCGCAAAAAAAAAAAAAAAAAAAAAAAATACAAAAATGATGAAGACATTATTCCTGTTGTTTAGTTCATCTTGGTCTCTTTTAAGTTTTAAACTCCTGGACTGCATGTCATTTCTTTGGGGGATTTTTTAAAAAGTTTATTCAGATATTTAGGTTGATTAAATGGAAGGTCAATAAAATCTATGGACTAATGATGTCACATAAAACCTAAAAATCATTGTATTTTACCTCTTTGAATGTTTATTCAAATTATGTCATAAGAGATGCATATGCATAAGAGACTATGGGCAAGTTCAAATTAAGTATGAAGCAATAGAGCTGTCTCATTCTTTTTCAATAGGAAAGCAGTGAACTTGACAGTGCTCAGAGGGAGGATAATGCAAACTTCACATTTCTGTTTAGAAGATAATTGTGCATACAAATCCCCTAAACTTGTACTAAGTGAATCGATTCTGTATTTGCTGCATAAGTCAATGGTCATGTGGTTGATTAAAGGCCAATAGCAATTATGCAGAGCATGATAATTTTATAGAAAAAATGTTTAATTTACTGACCAAAATCTAATTCATACCCTTTATCCAATCTACGAAGCCTGATATTTGAGAAAAAGCAGAATCGGTAATTATGAATATGGAGTTATAAATTCAATTTTAAACAAATTCTGTACTGTTCCTCAAGTTTTATATATCAAAAATAAAAGAGTACTGCTTACTTCTAACTAGTATTTTATGGGTCTTGAGGTTTTTCAGAGTAATCTTTTTGTTAAAAAATTAAGTTAGGCTTTGAATCAACAATGTGGCTCATATTGACAGCTGATCCCCATCTGATTTTTTTTTCTGTCCATGACAATGGGAGATGTTTGGTAGGACACATGATATTTGTTTTTTTCTCTGTTCTGCAAGCCTCATTTTTCCAAACATTTATTATACAAAATATTTTCTTGGTAGAGTAGTATAACTTCATTATAGGAAGATACAAAATTGAGAAAAGTATGACAAAAACACACAATATCCATACCATGTAAAAGTTTAACCACCATTCACAATTTAGTTTATTTTTGTGTTATGTTTTCTATGTGTCTAAATTATTTTTCAAAAAATTTAATATACTATAAAGTTTTATAACTTTGCCTTTTTCTATAATATGGCCTGTATAATTTCAAAATTATTATTAGTTATTAGCATTATACATTGTTATTAGCTGTTATTCAAAGGTATGCTATTTAATGACTATACAGAATATATTAGAGAAAAATTTTATTTTATTTAAAATCTCCAAAATTCTTGGATTTCTCTATTATAAATTTTCCCTACTGCAAATAACAATGCTACCACTATAAATACATAATTTAAGGCTCTTCTATTTTCTAGGTTAAATTATTATAAGCACAATTGTTAATTCAAATATTACAAACATATTTAAATCTTTTGAAAATTTTGTCAAAAGAAATTCTAGAGCTGATCTCCCTGTGCTATGCGGCTGCTTCCCACTAGCTATCTATTTTACGTTTGGTAGTGTATATATGTCCATGCCACTCGCTCACGTTGTCACAGCTTACTCTTCCCCCTCACTATATCCTCAAGTCCATTCTCATTCCTGTTTTGCCCCTGGGTTCTTCATGACCTTTGTTGGTATTTTTTTTCTTATATTCCATATATATGAGTTAGCATATGGTATTTCTTTTTCTCTTTCTGACTTACTTCACTCTGAATGACAGTCTCTAAGTCCATCCATCTCACTACAAATAACTCAATTTCGTTTATTTTTATGGCTGAATAATATTCCATTGTATATATGTGCCACATCTTCTTCATCCATTCATCTGTTAATGGACACTTAGGTTGCTTCCATGTCCTGGCTATTGTAGATAGAGCTGCAATGAATATTTTGGTACATGACTCTTTTTGAATGATGGTTTTCTCAGGGTATATGCCCAGTAGTGGGATTGCTGGGTCATATCATAGTTCTATTTTTAGTTTTTTAAGGAACCTCCATACTGTTCTCCATAGTGGCTGTATCAATTTACATTCCCACCAACAATGCAAGAGGGTTCCCTTTTCTCCACACCCTCTCCAGCATTTATTGTTTCTAGATTTTTTGATGATGGCCATTCTGACCAGTGTGAGATGATATCTAATTGTAGTTTTGATTTGCATTTCTCTAATGATTAGTGATGTTGAGCATTCTTTCATGTGTTTGTTGGCAATCTGTATATCTGCTTTGGAGAAATGTCTATTTAGGTCTTCTGCCCATTTTTGGATTGGGTTGTTTTTTTTTTTTTTTTTGTTACTGAGCTGCATGAGCTGCTTGTAAATTTTGGAGGTTAATCCTTTGTCAGTTTCTTTATTTGCAAATATTTTCTCCCATTCTGAGGGTTGTCTTTTGGCCTTTTTTATGGCTACCTTTGCTGTGCAAAAGTTTTTGAGTTTCATTAGGTCCCATTTGTTTATTTTTGTTTTTATTTCCATTTTTCTAGGAGGTGGGTCAAAAAGGATCTAGCTGTGATTTATGTCATAGAGTGTTCTGCCTATGTTTTCCTCTAAGAGTTTGATAGTGTCTGGTCTTACATTTAGGTCTTTAATCCATTTTGAGCTTATTTTTGTGTATGGTGTTAGGGAGTGTTCTAATCTCATACTTTTACATGTACCTGTCCAGTTTTGCCAGCACCACTTATTGAAGAGGCTGTCTTTTCTCCACTGTATATTCTTGCCTCCTTTATCAAAGATAAGGTGACCATATGTGCATGGGTTTATCTCTGGGCTTTCTATCCTGTTCCATTGATCTATATTTCTGTTTTTGTGCCAGTCCCATACTGTCTTGATTACTGTAGCTTTGTACTATAGTCTGAAGTCAGGGAGCCTGATTCCTCAAGCTCCATTTTTCGTTCTCAAGATTGCTTTGGCTATTCGGGGTCTTTTGTGTTTCCATACAAATTGTGAGATTTTTTGTTCTAGTTCTGTGAAAAATGCCAGTGGTAGTTTGATAGGGATTGCATTAAATCTGTAGATTGCTTTGGGTAGTAGAGTCATTTTCACAATGTTGATTCTTGCAATCCAAGAACATGGTATATCTCTCCATCTATTTGTATCATCTTTAATTTCTTTCATCAGTGTCTAATAATTTTCTGCATACAGGTCTTTTGTCTCCTTAGATAGGTTTATTCCTAGATATTATTCTTTTTGTTGCAATGGTAAATGGGAGTGTTTACTTAATTTCTCTTTGAGATTTTTCATCATTTGTATATAGGAATGCAAGAGATTTCTGTGCATTAATTTTGTATCCTGCTACTTTACCAAGTTCATTGATTAGCTCTGGTAGTTTTCTCGTAGCATCTTTAAGATTCTCTGTGTATAGTATCATGTCATCTGCAAACAGCGACAGCTTTACTTCTTCTTTTCCAATTTAGATTCCTTTTATTTTTTTTTTTCTTCTCTGATTGCTGTGACTAAAACTTCCAAAACTATGTTGAATAACAGTGGTGAGAGTGGGTAGCCTTATCTTGTTCTGGATCTTAGTGGAAATGGTTTCAGTTTTTCACCATTGAGGACGATGTTGGCTGTGAGTTTGTCATATATGGCCTTTATTATGTTGAGGAAAGTTCCCTCTATGCCTACTTTCTGGAGGGTTTTTATCATAAATGGGTGTTGAATTTTGTTGAAAACTTTCTCTGCATCGATTGAGATGATCATATGAATTTTCTCCTTCAATTTGTTAATATGGTTTATCAGATTGATTGATTTGCGTATATTGAAGAATCCTTGCATTCCTGGGATAAACCACACTTGATCATGGTGTATGATCCTTTTAACGTGCTGTTGGATTCTGTTTGCTAGTATTTTGTTGAGGATTTTTGCATCTTTGTTCATCAGTGATATTGGCCTGTAGTTTTCTTTTTTTGTGACATCTTTGTCTGGTTTTGGTATCAGAGTGATGGTGGCCTCGTAGAATGAGTTTGGGAGTGTTCCTCCCTCTGCTATATTTTGGAAGAGTTTGAAAAGGAAAGGTGTTACCTCTTCTCTAAATGTCTGATAGAATTTGCCTGTGAAGCCATCTGGTCCTGAGCTTTTGTTTGTTGGAAGATTTTAAACCACAGTTTTAATTTCAGTGCTTGTGATTCGTCTGTTCATATTTTCTATTTCTTCCTCATTCAGTCTGGAATGTTGTTCATTTCTAACAATTTGTCCATTTCTTCCAAATTGTCCATTTTATTGGCATAGAGTTGCTTGTAGTAATCTCTCATGATCCTTTGTATTTCCACAGTGTCAGTTGTTACTTCTCCTTTTTCATTTCTAAGTCTACTGATTTTTAAGTCTTCTCCCTTTTTTTCTTGATGAGTCTGGGTAATGGTTTATCAATTTTGTTTATCTTCTCAAAGAACCAGATTTTAGTTTTATTGATCTTTGCTATCATTTCCTTCATTTCTTTTTCATTTATTTCTGATCTGATCTTTATGATTTCTTTCCTTCTGCTAACTTTGGGGTCTTTCTGTTCTTCTTTCTCTAATTGCTTTAGGTGTAAGTTTATGTTGTTTATTTGTGATGTTTCTTCTTTCTTAAGGTAGGATTGTATTGCTATAAACTTCCCTCTTAGAACTGCTTTTGCTGCATCCCATAGGTTTTGGGTCGTTGTGTTTTCATTGTCATTTGTTTCTAGGTATTTTTTGCTTTCCTCTTTGATTTCTTCAGTGATCTCTTGGTTATTAAGTAGTGTATTGTTTAGCCTCCATGTGTCTGTATTTTTTACAGGTTTTTTTCCTGTAATTGATATCTAGCCTCATAGCGTTGTGGTCAGAAAAGATACTTGATATGATTTCAGTTTTCTTAAATTTACCAAGGCCTGACTTATGAGCCAAGATATGATCTATCCTGGAGAATGTTCCATGAGCACTTGAAAAGAATGTGTATCTGTTGTTTTTGGATGGAATGTCCTATAAATATCAATTAAGTCCATCTTGTTTAATGTATCATTTAAAGCTTGTGTTTCCTTATTTATTTTCATTTTGGATGATCTGTCCATTGGTGAGAGTGGGGTGTTAAAGTCCCCTACTATAATTGTGTTACTGTCGATCTTCCCTTTTATGGCTGTTAGTATTTGCCTTATGTATTGAGGTGCTCTTGTGTTGGGTGCATAAATATTTACAATTGTTGTATCTTCTTCTTGGATCGATCCCTTGATCATTATGTAGTGTCCTTCTTTGTCTCTTGTAATAGTCTTTATTTTAAAGTCTATTTTGTCTGACATGAGTTTTGCTACTCCAGCTTTCTTTAATTTCCATTTGCATGGAATATCTTTTTCCATTCCGTCACTTTCAGTCTGCATGTGTCCCTAGTTCTGAAGTGGGTCTCTTGTAGACAGCATATATATGGGTCTTGTTTTTATAACCATTCAGCGAGTCTGTGTCTTCTGGTGGGAGCATTTAATCCATTTACAGTTAAGGTAATTATATGTATGTTCTTATTCCCATTTTATTAATTGTTTTGGGTTTTTTATTGTAGGTCTTTTCCTTCTCTTGTGTTTCCTGCCTAGAGAAGCTCCTTTAGCATTTGTTGTAAAGCTGGTTTGGTGGTGCTGAACTCCCTCAGCTTTTGCTTGTCTGTAAAGGTTTTAATTTCTCCATTAAATCTGAATGAGATCCTTGCTGGGTAGAGTAATCTTGGTTGTAGGTTTTTCTACTTCATCACTTTAAATATGTCCTACTCCCTTCTGGCTTGCAGAGTTCCTGCTGAAAGATCAGCTGTTAACCTTATGGGGATTCCCTTGTGTGTTATTTGTTGTTTTCCCTTGCTGCTTTTAATGTTTTCTTTGTATTTAATTTTTGATAGTTTGGTTAATATGTGTCTTGGTGTATTTCTCCTTGGATTTATCCTGTATGGGACTCTCTGTGCTTCCTGGACTTGATTATTTCCTGTCCCATATTAGAGAAATTTTCAACTATTATCTCTTCAAATATTTTCTCAGTTCCTTTCTTTTTCTCTTCTTCTTCTGGGACTCCTATAATTTGAATGTTGGTGTGTTTAATGTTGTCCCAGAGGTCTCTGAGACTGTCCTCAGTTCTTTTCATTCTTTTTTCTTTATTCTGCTGTGCAGTAGTTATTTCCACTATTTTATCTTCCAGGTCACTTATCCGTTCTTCTACCTCAGTTATTCTGCTATTGATCCCTTCTAGAGAATTTTTAATTTCATTTATTGTGTTGTTCATCATTGTTTGTTTGCTCTTTAGTTCTTCTAGGTCCTTGTTAAACGTTTCTTGTATTTTGTCTCTTCTATTTCCAAGATTTTGGATCATCTTTACTATCATTATTCTGAATTCTTTTTCAGGTAGACTGCCTATTTCCTCTTGATTTATTAGGTCTGGTGGGTTTTTACCTTGCTCCTTCATCTGCTGTGTGTTTTTCTGTCTTCTCATTTTGCTTAACTTACTGTGTTTGGGGGTCTCCTTTTCGCAGGCTGCAGGTTCATAGTTCCCATTGTTTTTGGTGTCTGTCCCCAGTGGCTAAGGTTGGTTCAGTGGGTTGTGTAGGCTTCCTGGTGGAGGGGACTATACCTGTGTTCTGGTGGATGAGGCTGGATCTTGTCTTTCTGGTGGGCAGGTCCACGTCTGGTGGTGTGTTTTGGGGTGTCTGTTGCCTTATTATGATATTAGGCAGCCTCTCAGCTAATGGATGGGGTTGTGTTACTGTTTTGGTAGTTGTTTGGCACAGGGTGTCCAGCACTGTAGCTTGCTGGTCGTTGAGTGAAGCTGGGTGTTGGTGTTGAAATGGAGATCTCTGGGAGATTTTCAACGTTTGCTATTACTTGGAGCTGGGAGGTCTCTTGTGGACCAGTGTCCTGAAGTTGGCTCTCCCACCTCAGAGGCACAGCACTGACTCCTGGCTGGAGCACCAAGAGCCTTTCATCCACACAGCTCAGAATAAAAGGGAGAGAAAATAGAAAGAAAGAAAGAAAGAAAGAGGATAAAATAAAATAAAATAGAGTAAAATAAAATAAAGTTATTAAAATAAAAATAATTATTAAGAAAAAAAATTTTTAAGTAAAAAAAAAAAAAAAAGGGCAGACAGAACCCTAGGACAAATGGTGAAAGCAAAGCTATACAGACAAAATCACACACAGAAGCATAGAGATACACACTCACAAAAATACAAAAATGGGAACAAATAATATATCTTTGCTCCCAAAGTCCACCTCCTCAATTTGGGATGATTCGTTGTCTATTCAGGTATTCCACAAATGCGGGGTACATCACGTTGATTGTGGAGATTTAATCTGCTGCTCCTGAGGCTGCTGGGAGAGATTTCCGTTTCTCTTCTTTGTTTGCACATCTCCCGGGGTTCAGCTTTGGATTTGGACCCACCTCTGCATGTAGGTCTCCTGAGGGCATCTGTTCTTCGCTCAGACTGGACAGGGTTAAAGGAGCAGCTGATTCGGGGGCTCCGGCTCACTCAGGCCAGGGGGAGGGAGGGGCACGGAGTGTGGGGCGAGCCTGCGGTGGCAGAGGCCGGCGTGATGTTGCATCAGCCTGAGGCGCACCGTGCGTTCTCTGGGGGGAGTTGTCCCTGGATCATGGGACCCTGGCAGTAGCGGGCTGCACAGGCTCCCGGGAGCGGAGGTGTGGAGAGTGACCTGTGCTTGCACACAGGCTTCTTGGTGGCGGCAGCAGCAGCCTCAGAGTTTCATGCTGGTTTCTGGGGTCCGCGCCAATAGCCGTGGCTCGTGCCCGTCTCTGGAGCTCCTTTAAGCGGCGCTCTTAAACCCCTTTCCTCTCCACCAGGAAACAAAGAGGGAAGAAAAAGTCTCTTGCCTCTTTGGCAGTTCCAGACCTTTTCCCGGACTCCCTCCTGGCTAGCTATGGCGCACTAGCTGCCTTCAGGCTGTGATCACGCAGCCAACCCCAGTCCCTTCCCTGCAGTCTGACCTCTGAAGCCTGAGCCTCAGCTCCCAGCCCCCGCCAATTCCGGCAGGTGAGCAGACAAGCCTCGGGCTGGTGAGTGCTGGTCGGCACCGATCTTCTGTGGGGGAGTCTCTCCGCTTTGCCCTCCGCAACCCTGTTGCTGCGCTCTCCTCCATGGCTCCAAAGCTCCCCCCTCCGCCACCCGCAGTCTCCGCCCGCAAAGGGGCTTCCTAGTTTGTGGAAACCTTTCCTCCTTCACAGCTCCCTACCACTGGTGCAGGTCCCATCCCTATTCTTTGTCTCTGTTTTTTCTTTTTTCTTTTACTCTACCCAGGTACGTGGGGAGTTTCTTGCCTTTTGGGAGGTGTGAGGTCTTCTGGCAGTGTTCAGTAGGTGTTCTATAGGAGCAGTTCCACCTGTAGATGTATTTCTGATGTATCTGTGGGGAGCAAGGTTATCTCCGCGTCTTACTCTTCTGCCATCTTGAAGCGCTCCCTATGATTGTACTTTTTTTTTTTTTTTTTTTTTTTTGCGGTACGCGGGCCTCTCACCTTTGTGGCCTCTCCCGTTGCGGAGCACAGGCTCCGGATGCGCAGGCTCAGTCGCCATGGCTCACGGGCCCAGCTGCTCCGTGGCATGTGGGATCCTCCCGGACCTGGGCACGAACCCGTGTTCCCTGCATCGGCAGGCGAACTCTCAACCACTGCGCCACCAGGGAAGCCCTATGATTGTACTTTGATGGTGGAACTAATAGACAATGCTGGTAGCTTAGAGAGACACCATGGACACCTCCAAGATGTTGGAGTGAATACTGGAACAGTGGAGTTCTCATTAACAGAGATAAAATGAAGAGTGGCATAAAACGTTCTGAGAGTGAAAATCAGAAATTTTGTTTAGACATGTTAAGTTTGAAAAATTTATTGGATATCTAAATGGAGATTGTTGAACAAGATGTTAGATATATGAATCAGGAGTTCATGGGAAGTGGTCTGCCCAGAGAAGTAAATTTGAGAATCATCATCATATGAATTGCATTTAAAACCATGAGAATGGATGAATCACCTATAAAGTGAGAATAAATAATGAGAAAAAGTCCTGCATAAACTCTCAAGTAAAGGAGCTGTACTCTGAGAAAATGATGGTCTGCAAAGTAAGGGAAGAATTAATAAGCTTTGGAAAGAAAGCATTTCAGGAATGACAAATCATCAGCTGTATTAAATCCTCAGGATGATTCAACATATTCACCTGAGAATTGGCCATTGCATTTAGCAAAGTGAAAGTCAGTTTTGACCTTGACACAATCTTATTTTAGTTCAGATAAAAGATTAAGATTTTTGTATTATAGGGTTGAACTATTTTTCTTTCTGTTTACCTGAGGATGTATATTTTAAGAAATTATCTTTTGCCTATGTTGTTGGTAGAAACAAAGCAAAACCAAAATCTTAACATTAAGAAATCAAAGCACAGCTGTTATTCTATTAATGAAAAATATAATTGAAGCAGCGAAAATTTGGAGAAAGACAACTAAACGATCAAGACAGTTTACAGTAGGTTAAGATTAGACTATCTTAGCCTAAAAAGATGAAGACAAAAAAGTCTAACATATTTGTAGATATGACATAGAAAGAATAAAATTTATGGGATTTACCTAAATTCCTGGATTTATGTCACTTAGCAGGTACCCTTTTATGTTTGGAAAATGATGTGTTTAGTTATAATAAACACAGACACACAATGTGATCATTTAAAAGGATTTAAAAGGTATAACCATATATTGATTTAATCATCATCTCACTTTCCTTCACTCAGGTAGTAACCTCACTCCCCTTTTATCTAATTTAGGTCAATGGTCTTCGATTGTAATCAGTCATTTGCCTCAGAGTCTTCACTCTCTGGCTTCTTTGCCCTTTATTATACCCACCTAGAAAATATCAATACTAGTTGCATAAAACTCTGCATATACTACCCCATCATCTTGCCCAGCTGAATAAACAA
This sequence comes from Grampus griseus, assembly GCF_964374135.1. Taxonomy (NCBI): domain Eukaryota; kingdom Metazoa; phylum Chordata; class Mammalia; order Artiodactyla; family Delphinidae; genus Grampus; species Grampus griseus. Next base: position 101,766,196 of record NC_138998.1, read on the forward strand.
TGTTAGAAGGAAACATACATCCATGCTGATTTGTTTCCTTTAAATTCATGACTCCTTATACAAAACTGGTCCTTAGTGTAACCTGTTAAGTTTCTGTTATATTTACTCTCCTATATAAGAAGACTCTTCCATCTCTTTTCTTTTGTTCTCAAATGCCAAGTAATTCCCTCTCCATCCCATTTTCAGCTGGTGGCAATGCTTCTGATTTCTCTATTAAAAATCATTATTAAAAATCAGAAAAAGCAAAACCAAAAACTACCACATGCTTCTTCCAACAGATCTACCAACTTATTCCATCTGTATCCATATACTCTGTTTTCTATTTTGCCACAATGAAGCTAATGTGTGTACTCCTGCCTAAGCTAGTCTATCCATGTGTGCACTACATTCCATCCTTCTTGCCCTCCAAAAATATACCAGCTTTTCAATTATTCCCACTGTATTTGGTATCAACATTTCCCTCTTTAGTGATAATTGCCAGGTAAATACACAGTTATTTGGTCCATCTTAAAATAAATTCTCTTGAATATCCATTCTTCTCCATTGACCACCTGCTTGAAAGCATAAAGTCATAATGAAATAGTTGTGCAAACTTGCTGTCTCAAACAACATTTCTTCCATTCTTTCTTGAACTCATTTCAATCAAATTCTAGAAGGCCAATGTTTACTAGAAAATAATATAATGTACATTTCTAGAGGGATAGAAAGGCTCTATCTCTTGTTTTGTGTTACTTGTATATATACAATTGTCAAAACTCATTAAACTGAATGTTTAAGATCTATGCTTTTTACTATGTGTAAATTATAACTCAAAAAAGGAAAAATGTAAACTAGCCCTGTTCCCCACTCCTCACCAACCAACAAACAAAAAAAGCACACATATGTACAGATAAGTCTTAAGATGGAGAAACTGAAGGGAAGTGTGAGAGAGGGCCAACTCAAAATAAAAAGAATTGACAAGTGGCATGATAGATACAGCTGAAGTTAGTAATTCATAATTTGTAATGATTCTCATTTCCAAGTTGTATAATTTTATCCTTCAGGGATTACTTAGAGTCATAGAGTAGAGTATAACAATTTTTCCAGATTAAAGAATTTGTGGGTAATTTGGCAGGGGATTTGGTCAGTGGAATAGCTAACACTAGAACAATGATCAAAAGGTGTGGTTTAAATATCCCTGGAAAGCAAGTGTAATTGGAGAAAGACAGTGAGAAAGAGGACATTTTGTTCAGATAGCAGCATATTAGAGTGTAAGGCGGTCATGGGTTGACAGCCAACCATACAGAAATTAAAAGAGCACTAGCAATGAAGTGCAAGTTCTGTCTTTCATTGGTTCAGTTATCTTGAAAAAGTCTTTACTCCTCTACTGCAGTTTCATCTGTCACAGAAAAGAATATCCACTGATTCCCATATTCAGAACAATAATAGAGATAATTTACACAAAAGCATTTGGTAATCTGTTAAACCTCATACACATATAAGGGATTATCAGGAGGTATTTATTTATTTATTTATTTATTTATTGCTGTACGTGGGCCTCTCACTGTTGTGGCCTCTCCCGTTGCGGAGCACAGGCTCCGGACGCGCAGGCTCAGCAGCCATGGCTCACGGGCCCAGCCGCTCCGCGGCATGTGGGATCTTCCTGGACCGGGGCATGAACCCGTGTCCCCTGCCTCGGCAGGCGGACTCTCAACCACTGCGCCACCAGGGAAGCCCCAGGAGGTATTTCTTACCATCCAAAGCCCAGCATTATCTTGAATATTTATGAAACGAATCAAACCGTTTATTGTAACCATTTCTTAAAAACTAGTTTTTATGTGCACTTAAACATACCTATCAAAATGTGTATGACTCAGAGCTTTGTCAAAAAGTCATTACTTTTATTGAACCAATCAAAGAAAGGATTTAGATTTTAGTGAGTTTACCTTTTCCTTTAAGAGATTTGCATGAATCTAGCAAATCTAGTGGCTTCAATTTTAATCAGCAAGTTTTGGTAAAAGTCCTTTAACAAAAGCCTCACAGCAGATGGTCACACAATAAAAAATGTGTCCACTAGCTAAACATTAATACAATACATTAACTTGATGTTTTCTTTGATTAATAAACATGTTCTCATAATATAACAAATTGCTGTGATTTTATTGTTACAGATGCTTTTTTTTTTGTTTTGTGGAAGGAGAAAATATTCAGTTAGAGGTCCTGATTGAAAAACTAGCATCTTATAACTAAACAAATGATTTCCGGTTTTAAAAATTATTTGCATTATATTAGAAAAAACGTAAACCCAGCTAAAAAAGGTATCCTGAAATATACAGTGTTATGAAAGATACAGCTTCTACTTCACATTTTTTTCCCTATATGAAAAAGGCACATATTAATTATGCTTAATCTCTTCTTACAACTGTATTTTAAAATATTTGCTTTACTATAGGTTAAGAATCCACTAATATTATTCCTTTTTTTATTTCCTCTATAATGAATATTCTTTCTATACCGAGTAATATGTTACTTTGGGGAAAGGTTGTCTACCTTGGTATATATCCATTTCTTAGGGCTGCCATACAAACTACCATGAACTGAGGGACTTAAAACAACAGAAATCTATTGACACACAGTTCTGAAGGCTGCAAGTTCAAAATTAAGGGATAGGCATAATCATGCTTCTATGATAGCCCTAGGGAATAATTCTTCCTTTCCTCTTCCTAGCTTTGCGTGGTAGCCCATCAATCTCTGGTGTTCCTTGGCTTGTAGATGAATCACTCCAACTTCTGTCTACGTCCTCACAGGTCTTCTCCCTCTATGTCTTTGTGTCTTCTCACCTCTTCTGATATGGAAACCAATCATGTTAATTAGGGCCCATTCTAATGAAATATTACCTCATCTTAACTTGATTACATCTGCAAAGACCCTACTTCCAAATTATGCCACATTCAGAGGTACAAGGAGTTAGAACATCAACATATCATTTTTGGGGACACAATTCAACCCATAGCAATACATATCATATTGAATATATGAAAGGCCAGTTATAAAGATCACACACACACACACACACACACACACACACACACACACATATCCTAAGAGTCTGGTTAGAGAACATTACGGTTAAAACAGCCTAGCTTCTGGTATGGGAAGATCAGGAATCAAGTCTTACAAAGCCAATTCCTGACTGGGTAATCATGGAAATTTACTTAAATACTTTGAGCCATGGTTTGTTTCTTTTAATTCTAGCTTACAGAGTTATTGTGCAAAGTGAAGATGAATGTAAAACTGTGACTTAAAATCTAAACTGCTGGGAGTTGGTTAATTGTAGCAGGTCAAGTTAGTTGAGACTACCACCCACTTGAACTAATCCAGTCTGAACTTGGAGCCTGAGCAAGTCCTTTTTATGCTGCACATTCCCAACACTGTCCCTTCCTCACCTTTGCTACAACTTCCAAAAGTACCTGAACTGTCTTGTGGAGACAAAGCTCATGATACTAAACTGCACCAAAAATGTCAATGGAAAAGAGTAATGACACGTGACACATTACTGGTTTGCTATTTTGTCTTGTCATCACTTTGTATCAATAATCAAATAATTAAGGCAAGTTTATGTTATGATGAAGCAGCTACGTGGGTTGGAATAGACCATATGACAAGAAATCATTGTGTTGGGACTGCCTCAATCTAATAATTAATCTATTTCACTTTCTCTGTGAAGCACGCAATAAAGCCCCCAAAACAAAACGTGTAATTTCTTGCATATAACCTTCCCTGCTTAAAAAGTGCAAGAATTGAAGGTTAGCCTACAGATTGTTGATTTAAAACTTGTTACATTAATCTAAATGGCCACATATTACAGTGACGAGACTACTTAATTTTAAATTGAAAGACTTTTTTTTGTAACTCCCACACTGTTGTCTCATAATTCTTTTTCTGCAGATATTTATTTTAATAGAAAATTGCTCTATTGACATTCTTCTTTTCTCAGAAATCTTGAAAGATATCTGGAAAAAGGCATAAAGATACTCTTCCTTCAGAGTTGAACTAAGACATTTTTGTGAAGTTTCTAGAGATAGGCATAGATTATTCCTCAGTCATTTCAGGCTTTAAAAAAATCCTTTCAGGCCCACCTAATCAGTGGTGACATAGCCTTTCTCAGAAATCTCATAGAGACCTTGGTGCCTGCTTGTATGTTTAGGCCCACCTGCATTCCTGCTCTCCTGGAAATGCCCTGAATGTAGGGTCACCAGAGTTAACAAATGAAAATATAGGAAATGCAGTTACATTTTGGTTTCAGATAAAAAAATAATAATAACTTTTTTAGTAGAGTATGTTTCAAGTATTTCATGAGGCACACTTCTACTAAAAAGAAAATGTTGTTTATCTGAAATTAAAATGTAACTGTGTGTCTTGTATTTTACCTGGCAACCCTACTTGCATGGGCTGATCTTAGGCCCCTTGTGAACTATTGTCATAAATCTGTCTTCTTGCAGATACAGAGTACCCTGGATCTCTTAAGCTAGCCTTCTCACACAGGGTAGGCTGAGGTCCTGGAATAGGCAGATTCTCTTACAGCTGCTCCAATGGAACTTCATTTCCTCCTAGGTTGGTACCATTGTTGTCCCTTTTTTTTCCCTTTACTTGAAGTAGAAGGACTATCTCAGAGCCAACATAACACAGTTCTTCTTACCACTGACTGTGTGACATCAGACACCCAACACAACCAGCTGCATTTCCTGCACTGTAATGTGAGCACAATTAGAGATTGGACATGGTTCCCTCTTGCTCAAACATTCTGAGGGTGTAAGTCCCTCAGCATGGCACAGCATGCAAATTAGATAATTTCTTAAAATAAATGTGTATGGAAATAGCCTAAGTATTCTTCCTGTTGTTTCTTTTTAGCCCCTATGTTTTGAAGAATCTTAAAATCTTATTTAATATATGTTCACTTTTTATAATTGGTATGTATGTACATACACATGCATATATGTATGTATGCATTTATTTATTTTAAGACAGCTATTTTGCTCAGTTTTAGTTGCAGCAGACCAGGATTGAATTGGAAACGTATCTATAATGTAAAATAAAAACTGCTAATATGATATTTCTACCACAGAGAAACTCAGAAGACTCTGTTCTTATTGGAAGAAATAAAACCCACTAAATATTTGAAATGCAGTCATCACTTGTCGCAAGCTCCTTCTGTTGTATGAGAATATTTTTTTCTAGGTAGTATTTAAAACTGAGCATACCTGATTTCTTCCCTTTTGGGTTTTTCTGAGCATAGGACTAAGTAAAATTAAGATTCCACTAACCCTTGTACCTCTGTCTTCTGTGGGGTTGATCATTGTGGGTGATTTCCTGAGCCGCTGATAGCTAATACAGACCCCGCTGCCTTCTGCTGGTTTCAGTAACAGCATTAGAATTCCAAAGGATTCTGGGGAAAATATTTCCTTTGACTAAAGTGGCTCTTTAGTGTGATTTCTTGTCTTTCCGAGGACTGCAGAGTTCATTTGCTTTATCCTCTGACCAATTCACTGTTTCTTTAAATTCACTCTTTATTAATAAATTCATTATTAGTAAAACACTAATAAAACTCCCTCCACACCCTCCCCCCATTTGCTCTTTGCTTTTATATAACATACTTACACTGAAGTTAAATAAAACACAAGTTTTTAGGTATCTCACTGACAAAAATAGTTGGATTATTTAAAATGGCACATATAAATAAAACATACAAATACAAATGTGCATGTACATATACAATGTTTGAATCCTTTCTCCCTAACTTGTAGAATGTGAGTGTGAAGCTGCTTTAGATTTTTTCAGGGAGAGTTACACACCAGTGCACTATGCTTCCAGTGGCAGGGGACCATATCTAGCTCTCTGGAAGGCCCTGCTGAAACTCCTGTCTCGAGGCTGAGGGGAGGAAAAGGCACCCCCTACTCCACCCCCGTGGAAGAAGAGGTAAAACTCTTCAGAATACAAATAGCACCTTTCTAAATTCTTTAACTCTCCAGCCTTTATCTCCTAGCTGTGGAAAATATCGCCAAACTAGTTTTAGATATTTAATTTTCAATAATTTTATTGGTATTTGGAATGTTGTAACTGGAATGTTGTAATTATCACTGTAGGGTCTCAGTCTAATTTCTCATTTAACATACCACTAAAATCTTATTCACAGCATAACATAGTTGGAACTCAGGAAATATCTATTGACTGATTCACTTTCTTTTTTAATTCAAATATATCTGATAGTTTCCATCATAAACCTAAGTAAATAGCTACCAAGTAATTATTAAGGCTTTTTAAAAAAAATATTTATTTATTTTGGCTGTGCTGGGTCTCAGTTGCGGCACACAGGATCCTTGCCATGGCACATAGACTTCTTAGTTGCAGCATGCATGTGGGATCCAATTCCCTGACCAGGGATCGGACCCGGGCCCCCCAAATTGGGAGCGTGGAGCCTCAGCCACTGGACCACCAGGGAAGTCCCTACTGAGGCATTTTAAGATGGCTTTATGCAAACAAACAAAATTCTCAAATAATTTCAAGCCAATATTTTAATAAAAACACAATGTGAAAATTTTAACATACACACAATTATCTACTATTTAATTTTTTATATCTATACTAGGTTTGTTTTATTTAGCTGTGAGTAAACATTCTATTCCTTTGTAAGTAGAAGCTTTGAGGAAATAGTCATTTTCTGACTGTGTAAGCATTAGTATATTATGCAGTATTTTTAATGTAATTTGGGGTTAGAGAATGTTTAATTTATTCCCTTTGTTTATTTATGACTCTTACAAAAATCTAGAATACATTTGAATATTTGAAGCTTTCTTAGAGAATGCAGCACATTAAAGCGAATCGATAATTCATTTTTTCCGTTTTATATGAATGAATCGATAATTCATTTTTCCATTTTCCAATTTATCCATTTTAGATATTAGCCTGTTGTTATATATAAAACTACTTTATAATCATAATGTTTATCATTTTAAAGTGTCTCATATACACTATCTTAATAGTTCCTTACAATAATTTTTTTTTTTTGCCGTACGCGGTCCCCTCACTGCTGTGGCCCCTCCCACAGCGGAGCACAGGCTCCGGATGCACAGGCTCAGCGGCCATGGCCCACGGGCCCAGCCGCTCCACGGCACGTGGGATCCTCCTGGACCGGGGCACGAACCCGTGTCCCCTGCATCGGCAGGCGGACCCTCAACCCCTGCGCCACCTGGGAAGACCCCCTTACAATAATTTTGTAAGGACAATATTAGCATCCATGTTTTACATATCAGGACAAGACTTCACAAGTAGAAATGTTGTACTTCAAATTTCATTTAATTTCTTTAAATGTGAACTTTCTATTGAAGTATACTTACAAAATGTGGTGAAATTATAAATGTATAGTTTCATACATTTAAAAAAATGAACCCAGCCAGGTACCTACAACCTCAAAATCCCCGTGTTCTATTCTAGTCATAATCCTTCTTACCTGTGCCTAGAACAACCACTATCCTAACTTCTAACACACTAGCTTAATTTAGCTTGTTTTTTAACTTTATGAACATGGAAACACAATACATTCTTTTTTGGGGGGGGGTGGAGTTTGCTTGTTTGTTTGTTTGTTTTTCCGGTACGCGGGCCTCTCACTGTTGTGGTCTCTCGCGTTGCGGAGCACAGGCTCCGGACGCCCAGGCTCAGCGGCCGTGTCTCATGGGCCCAGCCACTCCGCGGCATGTGGAATCTTCCCGGACCGGGGCCCGAACCCATATCCCCTGCATCGGCAGGTGGACTCTCAACCACTGCGCCACCAGGGAAGCCCAATACGTTCTCTTTTGTGTCAGGTTTCTTATGGTCAACGTTGTGTTTGTGAGATTCGTCCATGTTGTTGGGAGTACCTGTGGTCTCTTCATTCTCAGTGTTACTTTATATTCCATCATATGACTATACCAAGAAAGAATAAAGAGTATTGAAAAGGATAAATATTTTGGTAAATATTTAAGTGAAGATTGACTGAATATTGACTAAATATTGAATAGTAATATATCGTGGATGTAAAATATAGTTGAGCTAAAACACATCACAAAAATAATTTAAAAAGCAGGATAAATGCAAATAAAGTTAAAGAGTTCTAAAGTTCTAGTGTTATTGAGGGAGTTGTTAAAGTAATAATTTGTATTAGACTCTAATAAGTCAACGCTGTGTAATAAGAGCATTAGTATTTAATTAAAGATGGTTATTTGAAGAAGATACAGTGTTGGGCTGAGAAAATTATCTTTGACAAAGACTCCTTAAAACTTTCATTTTAATAATAACAAGCTGTCATATATAACCGTATATTATTCATATAATGAATAATCATTAATTATTCAATGTTTATTAAACAACTATGTGCTAGGCAATGTTCATATGCTTGGGATACACCAGTGAACAAAACTGATAAAATTCCTGTGCAGAGAACCTATATTCTTGGAGAAGGGAGACATAATAAACAAAAGACACAAGATATTAATAAATTATTTTTATACAACATGGTATGAAGGTGATTAGGGCGCAGAAACATTTCAAAGTTGAGCAGATTAAAGGGAATGAGGACTGTCCTGTCGATGAATAGTTACTGCACATAGGTGTAGATTTCAGTATTAAATATGGTGGTCAGGTTAAAACTTGTGAGAAGTTGGATTAAAACAAAGTCTTGAAAAGAGTTAGCCACACAGATAATTAGGTATTTCCGTGGATAATTGGAGATCATTTCAGGCAGGATAACAGTGGATACAAAGACCTTAAGATAGAGTAGGTTTGGTATGTTCTGGAAACAGCAACATCAGTAAAGCTGGAGTATTAAAAGTGAGAGTGAGAGGAGTGGAAGAGTTCAGAGAGATAACAGGGTCCTGGATTGTGTAGGGACTGGAAGACTGCTCTAAGGATTTTGTCTTTTACTCAGAGGGAAATGGGAAGCCAAAGCAGGGTTTTGAGGAGTCGCCTCAGTTTTAAAATACTTGCTTAGGCTACTGTAATGAGAATAGACTGTGGATAAGCAATTCTACAATTGGGAACACAAGCTAGAAGGCTACTGTAGTAATCTAAACAGGATATAACAGTGCCTCAGTACAGGATGGCACCAATGGAGGGGTGCAACTTTGCAAGAGTAAAATGTTTTGAAGGTAGACCCAATAGAATTTAGTAATGGGTTGGATATGGACTGTGAGAGGGAAAGAAAACAGAATAACTTTACATATATATATATGTAAAGTTATATATATATACAAAATTTTATATATATACACATGTATATATAAAATGTGTTGAAGGTAGACCCAACAGAATTTAGTAATGGGTTAGATATATGTATATATATATATGTGTATATATATAGATATATATATATATATTTGATAGTCATTGGTAGAGAGATGGTATTTAAAGTCATCAGTCTTAGGGAGTGAGTATGGATTGTGAAGAGTGCAGGAGTGCAGGATCAAAAACTGTGCTTTGGGGTCACTCTACATTTAGAATGTAGTACAAAAGAGGAGAAATCATCAAAATATGCTGAGAAGGAATAACCAGTGAGGTAGGGGAAAAACCAACAGAGAGTGCGTTAATTCAAGTCCAAAGAGAAGCAGATACCAACTAAAAGTTAGATGTACAAGAGATTTTAGGGGGGATTTTTTTTTTAAGGAAAAAGAGGAGGGAGCCAAAGGGAGTAAAGAGAAGTTTCTGATCTTGATGGAGATCTGAGCACCACGAAAAAAGAGGAAGAGGAAGGAGGATTGAGGGGAATGAGTCTTAGACTGCAATGCAGTTCTAAGAACATTTCTGCCGGGTGGTGGCAAGTCCTAAAGCCGAAGACCCCATTTAAGTTCTGTATCTCTCAGGATCTTGTGTTAGTGCTGACGCTGTGCTCAGCCATTGGTTGGGAGCAGCCAATCAGAAGCATGGATTCAACACCTAAACACAGGGTGCATCTAAGAATGCTGGGGCAGGCATTCTCAGATCGTCAATTATACTCCCTGCGGCAGGATGTCCAAATGGTGCTTTTTCATGGGCACCATGGTATCCTAGAAAGCAAGTGAAGACCAAGAAGGAAGGAGTGTTGAATTATGTGAAATGCTAATGATAGGTGGAAGAAGAGGGCTAAGGACTGACAAGTGGGTTTAACAATGTGGAGCTTGTTGATTAATTTGACAATAGTTTTGGAGGAGTGGTGAGGACTAAAGCCTGATTGGATTGGGTTTAACCGTGAATGATGGGAGGAAAGAAATCAGACTATGAGAACAGACTGTTCTTTGAAGATGGTTTGTTACAGAGAAAAACAAAAGAAATGATGAGCTATCTGAGAGGGAAGTGAGGTCAAGATAAAGTTTTTTTCTTTTGAAAGATGGAAGAATTCAGCAGCACGTTTGTATGTTGTTGGAAAAATTCAGTAATGAGCCAAAACACTTAATGGCCCTGTAGTGGATTGGTTTAATAATGGCCCTTCATGTATTATGCATCTCTGTTTCTAGGCCTCTTGGCAATGAATTTGCTCCCAACAAGAGGTAGAGTCTTTTTCCTCAACTCTTGGATCTGGGCTGACCCTGTGACTTATGCTGACCAGCAGAATACTGCAGAAGTGACAGGATATTGCAGAAGGTGCCTTCTAAGGCTAGGCTTTAAGAAGTCTTGCAGCTTCTTCTGCTTTCATCCTCTTAGAACACTCCCCCTTCATTAAATAGTTGGCACCAACCATCAGATGTTTGCTTGAGGCTATTGGACAATCCAGTCCTAGTCAGAAATCCAGACGACTGTAGCTGGATGAGTGACATCAGCCCTGAGCAGCAGCAGAAGGGACCAGCCAAGCCCAACTGCAATCCACCATTCATGAGACATAAGGAATAACTGATTGTATGTCAATATTTTTTGAGGTAACTTATTTACAGTAATTGATAACTGGTAGAGACCGTAAGCACCTTTTTGAAAATCTTACTTTCACTTTTCCTCTATATGTTTTAATGTTTATGTTAGATAAACTAATGTTCATGCACTAAATGCAGTTTGCACTTATCATGTCCATGTCTCAACTAGCTAAACATATCTTTTAAGGCCTTTCTTCCCAGACTGGTATCTGCATGCACTTTTACTGCCTTTGGCTGCTCACTTTATTTAGATTCTTCTTGTGACAATTGTTGTATACTACACTGCATTACAGACATTTGTGTTGTTTTAATTTCCTGAATGGGTGTGGCACTGCAGGAAGCATGTCTATTATGAAACAACTCGAGTTATTTTCTTTCACTTGGTTTCCCTACCCGTGTTCTACTTTCCTTCCTTCCTCCCTTCTTTCCTTCCTTCCTTCCTCCCTCCCTCCCTTCCTTCCTACCTTCTTTCCTTCCTTCCTACCTTCTTTCCTTCCTTCCTTCCTTCCCTTTTTTTTTCTCTTCCTAAATTCCTACAGAATTCTTAGAGTATCTGCAAAAGTACATTTTATTGAAGAGACCCAAATAATTTTTGATCTAAAATAATAAAGGCCGTCTTAAAGATACAAGTATAGGAAAATAATCTGTACAGTATAGTCTTTGGAGTTAGGAGCTCCTAGACATAAACTAACAAATAAAATCCTAAATTCTTCAAAAAGCTTCTAAACTGCCTGATTTATGCTTGATGTAGCATCTAAGTTTTAAAAAATCAGTTGTATAAAATATTTCTTTTACTCACCTGAATGGCATACATATACTCTGCCACCTAGCCATGCAACCTTGAACAAGATGCTTAATCTTTTTCTACTGCATTTTCTTCATTTTAAGACTGTTATAAATCTGATGCCTGTCTTATAGCTCTTTGTTGGGATTAAATGATGTCATATTTCCAAATATCCATAGAACAAGATCCAGAATATTGTGAGCACTGTAAACTATTAACAAGTATTATTATCATATGATGTAATATCTTGTTTTTCTCATTATCACTTTAAAATATTAGGTTTGGCAGATAAGTTTAGAGGAGGGCTGGCTCCTTATTAACCAACTTAGTTAAGCATTTTGTCTAAGGACATCCTTTATCTACTTTATACCTATGTTATCTGGAATCAACTACCTCCTAAACTTGTGACAGTAATTATTGGGTTTATTCTCTCTGCAGAAAAGTCACTACTTACACTGATGTCAAATGGATTTAATCAATTTCAACTATAAAAATGTAAATTGAATTTGGGAGAATATTATAAAAGATAAGGTCATTAGTAGTAGTCCCAGAGTTTATTATCTTCAAAAATAATTTTTCCTCTAGATTGTCCAAGAAAGAAATGAAGTTACCATCTACTGCCCTAAAAAAGTCCTGACTAAAATCTTTGGGGAAAGGGTATGAATAAATGGTTAATCATGACTAACCAGGTCCACAGGAACTCATGACTTCATGTTGTTCATATGCTAAGGTTGTACCACATGTGTTATTATAAGGCATCTTGTGGCTGGTTTACAAGATTGCAATTCATACTAACAGATGTTTGGGAAGGAAATTATTTGTTTAATTTGTTTATGAGTCAGAGGATTTTTGTCTGAATGTAATTATAGGAGGACACCACAATTTATGAATGGACTGTATTCCAAAAGTGCATTTGTGAGCCACTTGTTTGGGACTAAGAACATATTTTTATATATAAACTAGGATAAATGTTAGTGTTTCCCAAGCAAACCCACAAATAGCTGCTTTAACCCATTATTTGGCTGATAGTATCTGCCTATTATTTCTGTGTCTCTGGAGGAAGGATTGAAGAGAAAATGTCCTCTTCCTTTTCTGGCATTTGTTTTGATCCCACAGCCTTTGCCCCTTTCCAGCCTGCTTTTCCCATGCTTTCTCAAGAGACCTCATAAGCCCAAACCATCCTGAAGGACTACGACTCTGATCTGACCCATTCTTGGCAAAATTCACACTATTCCAGAATTATCTGCCTCTCCTTCCCCATCACAATGTTCCACATTTTGATGTTGCTGATCTCAGGTTATAATAAGAAAGCAATATAGTTTAATTCTTTTTACACTAATAGGATTAATAATTATCTGAGGAGTATGTATAATTTAAAAATAGATGTGTGTTCATACAAATTACTGTATTTGGTGGAATTTCTGATTAACAAATTAAAGGGAAAAAATCCAGACATATCGGAGTGTTGTTGAATCCAAGTTCATGTACCCATTGCACAGTGAGGCCAAACAAACTGAAAAGTTGGAGTTTGGAGCAGAGAAAGGTGTATTGCAGGGCTAAGCAAGGAGAGCGGGGCAGTTTATGCTCAGAAAACCTGAACTCCTCGGTGGTTTTTAGGGAAGAGTTTTTATAGGCAGAATTTGGGGGGAAGTCTGCTGGGTGTGTGACCTCCTGATTGGTTGGTGGTGAGGTAACAGGGTGGTGGTCCAGGAATCTCAGTCATCAGCCCCCTGGTTCCAACCAATCTAGGGTCTAAGTGCTTGTGCTCAGCCTGAAGTTGCCATCCTCTACTTGGCTGGGGGCCTTAGTTCCTGTAGAAGAACGCAGAGATGTGTATCAGATTGCTATGTATAACCCTTGGGGAGGAACCAGGATCCTGCTGCATCACTGCACTATGGTTTCTTGAATGCCTTTCCTTTGTTTCTGCATTCCCTCACTACTCTAGTGACTGAATCTGCCCTTTGGAACTCAGGGAAGGTATAAGAGGCTGAAACTTTTTTCCTATAAACAAGAAATGGGGGATATGGAAAGGCTTTTGTACCTGGGAGGACCCCACAGGGTTCTGCTTGATTTCGGGAGCAATGATATCTTGGAGGTGGAACCAACATGTAGGCATTTTTCTACTGGCAAAGAAAAAATTAATTAGTTGATCTAAGAAAGAAAATTTTATTCGAGCCGAATTGAGGATTATAACCTGGGAACAGGCTTTCAGAAAGCTCTTGAGAACTCTTCCACCCATGAGAGGTCAAAGCACAGTTATGTAAGTTTTTGAGACAGAGGGCTGTACATTGAATGAGCTATTATTGACAAGTTACACAATCCAGATTTAAGCCCTTTAACAACATTAAGGAATGTTATCTTTCAAGGAGTTGTCTTGTTGGTGCTAGGACAATGTTGCCCTTTATGGTTGAGCAGGTATTCCTGCTGATGTGGGAGGTTTGGTTCAATGCACAGTGTGGGGAGAAAGGGGCCCAAAGGGCAGAGAAAATTTTTTATGTTTAAATTTTTGTCTTGCCATAAAATATGAATTTTATTTCAAACTACCCAAAAGTCTGTCCTAGGAGTCATCCATCCCCTGTATTTGAATTTTTTCTTACAACTTTTTCCCCTTTGCCCTTCATAAACCAACACGTTCTCTAAAACTTTCACCAAGTAGTTCTCATTTTACCAACACTGATAAATACTGGAAAAAAAAACCCCAATTTTATATGTGTATACATTTCAGTTTTCCTGAATGTACTTTTTTTCATTTCACAAATCTATAGATACTTAATTTTTTAAAAAATTATTTATTTATTTATTTTTGGCTGTGTTGGGTCTTCGTTTCTGTGCGAAGGCTTTCTCTAGTTGCGGCGAGTGGGGGCCACTCTTCATCGCGGTGTGCGGGCCTCTCACTGTCGCAGCCTCTCTTGTTGCAGAGCACAGGCTCCGGATGCGCAGGCTCAGTAGTTGTGGCTCACGGGCCTAGTTGCTCCACGGCATGTGGGATCTTCCCGGACCAGGGCTCGAACCCATGTCCCCTGCATTGGCAGGCAGATTGTCAACCACTGGCCACCAGGGAAGCCCCGATACTTAATTATTAATTAATTAATTTTGTTTCCAAAATGGGTAATATATTTCCTCTGTGAGTAAAAAGAGTGATTATGAAACCTAGTGGGGCTTGGACACAGAGGCCTCTTTTTGTCACCCATTTCTTGTAGGCAAGACTCCAGCTTCCATGACCTTCCCTCAGTTCCAAAGGGCATATTATCGAACAGTTGCTAATCAAGGGAGGAGCACCCAAGAAACCACCTGAGACCCTGCACACACCCTAATCTTGTCAGCAATCCCACCCTTGCAGTATTGTTATAAAACTCCTCATGAAATCTTCCCCAGTTGAGACACATAGTTTTCGAGGGCAGGAGCCAATGTGTCCCCCTTTGCCTGGCAAAGCAATAAAGCTATTCTTTTCTACTTCACCCAAAACTCTGTCTTCGAGATTTGATTCGGCACCAGGTATACAGAGAAGCTGAGCTTTCGGCACCAATTATTATTTGGGACCCTATTACATGTCTAGAGCTTAGCCCAGTGCCCTGATACTTAACTCTTCAATATATACTTAATGAATAGAACAAAAATTTTTAAATCTGTTCGTATTTAAAACATGCCACAACAGAGATACAAAAGTACTTAAGTGGAAATAACAAGGTATGCGCTATAGACTAACAGATATCTGTTTAGGTAGATAGACAGCATGATAATTTGACCTTTTAAATCTAGATATTTCTTCTCATTTTCTGGTGAGGTTAAGGGTTGATTTTTGTTTTTATTATAGACAATAAATACTAAATATTTCCACCTAGAAAATCATTTTGATTTACTTATATTATAGAAAAATAATGAGACGTTGAGAAAGAAAATGGTATTGTAGTTGTTCTCAAACTCCATTCGAGAATCAGTTGGCTTTTTTGTCCCGAAGAGGAATTTAAATAATAAGGTGTACATAAAGTAGAGGTTTTAAGTCTCTTAACACATGTGTAAGTGAAATTAAAATACATGTACCCTGGGGGAAAAAAAAACCCTCTGAATTTAAATATGCAACCTGAAATTAGAACAATGCAGTTTTATTTAGTGAAGTAATGCCACACAGTGCAATAAACTTAAAAGTAATCCACACAAGACTGTCATGTTGGATGCACTTTTATTTGGTGTAAACAGCTCTTCTGTTTCCAAAGTGTTTGGGTGGCCCTTTCTGATTTACACTTGAACACTGACATGTAAAACATGAGTCTGTGAGGTCTGGAGAGAACACATCACCGCAGAACAGATGGAGCTGCTTGTTTATTAACAGGTATCACTTAATAGCATGCAGCCCTGCAAAGACTCGCTCTTGATTCAGCTATTTCAAAGACTGCACAGTGCTTTTAAATTCAGACTTTGAAGTATTATGGCACACATTGATATCAATAATCTGGCGGATTCTTTTCAAATGACTCATCGACTCTATTTTCAATTATTCTTAAATTAATACTTTAAGTGCAATTTTAACAGAGAGTACTGCTCAAAGAACCCATCAGAATTAAATTCATTACAATAATAAATACCTTCTTAGTTCCAAACACCCGTGTACAACTGTGACTTTACAAAATATTGATTTTGTACTAACACTACAAATTTTAAAATGGTGTTAGTCCACATATTTTCATAAAAAATACATAGAGTTTTGATGTAAACTCTAAAGTTATCCCAGAATAGTCACTCACAAATCACACTAACACAAAGAGGGATTTCTTATTGGAAAACTCCGCTCCTTAATTTTTTTTTTAATATATATTATTTATTTTCCTTTTTTTTTTTTGGCTACATCTTTTGTTGAGGCATGCGGGATCTTTCCTTGCGATCCGCAGGCTCTTCGTTGTGGCTCTGGGCTTCTCTATAGTTGTGGCATGTGGGTTTTCTCTCTCGAGTTGTGGCACGCAGGCTCCAGAGTGTGTGGGCTCCGTAGTTTGCGGCATGCGGGCTCTCTCGTTAAGGCTCACAAGCTCAATAGTTGTGGCATGCGGGCTTAGTTGCCTTGCCCTGCGGCATGTAGGATCTTAGTTACCTGACCAGGGATGGAACATGCTTCCCCTGCACTGGAAGGCGGATTCTTTACCACTGGACCGCCAGGGAAGTCCCTCTGCTCATTAATTTTCAATTTGAGACTATGAATTTTGAATCTCAATACTGTGAATACATTGTTAACTCCGTGTGCCAAGAAGTATTCAAAGTGTTTACCTAGAGCTATTAATAGGATTATATATCTCTATCTAAACTTGCATGTCACAGGAAATAATTGGTAGTAGTATTACTAATACATATTAGTATACAGTAATCACCTATTAATAGCTAAAGATTTATGCAAGCTTCTTTAACATGTTTTGCTTATTTCATCATGACAATTCTGGGCAATAGGTGTAAAAATTATTATTATTTTTTTGATAGGTAAGAAGTGGATTTATTTAGAGAGAAACACTCTCCACAGATAGAGTGTGGGCCATCTCAGAATGTGAGAGTCCTCAAAACATGGGGTGGTTAGTTTTTATGGGCTGGGTAATTTCATAGGCTAATGAGTGGGAGGGTTATTCCAATTATTTCAGAGAAGGGGAGGAGATTTCCAGGAATTGGGCCACTACCCACTTTTTGACCTTTTATAGTTGGCCTCAGAATTGTCATGGTGCTGGTGGGTGTGTCATTTAGCATGCTAATGTATTACAGTGAGCATATAATGACGCTCAAGATTCCACTGGAAGTCGAATCTTCTGCCATCTTGGACCTAATTGGTTCTAACCAGTTTTTGTCATGTCCTATGGCTATACCACTCCTTTAAAGGTTGTGCCCTGACCCCCTTTCCTCTTGTTTCATTTCTCTCTCAGAGATTTTACTCCCATATTCTTAATGGGAAGCAGAGGGGCGAAGGTCAGTCTTCTGTAACTGCTTCAAGGCTGAGTAGGGGCGTCGACCCTACCTGTCAGGGAGTTAAAGTCTCTGGATGCCTGATCTTGGGGCTCCAGGGGCAGGACATCTCCTTGTTTTAAGTTGGTATGGGCTGGAATCCTCACACAGCCGTCATCTTGATGTGGAACTGTTGTAACTGTTTCCATAGCCTTTCTATGAATCTTCTTGATGAAGCACTTTTTGTAATAGCATCAGAGTACAAAAATATCTATAAATGACAAAAGATTTAGAAGGCATGGTTAAACATCTGATTACAGTGTAATTGATAAACTTGGTTACAATAACCAGAATTACGAATGACTACATTTAACATACCAAGTAATCCTAGTTAATTTAGTTTTTTTCTTTCTGCTGACAAACTCTGAAACAGGAATAACATAAACTTGACCTTCAGTAAACCTAGGTATTACAGAAGTATTATACTTAACATTGATGACTTTAAAGACATGTCTATATTAATCAAACCAACAAGCTTAAGCCAGCTTTAATACCAGATATTAATTTAATGTTGAATATTTCCTAGATCACGTGAACCCAAAATTCATTTTGGCTGGGTTTTTTTTCATATTTATGAGTATTTATATAAGCACTTAAGTTCCTTTAAGCCAATTAAATAGAACTCTTTTATGAACTGATTTTGGCAATACTATAGATCTACAATACACATATAGATATATACGAACACACAAACACAGAGACCTCATAGTTCCCGTTTCAAAATTTCAGCCATGAGTCAGGTACAACAACATAAAACCCATCAGTTACAAGGGGTTGGATTCAAATTGGGCTTCTGGCAGATGGAACAAATCAAGGTCACCTGTCTAGATGGCTAAACCCTTTTTACTAATGTTTACAGAAAAGACACTTCAGATTTCTATTTATCCTTGAGAAGTCAAATTCTAAATTACTTTACCCCCTTTTTCAAAATTTTCATTTTAAAAAGATGGCAGAGATAAGGGGTCCTGAGAAGACCAGGTAGAACATTTGCATCTCAAAGTCACAGGCAAGCTCCTCCTAAGATGACTTTGTTCCCTTAAGTCCAGAAAAACATTGTTTTCTTTTTTTTTCTCAAAGAATTGGGTAGCCACCAAATGACATCAAAAGACCGGCACACCCATTCACCTATATTGTAAGGATTTACTTTCCCTCATTTAGTTTAGAGGAGAAGGCTTCCCTCCAAATTCTTATCAGGCTCCAAATATCATCTATGGTTAGCTTAGTCAGACTAGTGGCCTCCCATTTTGGTTACTGTTTTTTTACAGGGATATCCCCGTCCAGGTCTTAATTTAATAATCACCAGCTGGATATCTCTGGCCAAGCCTGGAACCTTGATATTCCACACTCTAGGGTCTACTAAGGCTTCTGTTTCAGCTCCAGATTCAAACTGTTCCTCTTTGTTTTCTGTTAGAACCATTTGGTGATGAGGGTGGTTCCCTTGCACCTCAAGAAACAGAGTGGCCCCTAATATAGTAAGTCTCTTCCCATTAAAGGGATGGTACAGTCAAGCACAATCAGAAAGGAATGTAAAAACAGCTGGCTATTGATGTTGCACAAAAGGGGTTCCAGGAAAGTGTGCCCCTACCTCTTCCCTGACAACCCCATTACATACTCCTTGTGATTGCTAAGGTTTCCAGTCCTTTGGATTAAGACTGAGAAGGTTGCACCAGTGTCTGTAAGAAATTCTATCAAGTGCCATATCAATGACCACCTGAGGCTCAACATTAGTTATGTAGATGGTATCTCTAGGCAGAGCCACTTTCGGCCTCGGGCCCCTTCTGTCTTCCGATTGTAAAACCATCAATGGCTGAGGGACCCCCCTTCTTTGCTCTCTGGCATCTGGGACATTCTCTCTTCCAGTGCCTTCACTGTTTGCAAAGGGCACAGTGATCGCAATCTTCCCTCCAGTGTCTCTTTCGTCCACATAGGGTATATTGGACCTGTGGGCCTAGTGGTCCACCAAAGTCAGACTGGCTTGGAAAAGCCAACTTCACTTTGGTGGTCTCTGAGCAGTCAAAGTCACTGCCATCATCTGGGCCTTTTGCATATTTCTCTCAGTGCGTTCAGCCTTTTTGGGCATATCCCTATTATCGAAAACCAAATAAGCCAATTGGAGCAAATCGTTCATTGAAGTCTGAGTTGTTCATTCCTGAATTTTGCGCCTCATGTCTGGGGCTACCTGGACTATGAAATGCATAGCCAAAAGGGCCTGTCCCTCGTGGGGAGGAAGGATCCACGCTTGTATACTTTCTAAAAGCTTCCACTAGTCTCCCTTGGAAGACTGCAGGATTTCTGTCCTGTCCCTGTTGGCCCTCTTTCGCCTTTCTATAATTAACAGGTTTTACTATAAATTTCTTCATACCCTCTGTTAAACAGGTAATCATATGGTCCCGTCTATCTCTATCAATAGAATTCACCTGGTAATTCCTTTGTGGGTCTGCCTCAGGCATAGCATCGTTCCTCACCCAGTGTACTGCATGGCCCCATAGGGTGGGTCAGTTAAAATGTCCTCTGTGTCTTTCCTAGAGTTATCCCTCCAAGCTGCACATGCATTAAATTCCTTTTGTGTTCCATTGCCTGGATTTTCCAAGGCCATGAAAATTTGAGCATTCAGTACCTTACTCCATTTTAAATTTCCTAACTCATATTATGGCCAAACCTGATTACATAACCTAATAAGTTTTTTTTTTTTCTCCTTTTCACAGTCCCTGAATATATGGCCCAGAGGGGTATCAGCCAGGATTGGGGTGGCCTGACCCATTTCAGACTCAAGCCTGAGGTGATGTCTGTAACTCCCATGCTATCCAAAATTTCACTCTCATGTCAAAATCCACCCCGCAATTTGGTCAAGATTTGCACTTACGAGTTTAGGTGTTATCCCTTCCAAGGTAGTCCCCCAACCAGGTGTTAGTGTCCAAAAAGTTCTTGCAGAAGAATGGTACAGAAGGTGTCCCCCACCGTGTCGCTGGTGAGCAGGAGTTGGTCTAGCTATAAGTTGGAAACAAAGGGTCAGCACTTGTCAATAGAAAGTACATCTTGGCAGCCACACAGGTCTTCTGGGGTTAAGAAAAGGAAGGAAGGAAGGAAGGAAGGAAGGAGGGAGTGAGGGAGGGAGGAAAAGGGAGAAGTGGAATAAGAATGAACATAGAATGTAGGAAAAAAAACCTCAGAGTCAAGGAGAAGAGTATAGATTATCAAATCCTACAGCAACAATTCTGTCCTAGACCTGCTATTGGATGTGCCTAAGCATAACCATTCCATACCATCTTTCTATAACAAACGATGCTGATTGCCATCATTCCTCTGGTCCAGACCTAGGTTCCCAGTCACAGTCCCAAAGCATTCAGGGTTGACCAGCCTGACAAAAATGGGCAGACCTCAGCATAGCATCCTCCCTGGTACACCTGGCCTCGTCCCACAAGCCTGCCTAGGACCAAGGCCTAACTCTCAACATTTTCTTACCTTATCACTATCCCTTCGTAGCTTGTCAGCTGAAACCATGCAACTCAAATTGGACTTGAACCCGTATGTCCGGACTTGAATCTGGCCAAAACCCAGATTAAGACTTGAACCCACATCTTTTAACTGAGACCACACACCTGGTCTCAGGAATTAATGAAGCTCAAGTTCTTGATATTTTGTCACAGAAAGAATTCAGTGAGAGACAAAGTGATAGGTAAGAAGTGGATTTATTTTGAGAGAAACACACTCCACAGAGTATGGGCCATCTCAGAAGGTGAGAGGCCAAAATTATTTCCATTTTACAGGTGATGACATAGAGAAGTTAAGTAGCTTACCCAAAGTCAACATGAGTAAGTTAAATAATGAATCTGTCATTGAAATGAAATTGAGAGCTCTTTTTTTTCCCCATAGTCACCTCTCCATAGGAACGTTTGATTTGCAGAAATAGCAGTATGAAAGAGTGAGGTTTAAAAAACTGATCTTCAACTCAGTGTTGTCTATACCCAAGATCTATATTCCCCCAACTCTCCACTATCCTCAAACCATATTCCATCTACTTAGCTTATCCCTGTTCATTCTGTTTCCATGAACACCAAAACTTCACTTCTGCAGTTCCTCTATTTGAAATCTACCTAAGCTTCACTAGTGGGGTAAATGTCTTGATCAACAGAACATTCTACTGTAGTCTGAGCCCTGGATTACTCTCTCTTTTGTGATATGCCATTGTAACATTATTTTCCCTTGTTTTATGCTGCCTGTATTTTATTCACCTAAAAACTAAAATGAACCTTACAATTTAACACTCCATTCTCTACCTCATTGCCATGTTTCTGATTGTTTTCTGTATATGCTTATACATTTTATACATGCATTATATATATCTCCATGATATCACATACCAGAATAACACTCAGAGGGTGCAAACTAATTGTCTTTGTGAAATTTGTAGAACTAATAAATTCTTATTTGTAGTTTGATAATAAATATTACACAAAACATAAGAAAATGCTTTAGAGATTTTAGCATCATAAAAGGTATTGGCAGTCATTATTGTTTGCTTATCCAAAGCTGTCCCTATAGCCATCTTCCTTATTTTTTGATAACAGAAACCAGATTTTATTCATTTATTGGCATTGATTTGACCAGTGAATAAATAAAATCTAAGCCACTCATGAAAGATCTATTCCCCTTGACATTGATTGCTTCAGGTGTTAGCATGTGATGCAAACCTAATGAATACAAAGTAAGGAAACATCTGCCGAGGCATTCCCAGAAAGTTTTCTCAATCTTAAAACAGAATAGAAATTAGGGATTCTCCCAGTTTTTGTGCCTTTGTATGTTGCTGAGTAAAATGATGATGCCTAGAATTTCTGCAGCCATCGTATGACTTTGAAGGGAAACCCACTGAGTTTCTAAATTAGCCAATTTGAAGTCATTCTTTCCACAGAATTCCTGTAATATGAACTAATAAATCTTATTATATGAAAGAATAAATCTTATTATTTAAGCTGTTTTTGGTTGGATCTTTTGTTACTTGTAGCAGAATGCAGTCTAACTGCTATAAATAGCTTAACAAATATAAATACCATATGATCTCACTTACGTGTGGAATTAAAAACAACAACAGCAACAATTTTTTTAAAAAAAACAAGCTCAAAGATACAGAGAACATATTGGTGGTTACCAGAGGTAGGGGTTGGGGGGAGGGTGAGTGAAATGGGTGAAAGGGGTCATAAGGTACAAATTTTCAGTTATAAAATAATTGTCATGAGGATGTAATGTACAGCATGATGACTATAGTTAGTAATACTATATTGCATATTTGACAGTTGCCCAGGGAGTAGATCTTAAAAGACTTCACCACAAGAAAAATAAGTTCTGTTTAACTATATGGTGACAGTTGTTAACTAGACTTATTGTGGTGCTCATTTTGCAATATATACAAATATCAAATCATTACATCGTACACTTGAAACTACTGTAATGTTGTATGTCAATTATACCTCAATAAAAAAAAACTTTTTTCTTAAAGAGAAAAAATTGCTTAACAGGTACTCAATCTTAGTGTATACTCTAAGTGATCAGAAAATATTTTGGTGTTATTCCCTTTGGATGTCTGATAAATTATTGCCATTTGGGGAATTAGTATATGTCATTCTTTCATTGACAAAAGTTACTAATCCTTAAAGAAGCAAAATAAATTGTGAGTATGAAAGGAATTAACTTGAAAGAGTTTAACTATAGACAGCAGGAATGTCAAATGAGCAAAACTATTTCTTCCTAACTAAAAAGCAGTTTGCATCAGTTGTTTATTACAGAATGCTGTGAGTCATTACAGGATTTATATAATAAAAATGTATGTTTTCTCCTATTTTGGTTAAAACTGTAACATATGTTTCCATGCAGAATGCTAAAAATTTCTGATTGAACAAAGCAGGATCACCAAACAATTTTTTAACCAATAGAAAAAAAAATCATAGAGAATATTAAAGCAAGATGATATTGATTTACTCTCTGCCTTTACTCCCTTCCAAGTACCGACTTGAGTTCACTTGTCCTATTAAAATGCATGGACTTTGAGGGGAAAGATGAGCAAAGCGTCCCAGATTTGCTAATATAGCACGTTTTGACAGGTTGCTGTGCATAACATGATTGATCATTGGGATGAGAATAGAAAAAAAAAAAAGCAGAGATGAAATCATGCCAACCTGAGGGAACTGAATGTTCTGTTAATCTTTTAATTATTTTTTGAATAAATTGAGCTGACTTTTGCTTTCTAGAGTTTGTTTCACCACTTTGATATGTTTTATCTATTCAGCAAAAAAAATTTTTTAGTAAATTATCATCAAGGCCATATGATATAACAAATGGAGTGAATGCATTATTTGGGATATTTTTTAAATGTATGCATATTTCTTCCTTGTTTGTAAGAAAATAGGTCTTGATTTCCTTGTCCTTGTGTTTTTATTTCTTGACTTTTCCATTTACAAAGAGGTGCTTTTAGACAAGTAGTTAACATCTCTGAAAGTCAGTTTTTTTGTTTTGTACAATTGGATATTATCATCTACCTCACATAATTATTATAAAAATCATCTTAAATATCATATAGAAAAGCACTTACATAATACTGGCTTAAAGTAACTTTAGAAAAATTTGGGGGTTATCAATCTTTTTCAGTGAAAACATGCCAATCTTTTTTCAAATTAAAGAATGCATTGTTTTAAAATGTTATTTTGGAGGGGTGACATTAGCAAGAAGGCCAACTAAAACGTCCCTTGCATGTATCCCCTCCTCAACAACAACAATTTGGCATCCATCCACAGACAAAAGTGCCTTTGTGGGAGCTGTGGGATCCAGAACTAAATGTCAAGGGACATGGGAGGAGTCCCGCCCACTGTGTGTGGGGTAATAGGTCTACAGACTTTACTCCCAGCTGTGGACCCCACAGTGACCTGTGAACCATCTGCAGCCCCTCTCAGCCACAATCTGGGAGTCCCTGGACAGCACTGTCTTAGAAAATCAGGATGTGAAAGACTTTGTGGAAGTTCAGGAGTCTAGCAAAGAAGTCCCAGTCATAAGAGACAACTATAAAGAATTATATGCAAACACATTGAATAACCTAGAAGAAATGGATAAATTCCTAGAAACATACAACCTACAAGACTGAAGAAATGGAGAATCTGAACAGATCAATGATGAGTAGGGAGATTGAATTAGTAATTTAAAAAATTCCCAACAAAGAAAAGCTCAGGACCAGGTGATTTCCCTGCTGAATTCTACCAAACATTTAAAGAAGAATGAATGTCAATCTTTCTCAAACTCTGCCAAAAACTTGAAGAGGAGGGGTATTCTCAACTCATTTATGAGACCAGCATTATGCCGATACCAAAGCCAGATCAGGACAATACAAGAAAAGAAAACTAGAAGCCAATATCCCTGATGAATATAGATGCAAAAGTTCTCAACAAAATATTAGGAAGCCCAATTCAACAGCATATTAAAAGGATCATACAGCATGATCAGGTGAGATTTATCCCTGTGATATGTAGGTGGTTCAGCATACACAATTCAGTAAATGTGATACACCACAGTAACAGAATAAAAAGTTAAAAATATATGATAATCTCAATGGCTGGAGAAAAAGCATTTGACAAGATACAACATTCTTTCATGATTAAAAACTCTCAACAAATTGGGTATAGAAGGAATGTAACTCAACATAATAAAGGTCATAAATGACAAACCCACAGCTAACATCATACTTAATATGAAAAGTTGAAGCTGTACTCTCTAAGATCAGGAACATGACAAATGTGCCTGCTTTCACCACTTGTATTTAACATATTACTGGATGTTCTAGCCAGAGAAATCAGGCAAAACAAAAGAAACAAAAGTCATCCAAATCAAGGAAATGTAAAATTATCTCTGCTGATGATATGATCTTATATAGAGAAAATCTTAAAGACACCACCAAAAAACTATTAGAAGTAATGAACAAATTCATTAAGTTTGCAGGATAAAAAATCAACATATAGAAATCAGTTGGGTTTTTATACACTAACATTGACATATCTGAAAAGGAAATAAAACATTCTTAGTCACAATAGCATCAAAAATAATAAAATACTTGGGAATAAATTTAAACAAAGAGGTGAAGGATCTGTATGCTGAAAAGTATAAGACTTTGATGAAAATAATGGAAGAAGGCACAAATAAATGGAAAGATACCCTTGTTTATGGATCAGAAGAAGTAATACTGTTAAAATGTCCATACAACCCAAACCCATCTATAGATTTAATAAAATCCCTATCAAAATTCCAGTGGCATTTTTCATAGATATAGAAGAAACAACCCTAGAATTTGTATGGGACCACAAAAGACCCCCAAATAACCAAAGAAATTCAGAGAAAGAGGAACAAAGCTGGAGACATCACACTTCCTGATTTCAAAGTAAATGTCAAAACAATAGTAATAGAAGCAGCATGCTATTGGCATACAAATAGAACCATAGACAAATGGAACAGAATTAAGAGCCCAGAAATAAACCCTTGCTCATACTATAAACTACCCTTTGACAAGAGAGTCAAGAAGACTCAGTGGGGAAATGGTAGTCTCTTTAATAACTTAGGTTGGGGCAAATGGATAATCACATGCATAAGAATGAACCCCTGATTTACACCACACACACAAAAATTAACTAGAAATGGATTAAGATTTAAGCATAAAACATTAAACCATGAAACTCCTAGTAAAAAAGGTAGAAAAAAATCTCCTTGACATTGGTCCTAACAAAGATTTTTGGGGTATGACACCAAAAAGCACAGCAACAAAAGTGAAAATTAATAAATAGGACTACATCAAATTAAAAAGATTCTGCCTAGAATAAACAAAAACCCAAAAACGAAAACCAAAAACTAACAAACAAACTTAGCAAAATGAAAAGGCATCCTATGGAATGAAGAAAAATAATTGCAAACCAACTGATAAAGGGTTAATACCCAAAATACGTAAGGAACTCACACAATTCAATAGCAAAAAGCAAAAGCAAAAAGCAAAACTAATTTAACTATGGCAGGGGAGCTGAATAGAAATTTCTCCAAAGAAGACATTCAAATGGCCAACAAGTACAGGAAAAGATGCTCAACATCACTGACCACCTGGGAAATACAAATCAAAATCACATTGAGATATCACCTCACACCTGTGAGAATGCTGTTATCAAAAATACAGAGATAATTCAGCCAAGATGTGGAGAAAAGAAACCCCTGTGCACTGTTCGTGGGAATGTAAATTGGTACAGCTGCTATGTAAACAGTATGGAGGTTCTTCAAAAAATTAAAAACAGATATACCATAAGATTTGACAATCCACTTCTGGGTATATATCCAAGGAAAATAAAATTAGGTCCTCTAAGAGTTACCTTCACTCCCACATTCATTGCAACATTATTCACAATAGCCAAGTTATAGAAACAACCTAAATGTCTATCTACATATGAATGGATACAGAAGATGCGGTAACATCAGTATTATTAGTTCATAATACTGCATTTTATACAGTATTATAATATATATAATTGTAATTATGTATATTATTATTATATACTTGAAAGTTGCTAAGAGAGTAGATCTTAAGTTTGAATGG
This sequence comes from Grampus griseus, assembly GCF_964374135.1. NCBI lineage: Eukaryota > Metazoa > Chordata > Mammalia > Artiodactyla > Delphinidae > Grampus > Grampus griseus. The sequence goes on from NC_138998.1 coordinate 101,793,449, forward strand.
AATATTATTCAAACATGAGAAGTATAGAAATCTTGCCATTTGTGACAACATGGAGGGACTGTGAGAGCATTATGTTAAGTGAATGAAGTTATACAGAGAAAGACAAATATTCTGATATCACTTATAAATGGTATCACTAAAATGATGAATTCATAGAAACAGAGAGTAGATTGGTGGTTGTCGGGGGCTAGGGAATGGGGGAAATGGGGAGATGTTGGTCAAAGGATACAAACTTTCAGTTATAAGATGAATAAGTTGTGGGTATCTAATGTACAACATAGTGACTATAGTTAATAATACTGCATTTTATACAGTATTACATTATAATATATATAATTGTAATTATATATATACTTGAAAGTTGCTAAGAGAGTAGATCTTAAGTTTACTCGCCACAAAAAAGAAATTTTAATTATGTGAGGTGATTGAGGTGTTAACTAACCCTATTGTGGTAATTATTTTGTAATATACAAGTGTATCAAATCATCACATTGTACAAAATAAACTTACACAATGTTATATGGCAATTATATCTCAATAAAACTGGAGAAAAGATAAAGTATTTCATCTTGAGAAATGTTTGAACACATCTGAAGTTAGGTTTAAAATTGAAAAACAATTTTAAACCTGATACATTTAGAGAATTGATTATGTGGTCTATTATGCAGATGTTGCTGCTTGGAGTCCATAAGAAATATATTTTAAAGGATAAATCGGTAAGAAGAAGCCCTCCATAAGTAAAGTATTATCGTGCATATGAATCAAATATTAAAAATGGAAAATGTCACGAACTAAGTAAAACCGGCAGCTAATGATATAAAGAGTATATAAATAGATGAAAGTCATATTTAAATTATTGGAATATAGTTCCAAGTTATTTATGTAACTCAAAATATAATCTATGCTGCTCTTTATAAACATAACTATCAACATGTTTTGATTTCTGTTGGTTTAAAAAGTTCAGAGAAATTAAAATATCAATATAAGTGTGTTATGACTAATTAAAAATAAAAGAATGCCACCAGAACAGACGTCTATCTATCTTAGCCTAATGAATAAAATCTGCAAAACTACAATAGAAATGTAATTTCATTAAGCAAAGGCAGTCAAATGAGATCAAAAAGTTTGAACATTTTCTATTTATTTCTTTGAAAAATCATTAGGAGCTACTTTCTAGTTGTCAGATACAATGCCAATTTCTATGGCAAGTTACAGAATTAAATAAAGCAAAACCTCTACTCTCAGGCATGTACTATCCATTAAATGTGAAAAACCTATAGACGGAATTGAAGAACATTACACTTCAAATAATGTCAGTTGATACATTGAATGCAAGCACAGGTCTAAGAAACACAGGTTTAAGTTAGAACCGAAAGTCTAACAGGAAATCAGGAAGCAGTAGATACATGCTTTTAGGATAAGCTGTCATTCAAAATGGCATTGATGACAATATTATGACTTTCTTCTATATATGACTATGATGGATTATCATGAAAAAATGAGGGAAGAAGCAAAAGAAAGGGTGGTGTTAGAGGTTTCATTTCTGGATTCAACAAATGAAGTAAAAATCGCCTCTAGAAATAATAACTATTTCCCCCTCTTTTGTTCATATTATCTCAGCAGATAACCTAATAATAGCTAATACTTCTAAAGGGAAATTTTGTTTCTACTAAGCACATTTTAAGATATTATGAAATTTTAAAAAGATATTTGTTTAGATTTTTTAAAGTTTGACTCATTACATATGAGAAGATTACATGGGATTTGGTTTTGGATTTCCATTATGGAGAAAGAAAATGGCAAATGTGTTTTTCATGCTGAGAAAAATAGTGGATAAGGAGTGCATGAAGTGAGTTGTTCCTTACTTGATTTTAAGTAAAGTATTTGTTTTTGTTATATTTTCTCATAAGCAAAAAAGAAAACATATTGACAGATAAAATGCTTATCAACTTATTAATTTTGCAAGAGAAATTGCTTTCCTTAATGACTGTCACTTTTCACCTAGTAACAACTGTTAGAATTGTAAGCACAGTAGCAAGAAAAAAATAATGCAAATATGCTAGCTCGATGGAAAAAGGCTGTGGAAGGCATCTGACTCAGGGTGGAATGAGTGAGGAAAATGCTGAAAGAATATTTGTTGAATGAAAAAAGAATTAATATAGGACGTTCTAGTTTATTAATTTTTACTGCTATATTCCATTTTCTGAACATACTACAATTTATCTATTCTCTTATTAATACTTAGGTTCTATTTTTGTTATTAATAAATATTACCATAAATAGTCATATATATATATATATATATACGCATGTCTTCTCGTACACTCCTGTGAGAGGTTCTCCAGAGTGGAATAATTAGAGATGGAATTGCTGTGTCATTTGGGATGCATGTCTTCTATTTCAATGTTGCCAAAAAAAAAAAAAAAAAAAAAAGCCAATAAAAAGGGACTTCCCTGAAGGTACAGTGGTTAAGACTCTTCACTTCCACTGCAGGGGGCACGGGTTTGATCCCTGGTCAGGGAACTAAGATCCCACATGACATGTTGTGTGGCCAAAAGAAAAGAAAAAAAGAAAAAAGTCAGTGTTGCTAGGCAAAAATCTAGAGAACTTACTTTACATTTAGACACAAATTGCATTATTAGATGTTATGATGATGTCAGATTCACTATAATCATTTCAGATGCACTAATAGCGCTTCGATGTTAGAGGATGTCTTTAGAACTTTACCTTAAAAAAATGGCAAATTAATTAGCCATAAAAAAGAATGAAATAATAACATTTGCAGCAACATGGATGGAACTAGAGATTGTCATACTGAGTGAAGTGAGTCAGACAGAGAAAGACAAATATATGATATCGCTTATATGTGGAATCTAAAAAAGTACAAATGAACTTATCTACAAAACAGAAATAGAGTTACAGATGTAGCAACCAAACTTATGGTTATCAGGGGTAAGGGGGGGAAGGGATAAACTGGAAGATTGGGATTGACGTATACATACTACTATATATAAAATAACTAATAAGGACCTACTGTATAGCAGAGGGAACTCTGCTCAATACTCTGTAATGACCTATATGGGAAAAGAATCTAAAAAAGAATGGATATATTTATATGTATAACAGATTCACTTTGCTGTACAGCAGAAACTAACACAACATTGTAAATCAACTGTACTCCAATAAAAATTTAAAAAAGAATAAAATAAAATTTCTTAGTTTATTTTTAATATTTTTCTTTATATCATTTTATAATAATATATGAAATATAATGACTCAAACTATTATAGCATAATCTGTAATAACACATTTTATCAACATAAACTACCCATTATCCTATTCACTATATTGTGCTCCACGGCATGTGGGATCTTCCTGGACCAGGGCCTGAACCCATGTTCCCTGCGTTGGCATGTGGATTCTTTACCACTGCACAACCAGGGAAGTCCTAGATATAACTCTTGTAAGCTGCACAAAGTTGGATTATTCTTTAATTCAATTTATCTTTTTTTCTTTTTTTTTTTTTTCGGTACGTGGGTCTCTCACTGTTATGGCCTCTCCCGTTGCGGAGCACAGGCTCTGGACGCGCAGGCTCAGCAGCCATGGCTCACGGGCCCAGCTGCTCCACGGCATGTGGGATCCTCCCGGACCGGGGCATGAACCCGTGTCCCCTGCATAGGCAGGCAGACTCTCAACCACTCTGCCACCAGGGAAGCCCCTATTATGCTTTAACAATAGAAATTTTAGTGAGAAATATTATTTATTTTCTTCTACATGTTGATACACTCATTATCTCTTACATTACTAACATAAAGAAGTAGTGAAATCTGTTCAATAATTTCACACACAAAAAGGAGATATTGTGTATTAAGTCTGTTTTCAATTTATTGAATATTTTCTATAAGAGCTATTTTCCTTTGAGTTTTAGAAAGATTATGGACACACTCTGCTTTTTATTTCCTTCCAGAAGCTAATTTTATGATAATACACCTGGTAGTGTCTCACTAAATAATAAAACCTTGGTAGATTTTTCAGACACACACATGCCTATGCATACATATAGGCAATGTATATTCACCTTAAAATCAGAGCATGGCTACATGGCTATAAACAGTTATTTCATTTTTGAAGGTATTTACTCTTGTTTATTTTTCTCATGAAGACATTTATTTATTAATATGAGTGCTATTAAGTATCTACTATATTTTAGCTATGTGCTATGCTAAGATTAAGATAGCTTGGGTCAATTTTTTTAGTTTTGTAGAATTGCATGGTCCCAATAAAACTAAAGGTTATCTATTAATGTATTTCTTAGAAAATATGACTGAGTAGTCAGATCAAAATATTAAATTCTGTTTTATATTATTCATTCAAACATGTCTTAAATTAATATGTAAGTAATATAAATGTATCTATCACACAAAAATAATATGAAAGAATAATTTTATGAAGAGGGGAACTAAGCTATAAAATTATTAAGTAACAATGACTATTGGTACTCAGCATATATAAAACTAAACATTGATAAAATTTTAGTAATAGGTGAATATGTCCATCCTAAAATTTACTACTTGTATTATTATTTAGTACTAAAGAATCATCACTCTGGGGTACACACTAATTAATCTAAACTAAAGCAAAATACAAAAGTATTCTGTGTTCATTTGATATAAAACATTATAAAGTTTACATCAAACAAAAATTTAAAATATTAACATTTATGGAAAATGAAGACTTTCTTGTAAAAGAATCAGTTGACTTGGAAAACTTAGCAGGAAGATTTTCACATTTGATCATATAAAATCAGTTAGACAACTAGGTGGCCTTATAAATACTAAAAAATAATCATTATATTAACTCATGTTTTTTATTTCCTCTTTTCATGTTTGAGACCACTACAACCACTTACTTAATCTCACATGAAAAGACAAAAGTATTTTTTTCTTTGATACTATAACTTTATTATTTTTTACTTTTTAAAATTAATTTTTATTGCACTATAGTTGATTTACAATGTTGTTAGTTTCTGCTGTACAGCATAGTGAATCAGTTATACATATATATATATATATATATATATATATATATATATATATATATATATATATATCGATTCTTTTTTAGACTCCATTCCCATATAGGCCATTAACAGAGTATTGAGTAGACTTCCCTGTGCTATACAGTAATAGGTCCTTATTAGTTATCTATTTTATATATAGTAGTGTGTATATGTCAATCCCAATCTTCCAGTTTATTTTGCAAACAAGTTCATTTGTACAATTTCTTAGATTCCACATATAAGGGGTATCATATAATATTGTCTGACTTACTTCACTCAGTATGACAATCTCTAGTTCCATCCATGTTGCTGCAAATGGTATTATTTCATCCTTTCCTTTTTTCTTTAAACATCTTTATTGGAGTATAATCGCTTTACAATGGTGTGTTAGTTTCTGCTATATAACAAAGTGAATCATATACATGTATCCCAATATCTATTTTTAGTTTTTTAAGGAACCTCCATACTGTTCTCCATAGTGGCCATATCAATTTACATTCCCACCAACAGTGCAGGACGGTTCCCTTTTCTCCACACCCTCTCCAGCATTTATTGTTTGTAGATATTTTGATGATGACCATTCTGACTGGTGTGAGCTTATACCACATTGTAGTTTTGATTTGCATTTCTCTAATCATTAGTAATGTTGAGCATCCTTTCATGTGTTTGTTGGCAATCTGTATATCTTCTTTGGAGAAATGTATATTTAGGTCTTCTGCCCATTTTTGGACTGTGTTGTTTGTTTTTTGATACTGAGCTACGTGAGCTGCTTGTATATTTTGGAGACTAATCCTTTGTCAGTTGCTTCATTTGCAAATATTTTCTCCCATTCTGAGGGTTGTCTTTTCATCTTATTTATGGTTTCCTTTACTGTGTGAAAGTTTTTAAGTTTTGTTAGGTCCCATTTGTTTATTTTTGTTTTTATTTCCATTTTTCTAGGAGGTGGGTCAAAAAGGATCTTGCTGTGATTTATGTCATAGAGTGTTCTGCCTATGTTTTCCTCTAAGAGTTTTATAGTGTCTGGCCTTACATTTAGGTCTTTAATCCATTTTGAGTTTATTTTTGTGTATGGTGCTAGGGAGTGTTCTAATTTCATTCTTTTACGTGTAGCTGCCCAGTTTTCCCAGCACCACTTATTGAAGAGGCTGTCTTTTCTCCATTGTATATTCTTGCCTCCTTTATCAAAGATAAGGTGACCATATGTGTGTGGGTTTATCTCTGGGCTTTCTATCCTGTTCCATTGATCTATATTTCTGTTTTTGTGCCAGTACCATACTATCTTGACTACTGTAACTTTGTAGTATAGTCTAAAGTCAGGGAGCCTGATTCCTCCAGCTCCATTTTTCTTTCTTTGTTTTGACTATTGTTTTGACTGTTTTGATTGTTTTGACTATTCAGGGTCTTTTTTGTTTCCATACAAACTGTGAAATTTTTTGTTCTAGTTCTGTGAAAAATGCCAGTGATAGTTTGATAGGGATTGCACTGAATCTGTAGATTGCTTTGGGGAGAATAGTCATTTTCACAATGTTGATTCTTCCAATCCAAGAACATGGTATATCTCGCCATCTGTTTATATCATCTTTACTTTCTTTCATCAGTGTCTTATAGTTTTCTACATACAGTGCTTTTTCTCCTTAGGTAGGTTTATTCCTAGGTATTTTATTCTTTTTGTTGCAATCGTAAATGGGAGTGTTTCCTAAATTTCTCTTTCATGTTTTTCATCATTAGTGTGTAGGAATGCAAGAGATTTCTCTGCATAAATTTTGTATCCTGCTACTTTACCAAATTCATTGATTTGCTCTAGTAATTTTCTGGTAGTATCTTTAGGATCCTCTACGTCTAGTATCATGTCATCTACAACAGTGACAGTTTTACTTCTTCTTTTCCAATTTGGATTCCTTTTATTTCTTTTTCTTCTCTGATTGCTGTGGCTAAAACTTCCAAAACTATGTTGAATAATAGTGGTGAGAGTGGGCAAACTTGTCTTATTCCTGATCTTAGTGGAAATGGTTTCAGTTTTTCACCATTGAGAATGATGTTGGTTGTGGGTTTGTCATATATGGCCTTTATTATGTTGAGGTAAGTTCCCTCAGTGACTACTTTCTGGAGGGTTTTATCATAAATGGCTGTTCAATTTTGTCAAAAGCTTTTTCTACATCTGTTGAGAAAATCATATGGTTTTTCTCCTTCAGTTTGTTAATATGGTTTATCACATCGATTGATTTGTGTATACTGAAGAATCCTTGCATTCGTGGGATAAACCCCACTTGATCATGGTATATGATCCTTTCAATGTGCTGTTGGATTCTGTTTGCTAGTATTTTGTTGAGGATTTTTGCAACTGTGTTCATCAGTGATATTGGCCTGTAGTCTTCTTTTTTTGTGACATGTTTGTCTGGTTTTGGTATCAGGGTGATGATAGCCTCATAGAATGAGTTTGAGAGTGTTCACCCCCCTGCTATATTTTGGAAGAGTTTGAGAAGAATAGGTGTTAGCTCTTCTCTGAATGTTTGATAGAATTCGCCTGTGAAGTGATCTGGTCCTGGGCTTTTGTTTGTTGGAAGATTTTTAATCACAGTTGCAATTTCAGTGCATGTGATTGGTCTGTTTAAATTTTCTGTTTCTTCCTGGTTCAGTCTTGGAAGGTTGTGCTTTTGTAAGAATTTGTCCATTTCTTCCAGGTTGTCCATTTTATTGGCATATAGTTACTTGTAGTAATCTCTCATGATCCTTTGTATTTCTGTGGTGTCAGTTGTTACCTCTCCTTTTTCATTTCTAATTCTATTGATTTGAGTCTTCTCCCTTTTTTTTTTTGATGAGTCTGGCTAATGGTTTATCAATTTTGTTTATCTTCTCAAAGAACCAGCTTTTAGTTTTATTGATCTCTGCTATTGTTTCCTTCATTTCTTTTTCATTTATTTCTGATCTGATTTTTATGATTTCTTTCTTTCTGCTAACTTTGGGTATTTGTTGTTCTTCTTTCTCTAATTGCTTTAGGTGTAAGGGTACGTTGTTTATTTGAGATCCTTCTTGTTTCTTGAGGTAGGATTATATTACTATGAACTTCCCTCATAGAACTGCTTTTGCTTCATCCATCTTTTTCCATCCCCTCCCTTTCAGTCTGTTTGTGTCCCTACGTCTGAAGTAGGTCTCTTGTAGACAGCATATATATGGGTCTTGTTTTTGTATCCATTCAGCTAGTCTATGTCTTTTGGTTGGAGCAATCAATCCATTTACATTTAAGGTAGTTATTGATATGTATGTTCCTATTACCATTTTCTTAATTGTTTGGGGTTTCTTATTGTTGGTCTTTTCCTTCTCTTGTGTGTCGTGCCTAGAGAAGTTCCTTTAGCATTTGTTGTAAACCTGGTTTGGTGGTACTGAGTTCTCTTAGCTTTTGCTTGTCTGTAAAGGTTTTGATTTCTCCATTGAATCTGAATGAGATCCTTGCTGGGTAGAGTAATCTTGGTTGTAGGTTTTTCCCTTTCATCACTTTAAATATGTCCTGCCACTCCCTTCTGGATTGCAGAGTTTCTGCTGAAAGATAAGCTGTTTACCTTATGGGGATTCCCTTGTATGTTATTTGTTGTTTTTCCCTTGTTGCTTTTAATATTTTTTCTTTGAATTTAGTTTTTGATAGTTTGATTAATATGTGTCTTGGTGTGTTTCTCCTTGGATTTATCCTGTATGGGAATCTCTGTGCTTCCTGGACTTGATTAACTATTTCCTTTCCCATATTAGGGAAATTTTCAACTATAATTTCTTCAAATATTTTCTCAGTCCCTTTTTTTTTCTCCTCTTCTTCTGGGACCCCAATAATTCGAATGTTGGTACATTTAATGTTGTTCCAGAGGTCTCTGAGACTGTCCTCAATTCTTTGTATTCTTGTTTCTTTATTCTGCTCTCTGGTAGTTATTTCCACTATTTTATCTTCCAGGTCACTTATACGTTCTTCTGCCTCAGTTATTCTGCTATTAATTCCTTTAGAGAATTTTAAATTTCATTTATTGTGTTGTTCATCATTCTTTGTTTGCTCTTTAGTTCTTCTAGGTCCTTGTTAAACATTTCTCGTATTTTCTCCATTCTATTTCCAAGATTTTGGATCATCTTTACTCTCATACTCTGAATTCTTTTTCAGGTAGACTTCCTATTTCCTCTTCATTTGTTTGGCCTGGTGGGTTTTTACCTTGCTCCTTATCTGCTATGTATTTCTCTGTCTTTTCATTTTGCTTAACTTACTGTGTTTGGGGTGTCCTTTTCACAGGCTGCAGGTTCATAGTTCCTGTTGTTTTCGGTGTCTGCCCCCCATGGATAAGGGTGGTTCAGTGGGTTGTTTAGGCTTTCTGGTGGAGGGGATTGGTACCTGTGTACTCCTCGTGGATGAGGCTGGATCTTGTCTTTCTGGTGGGCAGGCCTGTGTCTGGTGGCATGTTTTGGAGTGTCTGTGAACCTATTATGATTTTAGGCAGCCACTCTGCTAATTGGTGGGGTTGTGTTCCTCTCTTGCTCTTTGTTTGTCATAGGGTTTCCAGCACTGTAGCTTGCTGGTTGTTGAGTGGTGCTGGGTCTTTGCTTTGAGGTGGAGATCTCTGTGAGAGCTTTTACCATTTGATATTACATGGGGCCAGGGGTCCCTGGTAGAGCAGTGTCCTGAACTCGGCTGTCCCACATCAGAGCCTCAGGCCTGACACCCAGCCAGAGCACCAAGACCCTGTCAGCCACATGGCTCAGAAGAAAAGGGAGAAAAAAAAGAAAGACAGAATAAAATAAAATAATGTATTAAAATGAAAAATAAAATTATTAAAAATAAAAAAAATTTTAAAAACGAAGAAAAAGGAAGAGACCAACCAAACCAAAAAACAAATCCACCAATTATAACAAGCCCTAAAAACTATATAAAAAAAACAAAAGCAAAAAACCGACAGACAGAACCCTAGGACAGATAGTAAAAGCAAAGCTATACAGACAAAATCACTTAAAGTAGCATACACATATACACTCACAAAAAGAAAAAAAGGAAAAAAAATTATGTATATATAAAAAAAAAACTAAGAGAGCTACCAAATCAATGAACAAATCTACCAATGATAATAAGCTCTAAATACTAAACTAAGATAAACATAAAACCAGAAACAAATTAGATGCAGAAAGCACACCCCAACTCTACAGTTGCTCCCAAAGTCCACCGCCTCAATTTTGGGGTGACTTGTTGTCTATTCAGGTATTCCACAGTTGCAGGGTACATGAAGTTGATTGTGGGGATTAATCCACTGCTCCTGAGGCCGCTGGTAGAAATCTCCCTTTCTCTTCTTTGTTAGCACAGCTCCCGGGGTTCAGCTTTGGATTTGGCCCTGCCTCTGCATGTAGGTCACCTCAGGGCATCTGTTCCCCAGCCAGAGAGGATGGGGTTAAAGTAGCAGCTGATTAGGGGACTCTGGCTCACTCAGGCCTGGAGGAGGGAGGGGTACAGAATGTGCGGCCAGCCTATGGTGGCAGAGGCCGGCGTGATGTTGCAACAGCCTGAGGTGCACCATATGTTCTCTCGGGGAAGTTGTCCCTGGATCACGGGACCCTGGCAGTGGCAGGCTGCACAGGCCCTGGGAGGGGAGGTGTGGATAGTGACCTGTGCTTGCACACAGGCTTCTTGATGGCTGCAGCAACAGCATTAGCATTTCATGCCCATCTCTAGTGTCCATGCTGATAGCCACAGCTCGCATCTCTCTCTGGAGCTCATTTAGGCAGTGCTCTGAATCCCCTCTCCTTGTGCACCCCAAAACAATGGTCTCTTCCCTCTTAGGCAGTTCCAGACTTTTTCTTGGACTCCCTCCCGGCTAGCTGTGGCACACTAGCTTCCTTCAGGGTGTGTTCACAGAGCCAACCCCAGTCCTCTCCCTGGGATCTGACCTCTGAAGCCAGAGCCTCAGCTCCCAGCCCCCACCCGCCCCAGCGGGTTAGTAGACACGCCTCTCAGGCTGGTGAGTGCTGTTGACACTGATCCTCTTGCAGGAATCTCTCTGCTTTGCCCTCTGCACCTCTGTTGCTGCACTCTCCTCTGTGGCTCCGAAGCTTCCCCCCCCCATCCCCCGTCTCCACCAGTGAAGGGGCTTCCTAGTGTGTGGAAGCTTTTCCTCCTTCACAGCTCCCTCTCAGAGGTGCAGGTCCCATCCCTATTCTTTGTCTCTGTTTTTCCTTTTTCTTTTGCCCCACCCAGGTATGTGAGGAGTTTCTTGCCTTTTGGGAAGTCTGAGGTCTTCTGCCAGCGTTCAGTAGGTGTTTTGTAGGAGCTGTTCCACATGTAGATATATTTTTGATGTATTTGTGGGGAGGAAGGTGATCTCCACGTCTTACTCCTCCTCCATGTTGAAGGTCCCCCCTCTTTGTTCTTTTTATGGCTGAGTAATATTCCATTGTACCACATCTTCTTTATCCGTTCCTCCATCTATGGACATTAAGGTTGCTTCCATGTCCTGTCTATTGTATGTTGTGCTGCAGTGAACATTGGGGTACATATATCTTTTCAAATTATGGTTTTCTCTGGATATATGCCTGGGAGTGGGATTGCTAGATCATATGGTAGCTCTATTTTTAGTTTTTTAAGGAACCTCCATACTCCATCATGGCTGTACCAATTTACATTCCCATCAACAGTGTAGGAGGGTTCCCAGAAGACAAAAATATTTTTAAAGAATTTCAAGTGCATTCCATAGCCTTAGCTGCCTTTTTACAGAATACTATCTTTCTTTCTTTCTTTCTTTCTTTTTTTTTTTTTTACTATTTTTTGTCTTGTATTATTAAAAAGGTGTCTGAAATGTTCACCTCCCAAACGTAGGCACTCTGATGATTCATGTGAATCATCATCAGATGTAATAGCAAGTCAGAAGAGCCTAAAAATTGTCCAGTGTATTCCTTTTGAGATTGGTCACACTACTGAGGAGACAATGTAGTGAAAGTCATAATTTTTTTTTTTTTTTTTTTTGTGGTACGTGTGCCTCTCACTGCTGTGGCCTCTCCCATTGTGGAGCACAGGCTCCGGACACACAGGCTCAGCGGCCATGGCTCACGGGCCCAGCTGCTCCGCGGCATGTGGGATCTTCCCGGACTGGGGCATGATCCTTTGTCCCCTGCACTGGCAGGTGGACTCTCAACCACTGTGCCACCAGGGAAGCCCCATAAATTTTATAAGTGTCACTTTACCAAGTATTTCTGTTGAAAAGTTCATAAAATAAGAATTGATGTTTACTTTTCAAGAATGAAAACAAAGTCTACAACTTTCTCAAAAATATTTGCCATGTAATAAATGTGTTCTTCGTCCTAGACTGGCTAGTATCTCAATATAGAGTTCATATCCTGATGGCCTAATTAAGTTTCCTTGTTATCTATATTATCTATTAGACATACATTAATCGAATGGATGAGGAATCTCCAAGAAAATATGGCTACCCTGGTTCCCAGTATTCTGACTCTTAACCTCTGCATTTTATTGTTACTATCAAGGAATTTTTTTAACCTACACTCAAACAAGTTCAGCCATTATCTATGTATTTTTTAATGTTTATTGAAATATAAATTCCAAGAAATTGCCAAGATATTATGGATGGATATCATGTATCTTTCACCCAGTTTTCTCCAAAGGTTTTATCTTACGCAGCTATAATGTAGTATCAAAACAATGAAAGTGATATTGAAAAAATGTGTACTTATAGTTCTGTGTCATTTTATCATGTGTAGAATCATATAACTGCCACTACAATCGAGATACAGAATTATTGCATGATGAGGAAGATTCCTTTCATGTTACATAGGAGTACCCACACTTTCTCCCCCACCATTCCTAGCTCCTAGAAAATACTAATTTGTTATCCAGTTGTATAATTTTGTCATTTCAGAAATGCTGTATAAAGCAAATCAAGTCAAATCAAATAGCATGTGACCTTTGAGACTGACTTTTTTCATTCTACATCCTTGAAATCAACCCAAGGAGATGTGTGTATAATTAGTGCCTTGAACATTTTTTAGAATTCCCTTTGATTGATCTTTAGTGTTTCTGAGCATATTTCTTTGTATTGATTTTTAGTGGTTATTCTAGGTATTACATTTACATATATAATTTATCATAGGGTAGATATTTTGATGTAGACATTTTACCAATTAGAGTGAGCTATATAAAACTTACTTCCCTTAAAAATCTTTTTCTTTGCCCATTTATAATATAAATTTTCTTAAATACTTCCTTTCTATACCTTGAGAAGCACATCAGAAAAATGTTATAACTTTTCCTTCAATTTATCAAACATAATTTAAGAAATTCAAGAGATGAAAGTCCATTGTATTTACCCATATTTTTACTCTTTTTATTGTTATTTTTTCATTCCTAATATTCCAAGGTTCCTTCTTTTATCATTTTCTTTCTGTTTTAGGAATTTCCTTAAGCCATTCTCTTAGGATAGGTCTTCCAGTGACAAACTCCTTTTAGTTTTCCTTTGTCTGAATGTTTTAATTTCTACTTCATTCCTAATGGATAATTTTGCAAGGTATACGATTCTGGGATGACTGTTTTTTGCTTTCATCACCTGAAAAATGATACGCCACTTCTTTTTGGGTTTTGATCAGAAATCCACTGTTATTTGGATCACTTTTCTTCATAGTGAGGTTTAATTGCTCTCTTGTTCCTTTCAAGGCTTTGTTTTCCTGTTCTTTCATTTTCACAAGTTTGATTCTTATGGGTCTTGGCATAGATATATTTGGGTTTATCTTATTTCAGGTTTGCTTAGCTTTTTAAATCTATAGGTTTATGATTTGTTTGCCAAATTTGGGAGATTTTTAGCCATTATTTCTTTTTTAAAGTTTAATTTATTTATTTTTGGCCGCATTGAGTCTTCATTGCTGTGCGTGGGCTTTCTCTAGTTGTGGTGAGCGGGGGCTACTCTTCATTGCAGTGCACGGGCTTCTCATTGCAGTGGCTTCTCTTGTTGCAGAGCATGGGCTCTAGGCGTGTGGGCTTCAGTAGTTGTGACACATGGACTCAGTAGTTGTGGCTCGTGGGCTCCAGAGTGCAGGCTCAGTAGTTGTGGTGCACGGACTTAGTTGCTCTGCGGCATGTGGGATCTTCCCAGACCAGGGCTTGAACCCATGTCTCCTGCATTGGCAGGCAGATTCTTAACCACTGCACCACCAGCGAAGCCCCCATTATTTCTTTAAATACTTTTTCAGCACCACCTTCTTTCTTTTTTCCTGAGATTCTGATGACATGTATTTTAAATCTTTTATTATAGTCCCATAGGACTATAATAGTCCCCCTGAGGATCCTTTCATTTTTTTCTCTTTTGTTCAGACTTGGTAATTTCTATTGTTTAATCTTTAACTTCACTGATTCTTTATTCTGTTCTTTCCATTCTATTGTTGAGCATATACATTGAATTTTTATTTCTGTTATTTTATGTTCAGTTCTAAAATTTCCATGCAGTTCTTCTTTGTATCTTTATTTCTTTGTTAAGACTTAAAAAAAATTTGTTTCAAGCATGTTTGTAATTTCTGGCTGAAGTGTTTTTATAAAGATGCTTTGAAAACTTTGTTAGATAATTCCAACATTAGTATCACTTCAGTTTTGGTGTCTGTTGATTGTCTTTTCTGATTCAACTTGAGATTTTTCTGATTCTTGGTACAATGGGTGATTTTCCCTATTATCTGGTGCATTTTATATGTCATATTAGGACACTCTGGATCTATTTTAAATCCTCTCTTTTATCAAGTCTCCTCCAGGATGGTTGTGGGAGAAGAAAAGCTGCCTTGTTACTGCCAGGTAGTGGTAGAAGTCTAGGTTCCCCACTCAAGTTTTGTTGATACCCTAGAATAGAGGGGAAGGATGCCTCATTACTGCTAGACATGGGTGGGAGTTCAGGATCTTTACTAGGCATCCACCCTGGCTGTGAGGGTGAGGAGCACCTTGTTACTTTCCCTCACTTGACAAGAAAGTTTTGTTACTGCTGGAATGTGATGAAATTTGCAGCTTCCCACTACTGCTTCTGTGATATTTTTACTGAGAGGGGCAGGGGCGCACAATACTGCTGAGTAGTGATGGGAATCCTGAACTCTCACTAGCGTCTTCTGACACCACCTCTCTGTGGGAAAAACAAAATACCTTTCTATGGTTAGATAAGGTTGGAAGTTTAGGCTCCCCACTCAGCCTTTGCTGATGAGGGTAGGGGTGGAGCCACTGTGCCTGGAGCCATGGTTGCCTAAAGTAGAGCAGTTATAATCCGAACATATTCTGTCTTGCCTTCCTGCCCTTTTCCTGGTCCTTTGGCTATAGAGAACAGGCTTTCACTCTGGCTTTTTTTCCCCCCTATGCTCGTTGGTGTTTTCAAATCGCCAACTTCTTCAGTGCTCAGTTTGTGATATATAAAGCAAAAGGAAAACCCAGGGAACTCACTGCCATGTCTTTCCTTGGGCCCTAACTTCCCTTGATGGTCTGCTTTCTTCTCTCTACCTTTCAGAGACTTCTTATGTGTAGTGTAGTTAATGTATCATGTACAGCATTTTAGCTGCACTTAGGGGGAGAAATAGGAAGAAGTGCATTTACTCCATCTTTGTTTAGGATCATATTTTTAAAAGTTACTTCCCTCTTAGGGCTTCTATGCTCTTATATACAGGGGGTACCTTGGAGATATTGTGGGTTTGGTTCCAGACCACCATAGTAAAGTGAATATCACAATAAAGCGAGTCACACAATTGTTTTGGTTCCCAGTGCATATAAGAGTTATGTTTACACTATCCTGTAGTTTATTAAATGTGCAATAGCATTATGTCTTAAAAAACAGTGTGCATACCTTAATTAAAAGATACTTTATCACTAAGCAATGTTGACCATCATCTGAGCCTTCAGTGAGTAGTAATCTTTTTGCAGGTGGAGGATCTTGCCTCCATGTTGATGCTGCTGACTGTTCAGAGTGGTGGTTGTTGAAGGTTGGGATGGCTGTGGAAATTTCTTAAAATAAGACAACAAGGAAGTTTACCATATTGATTGACTCTTCCTTTCACTTGAACATTTAGGAGTTATTGTTGGGTTATTAATTGGCCTAATGTCAATATTTTTGTGTCTTGGGGAATAGGGAGGCCTGAAGAGAGGGAGAGAGATGGGAAACGGTCTTGGTGGAGCAGTCAGAACATGCACGTTTACTGCTTAAGCTCACTATCTTATAGAAGTATGGTATGTGGCACCCCAACACAATTACAGTACTAGCGTCAAAGATCACTAATCACAGGTCACCATAACAAATATAATAATGAAAAAATTTGAATATTGCAAGAATTACCAAAACGTGACACAGAGACATGAAGTGAGCAAATGCTGTTGGAAAAATGACACCAATAGACTTGCTCAGTGCAGGGTTGCTAAACCTGCATCACAATATCTCGAAGCATAATAAAGCAAAGTGCAATAAAATGAGGTATGCCTGTATCCTAAAAAGAAATGGAGTTTACTATATTTTTAGGTTCTTTTGAGTGTTTACATTATAGAGAAAAGAACATAAGATTTTGGTTTATATGTATCTAGGTGTGAGTCTTGATTCTGCCGTATACCAGCTATATGAAACTAGACAAGTGATTTAATCTCCGTGTGCTTTTTATGTCTGTAGTATAAAATAATGCCCATCCCTAGGGTTATTGTGAGGTTTATGTGTAAAGTTGTGGGCATATAGTGGGTACTCAAAATTAATTCTTTCTGCTCTTATTCTGGAGCTCTTTTAGTCTACATACCCTATATTACCAACATGTATTGTTCAGAGGACTGTATATGGAAGCTTTTTGAGAGAAGAAAATAAACTCTAGTATAAATGTTGATGTAATGTAGCTATTGGCCAGATACCAGCTTCAAAGTCTTCTAGGATTTTCTTCTTACATCACTTCTAGAGTCTTGTACCACTAAGAATATGCTTGGGCTTTGAAATTAAAAAGTTGAAAAATAACTAACTCTAAGTTGAAAAATAACTGTATCATATAGCTTATTAAACCTTTAAATTCTCATGGGAATTTCAGTTTTCTTTTGGAAAGTAGATGTGGAAATTTCAATACTTGTTTAGGCAAGACAAATAAATATTCTTGCACATACATGTGATTCAAAACATAAGGAACTAGATACTATCCAATATTATAGATGTTTCAGCCCCAGTTAAGGTGTTGCAGTGCCTTGTGTCAGTGATCTACAAACTGTTATTCCCAGGGTATTCTTTTGTCATTTGTCTTCCTAAGAATGTCTCACCATTTTAAGTAATTATAATTTCAAACCAAAACTTCTGAATTGGAACATCAGTTGTTGATGTAAATGGAAACAATTCATTAAATATATGGAAATTAGATAATTCACATCACCTGCAGCTTTAGTACAAATAAATGCTAGCTTTTAAAATGTTTATTAAATATTAAAAATACTTTTCTATTACCCATATTAATTTTTGGACACAGTGATAACAACAAATGAGTTTTTTTCTAAATCTCATATTTAAACTTTTGCAGAAAGAAAAAGTTCTTTCTTTTATAAAGACTATAGTGCTTTAATCCTATAGTTAAAGCAATGGTTATTTTGCAAAAAAGACTTAATAGTTAAAATTAACTTATAGTTCATTTAATTTAATAACTTAAAGAACTAGATTTTTAATATTATATCAAATCCCTTCCATTTAAATAATTTATCAAGTGGCAGTGATAGACTAGGAGGGAAAACAGAAACAATATTTAAGACTCAATGTAATGAGCGAGGGATCCAGAGATCTTTTACTACTTACTCTGTGCTTCTTCAGTAGTTTGTTGTGTGTATCATTTGTGATAAATCATAGCTCCCTTGCACTATATCATCATCATTGTCATCCAAAGGCATTCAGAACCTACCAAAGTATAAATTACGGCTCAAGAGGTGGTTACCCACACTGGAGAATGCATTCACATTTTTGAGCTTCTGAAATACCCTCTGATAAAATAATTAACCAGATAGAACCTGGTTTGAATATTTATTAGACACCAGGGTGAGTAGGTATCATTCTTCTATTTCTTATCTCTAAAATGAAGATAAATAATTGCTTGGCAAGTGGTTCATACATTTAAAGGGAAAAGAACATTATATTTTTAAGAAATTATTGAGAAAAACATTTGATTTGTCTTCAGTATGTATTTTGGGAGTGACAGGAATTAAAAGAAGACTTTTCAAGGCATCAGAAAAGAAAAAAAAAAACCCAATTCACATAAATTCTTCATTCTCACCAAATAGAATTCAATCTAATAATTTATCGGAAAAATTCTACTCAATCTCCAAAATTTAGTGCTAGCATTTTTTCTCTGGAAAACCCTCCTGAATTAATGCAAAGATTACACGCTCATAGTACTCACCACAGAATTCTGTGATTATGTATATATATATATATATTTCTTCACCATCTTGAAAACCTTGAGGACAAAGGTGATCTTTAGAGTTCTCTCTTCAAACATGATAAAGTGAATGTCTGGATTTTAGTAAGCAATTGAGGCATGGATGTAAGAAAGCATCAATATGCAATGCTTTCTTTCTTTTTTTTTTTTTTTATTCATCACGCCAAGTTTACTTGGGTTTAGATTTTCTATTACTTAGAAATAATGTGCTTTCATTTTTGATTGAGGCAAAGATAGTTTGCTAATAATAGTCAGGTACATGTTTAAAATCCTTGATGTTACCTGGAACCTTTATTAACTATATTTCATTGCTTTATATTTAGCAGATGATATCTCACAAGAAGTAAGTCCTATCATGTTGCTTTAAAATAAAATACTGTATCTTCTTATTAGTATCCATACTATCCTCCCAATCCCACACATTCAAATGCTCTAAACTCACATGGTTAGAAACAGTAATCAAGACATAAGGGTGTATAGATCAATTAAAGAGAAAAGTAGTCATAGAACCAAACTTTTATCTTATAAAGGCTCTAAAATAGGCTAGTCTCTTCAATAAATGGCACTGGAAAAATTAGATGTTCACATGTAAAACTAACTTGATATTAACTGAGGACAGAAATGGAAGAGCTATACCTGTAAAACTTCTAAAGGAAAAAAAAATAGATGAAAATCTTTGTGAATTTGCATTAAGCAAAAATTTCCTAGATAAGACAAAAAAGAAGCATGAACCATAAAAGAAAAACATATATAAATTGGTCTTTATCAATGTTAAAACTTCTCTCTTTCAAAAGTCACTGTCAGGTAGAGGAAAAATACAAGTCACAGACTGGAAAAATATTTGCAGAACACATATCTGATGCCAGATTTGCACCTGAAATATATAAAATACTTTTACAGCCCGATAATAAAAAGACAGGAAGACAATTATTAAATGGGCAAAGTATTTGAATACTTTACCAAGGAAGATATGCAAGTGGTTAAAAAACATATAAGAATATGCTCAACCTCTTTAGTCATCAGAAAAATGCAAACAAAGCAATAACTGAGATATCTCTATGCAAGTACTCAAATGGCTAAGATAAAATTGACAATACCTAAAGATGCTCAGAATTTGGAGCAACTGGAAATCTAATATGTCGTTGCTGGGAATGCAAAATTGGATAGTCACTCTGGAAAATATTTTGGCAGTTTTCTGTAACTGTAAACATTTGTCTTATAACTCTTTCATGCCATCCCTAATTAATTTGCCCAAAGAAATGGAAACATGTGTTCACATAAAGACCTGCATGTAAATAGTCATATCAGCTTTATTCTTTATAGAAAAAAAAAATAAGGAGAAAGAAAAAACTGGATACAACCCAAATATCCATCAACTGGTGAATGGATAAACAAATTGTGCTATATCCATTTAATGAGATATTCTTCAGCTATTAAAAAAGAATGGATCTTGGGCTTCCCTGGTGGCACAGTGGTTGAGAATCTGCCTGCCAATTCAGGGGACATGGGTTCGAGCCCTGGTCTGGGAAGATCCCACATGCCGCAGAGCAACTAAGCCCGTGCGCCACAACTACTGAGCCTGCACACCACACTACTGAGCCCGCGTGCTGCAACTGCTGAAGCCCGCATGCCTAGAGCCTGTGCTCCACAACAAGAGAAGCCACCGCAATGAGAAGCCCATGCACCACAATGAAGAGTAACCCCCACTCGCTGCAACTAGAGAAAGCCCGCGTGCAGCAACGAAGACTCAGTGCAGACAAAAAAAAAAAAAAAAAAAAGAATGGATCTTTAATACATGCAACAGCATGGATGAATCTCAAAAGCATATATCAAGTGGAAGAAGAGAAAACATAAGTACTGCATGATTCCATTTATATGACATTCTGGAAAAGAAAACTGTAGGGATAGAAAACAGAACAGTGTTTGCCAAGAGTTTAGATAGCAAAGGGGACGGACTACAAAGAAACATAAGGGGATTTGGGGGTGAGTAATGGATGTGCTCTATATCTTAATTGTGACGACATTTATACAACTGCATATATTTGTCAAAACACATCAACCTATGGATGTGAAGTGTTGATTTTATTGTATCTCCATAAAAAGGCATATTTAAACATCCTAATGAGGCTTACCCAACTACTTTAAGTGAAATGCATCTCCCCTCTCTGATCCTCCTTATCTTACTCTACTTTTTTTCCAGAGCACTTATAACTTTATAATATACTATTTATTGATTTACTTGCTTATTTATTATGTTTATGTTTACTGGCTGAGTCACCTGCTAAAATATAACTAAAATAATAGCATACTAAAATAATAGTATATGTAGTGGTGTGCCACCAAGATTCCCCTCTTGGGAATGAGTCACTTATTACCCTTAGTTTCTACACGTGTTGCATGTTGACACACGAAGATGGATCTTTCTCTAGGAATTCCTTCAGGTCCAAGAGAACCACCTAGCCTAAGCTCACATCCCCTTCATGAAGGAAGCACACATTTGTTAACTCTTTAGGGGTCAGCAAAGTATGGCCTGCAGACCAAATCTGGCCTGCAGTCCATTTTTATAGGGTGCAGAAGATAAAAGTGGTTTTTATATTTTTAATGGGTCTTAATAAAGGAGCAAGAGGAAGAAGAAGATAAGGAGAAGGAGGAGGAGAAATAGAAGATGTGACAGAGAATGAATGTTACCCAGAAAGCCAAAAATATTTATTACCTGGTCTTTAAAGAAGAAGTTTGCTGACCCCTGAACTAGTTGATGTAGGGATTTAAAGCCCTGACTTATTTGTCTGTAGGGGTACAACTCTGAAGGGACATCCACAAGATTGACTGAGGCCTTTTTTTGTGACCATATACCAGTTCCTTTCTTCGCTCCTCCTGAATTGTTGATACCAATGATACTCCCATTAAAGGCTTTGCTTGCATATGTTTGTTTCAGAATCTATTTCCCAGGAAACCTGACCCAAGGCAATCAGTGCTAGATTGGTCTACAGAAGCAAACTCAAAAATGAGACTCTGGATTTGGGCCACTCACTGGTAAGTTGGTAATGAACACCTTTTCACTGGTAGTAGATGAAACACTAATATCCTCTGTAGTTTGTACCAAAGCAATTGTTAAAGTTTTACTGATAGTCCATAAGGATGGACTACCACTATAAAAGAATTCAATGGTAGGCACAGTATTTCAGGAAAGTGAGGGTTTGGGGGAAAGTGTTAATTATAACAACAGTGGAATCAGATGGGCTTTGCTGAATACCATTGCTGTATTGGAAAAATACAGTGAATGAAAAGCTGAGGGTGCCTGATCACCAAATGAAGGTGAAGTGCGAATCTGAGCGGGCTTCCTTAGCAGCATTTTTAAAAAGTCCTTTATCTCTTGCATGCACCTAGAGGGCAGAAAAAACTGAGATCCAGGCTTAAGAATTAATAATAAAAGTAATAGAGATGCACACAGAGAGATTTGAATTCACAACTTCTCAAGTCTGTTTTGCCACGGTCAAGGCTTTGATTGGGAAGAGTTGACATCCTAAGGATACTCAGGGAACATCCAATTCAAAGGAGGCCAAAAACAAAAACTGTGTATTTTATATTCCATATCCCTCAAAACTCTGCAAACAGGGCCCAGTCCTCCTTGTTAAAGACTAGTATGCCTCTCGCTTAAGGAAAATATGCACCATGTTTCCTCTTCAAGACCTATACCTGCCTTACCTTCCTGATACCATATCAATAAGTAGATCAAATCATAGCATAAACAGACCAAGGAAATGTGAACCTACTAAGAGAAAAAGGGGCTAAACCCCAAAAAACTGTCAGACCTAGCCAATATGCATAAGCAAAATTAGGGAAATATTCATGGGACTGGATTCTAAGGTTGCAGGATTGATGGGGTAGAACATATGGTTTAATAAGGGAATATTTATCTTAAGGTATTTTCTCCTAAGAAATAGTAAGCTCCCTGGTAATTATTGTGGGAGACACTGCTAACATGCTGCTAAGATGGCTTTCAGAAACTTGTAGAAAGTAATGGCCCACAGCAAATCAAGTAGAAATGTCAAAATTATGAGGCAGATAGTATAAAAAGGAATAAAAGAACTCATAGAATTGGGCATGCAAAGGTAGATATACTATGTGTACTAGTCAGGGTACTCCAGAGAAACAGAACCAATATTGTAACCAATATTTCATATAATGAATGAATTGGCTCACACAACTATGGAGACTGAGAAGTCCCAAGATCTACAGTCATCAGGCTGGAGACCCAGAGACCCAGGAGAGTCAGTGGTAGGTTTTAGTCTGAGTACGAAGACCTGAGAACCAGCAGAGCTGATGGTATAAATTCCATTCCAACTCTGAGTCCAAAGGCAGGAAATGACCAATGTCTCAGCTAACAGACAATCAAGCAGAGAAAGCGAATTATCCCTTACTCAGCCTTTTAGTTCTATTCAGGCCTTCACAGGATTGGATGAGGCCCTCCCACCCACATTGGGAAGGGCCATCTGATTTACTCAGTCTACTGATTCAAATGTTAATCTCATCCAGAAACACCCTCACACAGACACACTCAGGATAGTGTTTAACCAAATATCTTGACTTCACATGGTCCAGTCAAGTTGACACATAAAATTAACGATGATGACTAATCAGCCTTCTTCACTCAATCCCACTCTGTTAGGTTTTTTTGAAAGATCAAGAAAATAATCCAAAATTCTGACATATGCTACAAAATGGATGAAACTTGAGGACAGTATGCTATGTGAAGTAAGCTAATCATAAAAAGGTAAATACTGTGTAATTCAACTAATATGAGATACCTAGAGTAATCAAAATCATAGAGACTGGCAACCATCATTGTCGAATGTTGGTTGCCAGGGGCTGGGAGGAGGGAGAATGGGGAGTTATTGCTTAATGGGCATAGAGTTTCAGTTTTGCAAGATGAAAAGTTCTGAAGGTGGTTGGTGTTGATGGTTGCATAACAATATAAATGCATTTAATATCACTATAATACTTTAAAAGGTTAAGATAGTAAATTGTATGTTATGTGTATTTTATCTCAATAAAAATATTGAAGAAGTGTTTAACACAGAATAATTATCATTATAATAAAGAAGATAGGAAAAAATGCATGAGATCTTAAATGTCCACATATATTAAATCTTTAAGAAGAAACATCCGGTAGCATGGTGTCTGATAAACGGCCTTGAGGGGAAATTGCTCATTAGTGACTTAAAGGGAACCATATCATCTATTGAATTACTAACATTATATCCTCTTGCACCTGGATTTTCCTTGGAGGTCATCCTCCCAAACATTAGCCAGATTTGACCCTGCTGAGCTTGAGAGCTCTAATGAGCTCATAACCCAAGGTGGTGTAGTTTTAAGACTACATTGCAGTAAGAGTATATCTGTCGCAGATGAAAATGCAGGAGCATATTTATGTATCTGTGTAATTCATTCATTGCTTTTTATAAACCTAAAGTTCTCCAGGGAGTGACACAAATTCACATAATGTTCCTATGTGTTACAATTTGTATATTGATCTCTCGCTGACAGACTTTTTGAGAATAACCAGAATACTCCCTAGTGAATGTGTACCTGTAGACATTAAAAAGTAAAAATTAGCTTAGTGATTAAAGTCAGCAATTCAGTTATTCTGAATTATTTTTCATTTCATTCTGCTCTGATTTTCAGTTGAATAATACCATTTCAGGTTTGAATTTATATCAGCTCTCTCCCCAGCATCTTAGTGGAATGTTTCTCAGTGTGTTTCCAGTCAATCACTAAGTGGAATGCCATTTTGGATACTCTTGGCTATTTCCCACAAATAGGAACAGAGCAAAAGTTTTTAAATAATTTAGAGACTATACAGTAAGCATCTACTATTTTCAGGTACTGAAAGTTATAAAAACAAATAAAGCAAAGTATGTAAGAATAACGCATGTGATAAAATAGAGTAAGTTGTGACCTTATATTACCAACAAATAGACAACGTAATACAAATAAGACTGATTAGGGTGTCTGCAAACAAAGATATGACTCCATACTTCTTACAAATATGAGAAGATTTTTACTTTTTAAAAATGTTTCCAAATAGTAACCTAAATATCCACTTTAATTCCCATGAAATATATGTAACTGGGAAATTATTTTAACACTTGAGCTGGTCCTGAGCTGCAGAGATGAGTAGAACTGAGAATCCACTTGTCAAGTGGCAGGGCCCCAACACAGCTCCCTGCATGAGAACTGCTCTGTGGACCATATTTCATATAACCTGCTTGTTGCATGACTCTGATACACTTCCCCGAGGTCTCCTGAGGCCCTTCACATCCTGCTTCAGTGGGCCTCAGGGTGCCTAATCAGAAGTGCTGGCCATGACTGGACATTGGGACTCCCTGGGGAGTCACCTTGCTTCCTATTGCAGTCACTGTTGTTTCTCAAGGCCTATACTGTTTCAACACTGTTGTTTTCTAGTATCCAGCCTTTCAGGGGAAGATTCTGCAGCAGATATTTGGGGACCCTAGTTCTCTTACTTTACCACTGGCTTCTCCTTCTCAGAATCAGGACTCACAGGTGGGTGGAACTGAGAAGCACTGTGAATGATTGTGGGAAAGAGACAGTTGAGTCAAAAGAGTCATGCACAGCTTTACTGTGTACTCTAAACCATCACTCAACAATTAAGCCTTTCAGACTCATTTAGGATGTTTCCTGCCATGTGTTCATCCTCCTGAAATCTAATAGGAATCATATCTTATTCCTGCTTGATTACCAAATATTTTAGCATAATACTTGGCATTTTTTGTTGTGACAATGAATGAAGACTGACTCCTGGTTTCTTTAGTATCTCTCTGTCTTTTTTTTCTTTTACTTCTTCCTACACATTTTTGTCTCTAATTACCACTTAAATTTTGGCATTCTCCAGGATTCCATACTGAACTTTTTTGTCTTCTCCTTTATCAACATCTTCCTAAGTGACCAAATTCACTTCTATGACTTGAACTGTTACCTGTAAGCAATAGTAATCCAGTCTTTAACTAGAGCCCTTTTCTTTCCCTAAATCCAGACTTGTATATCTAATATCCTGTTGGACTTCTTGATTCATAGTTTCCACAGTCACTTACACTCGGCATGGTCAAAATGGAACTTGTAATATTTATCCTCACATTAGTTCTTCCTCTTGTGTTTATTATCTTATCTAGTGAATGTCTTCCTGATCATCTGAGTGACCTCTTAGCTCTCTAGACTCTTTCATCCCCTATATGCAATTATTGACCAAATCCATGTATTAGAGATTCCATTTAAATTCATTTGCTCATTCATTCATTCATTCAATTATTCCCACATGCATCAAATTATTACTGAATGTCACTATCATGTAGTGCTCTAGCAGTTTGAGGCACTGGAAAAAAACCAACACAGTCCTCAAGGAATTTACATTTAATTTCCAGAGACAGGCAAGAACTAAATAAACAAGCAAAAAGTATATAATTTTAAGTTGTGTTTAATTCTAGGAAGAAAAATAAAGCAAGGATGCAGATAGATAGCTCCACGGGTTAGGGAGAAACTGGTTCCTGAAAGCTTTTCTGAGAAATAAAGCTTTGAGCAAATATGCAAAAGGATGAAATTCACAGATCTGTGGGGAAAATGTTCAACAAGCAAAGAAGATTCTAAGTTGGAACAAGGTTGACATGTTGAAGGAAGAACAGAGTAATCTAATGGAATGTAAATGATTTTGGAGAGGTCAACTAAAGTCAGAGTATGTAGGGTCATACAGGATTTTAGATTTCGTTTGGATGAAAAGATATTAAAAGTTTTAGAAAATTAAAATCAACTGATGTGATTCCTAAAATTTTTTAACTCTGATGTTTAACTCTGATGTGATGTTCTGGTAAATATTTAACAACTAGTTCTTGGCAAAGAAGGAGGGCATTTGCTACTATCTATGGTGTTAATATGCCCAGGATGGCCAAAACCATGCTACTGATGTGACATCACTCAATGCAGAATTGGGAAGAGATATGCGCAATTGGCTGTCCTCTTGAGCTGAAGGGATGAATGAATTCTGTCTCCTGGTTTTTTCAGTACCTCTTTGGGTATTTTTTTTACCTCTTCGTACACTTCTTTACCTTAATATATTACTTACATGCCACAGCCTAGTACTGATTGTTCTCCTTTGATCTGACCCTCATCTAGACCTGAACTCTCCAATATGGTAGCACTTGAAATATGACTAGTGCAACTGAATATTTAATTTTGTTTATTTTTAATTAATTTTAATTTCAATTATGAAAATTAAATTTAACTCTGTTATTGTAAAATTTTTGAGTATGTTTGGAACAACTTGGGTGTGTAAATCTTTTTCAATTGTAAGTTTCATGAAATCTAAATGCAGATCAGGTATTTCCAGTGAAAACTTAGAGTCTGAATTGAAATGTGTTGTAAGTGTAAAAGACAAACTGAATATCTAACACTGAGTATGAACAAAAGAATGTAAAATATTGATTATCAATATTTTAAATCAATAACATTGATAATGTTATTGATAATTTTGGATCTATTGGGTTGCATAAAATCTATTTTTAATATTAATTTCAATGGTTTCTTTTTACTTTTATCTAATGTGGCTACTAAAAAATAAAATTAAATATTTCAGTTGCATTATATTTCTATTGATCTCAGAGAGGCAGCAGTGAGCGGTGGCGTGAAGCAAGATCTTAATTCCCTGCCCAGGAATTGAACCTGGATAGCCTGGATGAAAACCAGGAATCCTAGCCACCAGACCAGCAAGCTATTTTTCCCTGGCTCTTATCCCCAGTGAAAAATGCATTTCTCATGGAGGCAAAAACTGTGAAAACAGGTACAAAGTTTATTATTAGAGACAGCACAACAACAAGTGGGAGAGCACACAGAGAAAGGCAGAAGAAAGGCAGAGATGCACACCCAGAGAGAAAGGGTGTGGACTTACTCACTAAGGAGGAGGAGCGCAGTAAAGAGGCAGTTAAGCCATTTATAGAGGGCAGTTCTTCCAGGTCTTTGTCTTCCTTCTGGCCAATTGTCTTGTTTTGTTCCCCCTGGCTAATTTGTTTCAGGACCCTCCTCCTAGGTGCGCACACACCTCTCAGCCAAGATGGATCTCGATGCAAAGGCGTCTGGGAGAAGCAAGATTCATTATGGCCTGGCATTGTCCCCTGACTTTTGACCCCCAAGGAGCGTTTCTGTACATATGTAGTGTCTCCCTTGCCCAAAGAAAGGTGGGGGGGGGGGAGCGATGTTCTCTTGATCCTTTACTCAAACAAGTTTTGCCCCTCTTTGTTCTTGCCATGACTGTTATCTTAAGGTGTTCACGAGAGACAAAACCTGGCTATTTATCCTGTTTCTGTTGTTACTTCCATTTCAGAAGGCAAACAAGAGGCTGATTGTACATGCCTAACCTGGAGCCACCTATCTCTTGTCTCAGGAAATGCAAACAGGGGGCCAGTTGTAAGTGTCTGGCCAGAAGCCTATCTATCTCCTGCCTCACTATGAGATAGTGCTGATCTTGATGCTTGCTACTTAGTTTGTAATACACAGACCAGAAGCACTGGCATTATGTAGGAGCTTTTCAGAAATGCAGAATCTCAGGCTCCATCCTAGGTTTCCTAAAACAAATCTGAATTTTCAGAAGTTCCGCAAGTGATGTGAATGCACATTAAATGTAGTGAAGCATGGATCTAGACAACTATGTAAGATTATTTTTTGCAGTCAATTCCCTTTAATTCTACCTTTCTCACTACTATTTTCTTTAAAACTATCTTCAACCTTATTTAAAATCTGTAAAAGATACAGGTTAATATTCTCATAAAGTAAAAATTTCTTACTTAGCCAGGCACACAAGTGGCTTCTTGGTATTAACTCTCCAACCTCCTCTTCTTTATCTAATAACTTATGTATAGTCATTAGTGAATTACTTGTTCTCCAGACATATTCTGCTATTTTCTGCTTCTTGTTTTTGTACATGTTGTTTCTTCTGCCTTGAATATCTTTCTCTTCCTAGTCACATGGGGACATATTTCTTGTTAAGATATATTATCCAAAACTTTTAAATAAGGCAAAGAGGGTGCCTGCAAGTCCTTTCATTATCGTATCAAAGAATCAGTTATTAGAGCCACCCAAGGATTCTTGAGGTTTTTTCCTAGAAGACCATTGTTTGTGCTATTCCCTAACAATCAATTGCTCAGACTCTCTGAAGTTCCATGTTAACCTGCATATTGTACCTGGTAAATATGCAAATGATCTTTATCTCCTAGAAAAGATAACCCAAAATGATATACTTTATTGCCATGAAGAACATTAACATTGTGTTTATTGATATTTTTTATTTAATGAGATATTTTCATCCTAACTTCCTATTATTTTTAAAACATGGTTTCCTTTCATTCCTTGAACACATTTGCAATAAGTGTTTTAACGTTTTTGACTAAGTCCACCATTTGGGCCTTCTCAGTGCTATTTTTCCCTGTGTGTAGGTCACACTGCTGTTTCTTTGTATATCTCATTTTTTTGTTGTTAAAAACGGAATATTTTAGATCATGAGTTGTAGCAACTCTGAATACTGATTCCCTCTCCTTTCCAAGACTTACTGCTGTTTGCTTAATTGTTTAGTGACTTGGCTAGACTAATTTAGTGAAGTCTATTTCTCTCTCCATGTAAAGTCTGATATTACTCCTAAGAGGGCATGTACATAGTCACCCTGGTTTGAAAGTGGTTTTAGCAGGGCTTTCTTTAACTATCTCTTTCCTGGTTTCTCTGTTCAGCTGTCTGCCTCTATTGGTATCACACCCAGATGTTAGGCTCCACAAACTGTTAGCTGATTGCTCTATTGTCTTTGACAATGACCCAGAGCAGAAATTGTTCCACAGTCTGATTCAATTAAATACAAGGCCCTTTGTAGGAAAACATCTTGAGGCCAGATTTTTAGGCTTGTTCTGACTTCATGAGGATTCTTTTCAGCTATTTGCTTAGTTCTCACTTATAAGCTAGCTGACCTATGGTTTAGCTTGTTGTTTTAAGGGAGCTACAAGCCTTCTTTTAATTGCATACTGCCAGACTCTCCATTGTCTTCAAGTTTTAGTTGTAAATTTCCCTATGCTCTGTTCTAAATAAAGTCATTTCCTTTGGGAAGAGCTTTGGATCTCTCTGTTCTTATGGCTTGCCTTTCTTCTTGTGTAAAATCTTTAAGCCATGGTTCTGGAGTTGGGGGCAAAGACAGAGGCTTACTTCTTTTGGAGTAACATCCCTGGTTTATGAGTAGGGTGCTAGACAGGGACAGTAGCCTCTGGTCTTCTTGGCTTGCCTCATCTGGCATGGAACCTCTGCACCCTGAGTTTTCTGGAGTGAAGGTGATTGGAGGACCAATATTCTCTGCCTGCTATTCCTAGCCTCAAGCGTCCATCTACCAGTGAGGGCTGGATAAGTAAATGGAGACCCCAGTCTCTCAGCTATACTTACCTGAAATTTAACTTCTGCAACATGGAGCTGTGTATGGGGAGGTATGAGAAATACTGGAAGCTTGCCCCTCCAGGGCGATATTGTAGCCCTTGACTGAGGGCTGGTGGTAGAAGAATCCCATTGTTTTGGTGTTAACTGCCCAGAATGGAGTTTCCATCACATTGAGCTGTGTATGTGGAGTGGGAGAGGGAGGGAGTCATGACCCAAGTGCCATAGATTCTCACTGTTCTTAATAAGATTTAGTAGATTTTCTTGAATAAATAATTTTCTTGAATAAATTTTCTTCATAAATGCCCGTAGAACAATTTCAGAGACTTTAAATGGCTTTTTTACTTTGTTTATTTTTTTAAACAAATTTTGCAAGCTGTGGTTGTTTGACTGGAAAACAAGTAGGTCCACAGAACTCCTCATACCACCATCGTGGAAATGAATCTCTGACTTTGCATCTCTGCTCATAATCTTATTTTGACACTTTTAAAAAATAAAAATGTCATTTCTGATAGCCTGTAGGAAACCCTGTTTCTTGAGTGTCCTTGGAAATAGGTTGACCATTTTACTGCTTTCCTCATCAATAAATAATGCGAGTAAAGTCTTTGACACATATTTATTCTCTATGTGTAACAGCCTATACTATGACATTCTAATTCCTGTTCATGTAGATGTTCCTTGTGGAGACCTACTTATTCCCCCATATGGAATTAAACATTTCTTGATGTCTACCACATTACACCATAAATATTTTTGTTGGATTTATCACATACCACTGTAATTGTCCATCTACTTGCATTTCTTCTAATACAATGTAATGTTAAAAACAATGGTTTAGTGATGTTGTTTTGTTTATTTATTTTATCTTATTCAAGTTCTCCCTTTTTCCTTGTGTTTTGTCTATATTGCCACATTTACCCTTTCAATGAACTGTCTAATTTGTTTTTGAAAGAGCTATAAACAAACAATAATAAATTCAAATGAATTAGCACATACTCTCTCTGGGACTCATTTATAAACTGAAGGGTAGAGATCACTGTCTGCCCACCTATTTCTTAGCATAATTTTGATAGATCATTTAGTTTTAAAAAAGGTCTCTGTCTTTATATTATCTGAACAGAAACTGCTTTTTCTCTAAGATTGAGGAAAGAAAGGAATAAGGATATGAAATAGAAAACATTTCTATTTCTTCCACATGTATATAAAGAACGGGTGAGCCACAAAAAAATGCATACATCAGAAATAATGGTACTCCAGATTCAAACTGTGTGATTATCCAACACAGAGTACAGTCTCAAGCACAAATGCTAATTCAGTTTCTACCTCTGTTACTTACTCAGTCTGAGTTTGGGGTCATGTTCTCAACCACTCAGACCCAATTTCTTCATATGTACAATTGGAATATTAACATCTAGGAGGAAAAAATGAAATAAGAATATGATGTAAGCCAGTTCTCCACTAAGCAGACTATCGTGTGCAAAGACAACTCAGGAAGCATGTATCAGTCTAGAAACATGTTTAGAAATCCATCTCCTAATATTAAATATATATGAATGTCTTTATAAGTAGAAGAACTTCTGTTTTATGTCTGAATAATATGAATTCTGTTTCCACAGATAATCTGTGTAAGTCATATTTTTTATTCAATATATGTGACATATTATATTTACTGTAGAAAATGAAATACTTTTAATGTGTTTTTTTTTTTATTTATCATGCAGTCATTTTTTTCCCCAACTATATCAAGGCCCTACTATGCATATAGCACGCTGAGAGGCATTAGTGCAACCTCAGAATGTTTATGGTATCCACCTGCAAGGAAATCAATTTTTTACCTACTAGATCTGGTTCTTTGAAAGACAAATGCTTCTGGTTTTGTTTTAATACTGCTTTAACTAGCATGATATAATAGCTGAAACTCTCTGTTAGCCATCTCTTGCAAAAATCTTTCTGGTAAACTGTCCATTTCAAATTTTACATGCATATTTTAAGTCATTTGGTTTTCTTTTGAGTTAATTATATTTGAGTTTCATTAAAATAAAATCTCTAAAGGTGTTGAATTTCATGGATGGCTCTTTAACACCATCCATAAATCTAACACCTTATATACATATGTACATATTGATGGATTTGATAAGCTGGTGTTACATTTGGGGGGTTTATTCAGAATTAATGGTTTTAAAGTTTATGATATAATTAAAATAATTTGACAAGTCAGTAATGGAATAATATTTTTGAGATATCAGTCTATGTCCTTTATTTCTCCAGTGTGCCATCTTTTCCCTGGTGTTTCAGAAACAACTAATTGTTCTGTACTCATTGCTCCCAGGGAGGGACATGACAAGACAGAAAAAAACCTTCCAGAATTACTGTTTTTTCTCCCCAAACTTAAGTCCTTTGTCTTATATGCAAAAGCAAATGCATACAAGGGCCAAGACAGGTCCTATGAAAGAGTGAAATGATCAGGTGTAAGAGAAACAGCAGTGAAAGCTCCCTGATGAAGGGCAACTAAAACTCGCCTCAGTTTTCAGGAGTGCTGGCAACTAGAGAACGTGAAATAGAGAACGTGAGTTTCTTCTTAGGTGAGCAGCTGTAACTCAGCACTAATTTTTTTGTGATTCAGGAATGGGGGTCTCCTGAATCCCAACTTTTAAAATTTCTAGGAGAAGCTAGAAATCCAGATTTTAAAGTTTTGGCAACTAATTTAAATGTATTTGTTTTAGTAAATCTGTGTAAGAAAATACTTCACATGTCAAACAGTGAAGATATTTGGGGTTGACTTTTTTCCCATTGTTGTGAATTTGCCACATTATTTTTGGTTTTGGAGAAACAGAGATTAGGGATGAGATAACTTTGGAAGATATTATCAGGAGAAGTATTTTCCTATTTTATCAAATCCACTTTGTCTAGTTAGAAGAGTCTGGGATTTTGTGTGAAGAGAAACAGATAGGAGGCAGCGAAAATTAACAAGTAAGTGGATCTCCCCAAAAGGGGCCATATGCACTGAGAAGGTGGAAACACTCCAGAGAAGGAATAGTTTTGTGCTTCTTAAGTGTGATGACAGAGAGCCTCTCATAATCTTCTGGGTCCTCTGGCACATTGTGAAATACTGACTGGATTCCAGGATCCCTAAAGTTGTCACAGATAGGGCACAGGAAGAAAAAGACATCTTGGGGAAGAGCTGTGTGGATGACTGACTGAGAAAGATGCTCTCCTGCCTCAGGAAGCCCGAGCATTCCATAACCTTCTTTCCTCAGCTCCTCTTTGCCCTTTTGTCTTATGCATGTCCACCAGAAATTTTACTGAGGAGACGAAGGTAAAAGTTTCCTAGCAGTTCAACAGGATTAGGGCTCAAAGTATGTGGAATTAGTTATAGCAAAATAAAGTTATATTTCTGTACACCTGAATTTAAGCATGTTACCCCTGAGGTAAATATTTATCGTTTGCTGCTTTTATGGACTGTAGTTCTTGTCTCTCTCTTCCTACATATATAACTACTCTGGCCAGTTTGTTCATTCTAGGGATACATATGTAAATTCATGACAATTTGAAAGACACATGCACTAAGATAAGTCAGCATAATGTGATAATGATAAAAGTGCAAATTCAAAAACAAAATTTAGATATGGGATTTGAACAAAATTAGAGAAATTAACACAAGGAAGACTTCTTATGGAAAACTATATGCTACATGTATTATAAATAGATACTTACTGGAAGCCAAAAAAAAAAAAAAAAGACAAGAAAAGAAAAGGCAATAGAACATGAAACCAAACCAAACCAAACAAATGTAGAAAAAGGCTGACAGTTATCATTTTCTAACTGTCTTTTTGCAAAGACTGTTTAATGGTGGTCTGAGGAATACTAGATTCCTTTTATATTTTTTCAAGTAGTCTTAAGTTTTCATTCATTGTTTTTATAATCTGCCCAAACTCTCATGTAGGTTGCAAGAAACCTTCTGTTTTGCAGTAGTACTTGGAAACTTTGGATAGATAATCTCAATGCCTGATAATCAGTTAGACAAATACTGGATGGCACTAACTTATGGGTTCAGCACTACACAAGAAACCTTGGAATTATCAACTGTATAACACATGGGACTTACCCACAAGAAATATACTTGTTTTCTTAGTCATTATTAATATATATGTATTCTCTACTGTGAAATAACAAATATTACAGTAAAATGATATATGTTACTTTACTTCTGTGAAACTTATGAAGTATGAGCAGTAACAGTGCTAGTCGTGAAAAAGTTACGTAATTTTTTTTCCCTCAACCAACTTTTTCAGCATAATTTATTGGACATACATTCACTTCACATTGGTTTATGACCTATTCTTTTTTACTGATCATTTTTATTTGCACAAATCCCATGCTATTTACCTTATTATTGCTCTAATACGTTTTAATATCTGCTTCTCTTTCATAATTCTTAAATATTACTGTAGATTTTCTCAACATCAATTTTAGTTGTCCTTTATATATTATTCTGTATATATTTAATATAAACTGATATTATTTAGGCTCTTCCAAATATTAATGATCTAAAACATAACTGCAATCACATTATATCAGCAGCAACAGCAAAAACAATGGATAGAATGGATATAAAATGTAAAAGTGCAAAATCTCTTGCTCATCTGTAGGGAACATATAGAAACTTGTAATTTTTCTTTTTTCTTTTTTGGTGTTCAACCAAGTGCCATTTAATAATCTGTGGTTCTGGGATACTAAATTTTAGTGAACCCACAGAGTTAGCTACTCTTTTGCTTGTTGCCAAGGAATCACTTAAGTCTATGCAGTACTTGGTTCACTGAGTCACCCAGTTTACTTGATTCCAAGAGCAGAAGTACCCAGACAGAGGATGAGGCAGAGTGGAAACCTGATGCGCCACATGGAGTCAAAGCCAAGCCTAGAGACTGCCCTGCTTTCATTGTTAAAGATGAGCTCACAGCACATCTAGCAGTAAAAGCTGCCAAAAAGTAAGGGGTCTGGCTTGTCTTATACCAAACTAAACGTCTATACTCTGCCTCAGTGTGTAGGTCCATTCTTTTGAAATCAATTTCAGGTGGGTGTTTCTGAGATTAGACTGATGATATAAGCTTTTAAAAAATAGAAATACTATGTTTATTCTCTGACTAAACCTAATACCTAGAAAATGGATTCACAGTTTTTATACCAAAAGCAATTCATCTTTATAACCAAACATCTGGCAAACACTAAAAAAATGTAAAGTAATGCTGAATCACATACAGGCAGGGTAAGTGGATACTTCCCTCTGAATTTAACTGATTAAAAAAATTTTGCCAAAATGATTGAATTAATAGATATATCCTCTACTACCTGTGAGTAAACTTTAGAGTTTTCATTAAGATGATAATTAGATTAGGACAATACAATTCCAGGATAGGAATTTTCTGCAAATAAGATTATTTCTTAATTTGTATGACCACTTTGCTTAATGATTCTTTCCCCCCTTATAATGAAGTTTAGATACTTGTCTTTTTGTTTTAACTATGAGTCAAGATGTTTAGCCTAGTGATATAACTGTTTAATGAAATTATTTTCATAACCAAGATATTATTGCATTTAAATCACTTAAGCCTATAGTTTCATAAATGTATGCTAAATATTGAGTTTAAATTAAAAATAAAAATAAATTTCTGACCTAAATCACAAAAGTATAGTACTGAGAAAGGACCAACGTTTATGAAACTTATTCAATAAAAGAAGGTTCTAACTTTGATAGTTAGAACAATTGCAATTAAAAACCTTTTTTTTGCTGGGGGTGGGACATGATTCTTTTGTCCTAATAAATAAAATTCTTTTTATTTTTTCATTATTTTTTCCACTATTTCAAAAATAAAAGAGACACCTGAACATGCTGATTTTACTGTGAATTACCTGTGCACTTTTTTAGTTTCATGAGTATGTTTAAAAAGATAGTAATCTGAAGTTTAGGGCAGTTGGCATATAATCCATGTGGATTCTCCCCTCAAATTTTTGTTTTTTGTGTAATGCTCTCACATACTCTTTTACTTTTTTGGCATTTATGAGCACTATTATATTAATAAAAAGCAATAACAAGATTTAGTACTGATTAATTCTAAGAATTTATGTCTTTATTTTTTGGCACTTTACTACACATGTTCAAATATATTTTTGAATGCTTAAAAATCATTCTAATAATGAAGATTAAAATGATGAAAGTGAGTATTATTTTTTCAAACATTCTCAATACTTATAAGAAGAAAAGGATTATTAAAAACTTAAGGGAGCTTTATAACATGGGCAGAGGCATTAGGAAAACAAAACTATATAAGACATACAAATAATTAAGATATAATTGTTAGAATCTCTGTTATAGTCTTGTAAATGTCTACACTTTGATAATTATTGAGTCTAAAAAATAATATTCATTTTTAAAATGTGGATTAATTTGTGAGACGGTTACACTCATTGAGTAGTTAGCAGAAATCATAGATTTTTACAAGTTCAAAATATTTCCTTAATCTTCCAATTATTATTTTTATGTTGATTGGCCCATATAAGGAATATGGTATATAGCAGTGAGTTACAACAAAGAAATTGGCATTAGATTACATCTTTATGCACAGTTTTATCAGAAATACACTCTATCCAAGATCTAACCTGAATAACACCCATATCGTGTCTTTACTTAACTGGTCTTATGGCAATAAATAGAACTGTAAAGATATAAATGCCACATTGTGATGGATACAATTCAACCTGAAAGTATGTTAGTGAAAATAGAAAGATGATTCTATCAAATAAAGCCTAGGAAAAAAAGAGAAATGTTGTATTCTTACTTTTCACTGGCCAAAGTACTTGCAGCAATTTAAATAGTGTAAATAATAATAATATATTTTTGAAACCAGTTACATTTTTGAACACTTCACCTACTCAATATATACCAAGTACCATTATTTTACCAATAATGAAGCTATGCTCAGAAAAGTTAAGATTTTTTCAAAAGTCAAAGAATTAGCAAGTGGTGAATAAAGTTATATAATTGTGGTGTTTCACAAAATAATTGACCAGAGAAACATCTAATAAACTGAAGCAGAACTATCCATGTTCAAGCTTACTTTTCAGTCTACTATATAATGGACTGCAGAATTAGTAGGTAGTTTTGAAGAGTGTTGAGAAGTTTTCAGATTATTTTGTTAAAACTAATAGTTATCATTTGACTTTCCACACATCTTAACAGGAGATGTGTTCAGCCTCCCTCCGTCCTCCATCCCATCAAAATTGAACTTAATAATTGAACAAACCATACCTTAAATCAGAAAGATAAGTTTTTTACAAGATATAAAATAATACTGAAAATGTCATCAATTTTTCTGAAAAAATTTTTTTAGGCAGAATCACTTCAAGTATTTGTATTGACATCTTCTTAGACATATCTAGGAAAATTTTAACATTGTATTTCAGAGGCCATTGTGATTTTTTTCTACCTTATTTAACATTATTACACTTCTAGTTGGAGTAGATATTTGTACCAATTAACTTCCTATGAAATTGTTATTTGTTAGCCAAAAATTTGTCAATAGATTTATTATTATTCAAACTATGTAGATACCTATTTGATGTTTCCAGTTTCCGAGCTCCAAGATTTTTCTCTGAACCATGGATACAAAAAAATTCAGAAAATTTTCTCTCTCAAAATAGAAAACCTAATTGGGGTGACTCTCTACTGATAATTAATTCATTGTACATTTATACGTTACATCAACACTCCTGATAGCCAATCATGTGCATCTCTTTCCAACTTCTTAAGTGACTTCTCATTGTTAACTTGAGATCCACAAATCCCACAGATCAGAGCTTTTTTTCTCCCAATCTTAGAGCCAGCTATTAAATATTTACCAGCGCACCTCTGATTTTGAATCTGCTTCAGTCTAGTCATCCCATGATACAGCAAAGCTGAGGACTAGAACTTGCGCTTTAGTGAAAGTACCAAGGAAATACGGTAGAGACTCTTGGGAGATGGTTATTCATCCTTTTCCTAGGCAATATTCGGACTTCTTAGTAAGCCCCTATTTCTAAACTGCAGCAAGAATGTACACGTTTTAGGGGCTTCCCTGGTGGCGCAGTGGTTGAGAGTCCGCCTGCTGATGCAGCAGACACGGGTTCGTGCTCCGGTCCGGGAAGATCCCACATGCCGCGGAGCGGCTGGGCCCGTGAGCCATGGCCGCTGAGCCTGCGCTCCGCAACGGGAGAGGCCACAGCGGTGGGAGGCGCGTGTACCGAAAAAAAAAAAAAAAAAAAAAGAATGTATACATTTTAAATGGTATCTTATAAAGGAAGGGGAGAAAAATATAAGATATTTTATGGACTGGGCCAGTTGGGGAGCTTGTGAAATATGATACAGAAATTTTGAGTGAAGATTAGAGACCTTCTATTCACTAATATGATGTAAGGTATGTAAATCACCTCTCTTTGCTTCGCTAGAGAACTGCTCAATGAAATTTGATGGGTTTCAGGAGTTCTTTTAAAACAGTAATAGAGACTGCTGAAATCCAAATTGGATTTCTTCAGGCTGAAAAAAGTTAACTTCTAATATTTCACAAAAGATTTTAGGTGATATTTGGATTTAGAGTTTGTATTGATTTCTGCAACTTATTATTTCACCTGGCATGTGAATACACAACTTCCATTAGAGTTGCTTTCCATGCTTTTAGGATTAAAGGTTAATGTTTGTGACCATCAATGGCATGCAGCTATTCATTACCTTATAGTCGATTTGTGGGAGGGGAAAAGGAGGCATTAAGTACTTTAAATGATATGTGGCATAATTTTCCCTTGGTGGGGAGTGTTGAGGAAGGTGCATGGAATGCAAGCTGAATAAGAAGGATGCTAGCACAAAGACAGACACAGCTAAACAAATGTTATTATGGAAAAATGGCAATTAAGATTCTCTTAATTAGCTTGTCATTTTGTATTTATCATCATAATGTTTGTTTTACAATGCTTTATTAAATCTGGCTTTATGACAAACAGTCTGCTGGCAATGCATCCTGCTGTGCAACATATGGCGTTACACCTAATGAATATTAATGCTGTGAAGTATAAATGGTCTTCAGGGACAGTGCTGATGGCTGGGAAACTCCTGCATATGGCATTTCTATTCAGAAAGCTTCGCTTATATGTTTCTCATCATTTTTTTCTCTCCTTGTGACCTACCCCCACTTTGCCTATGAAACCTTAAATGTGCATTCAGCCTTTTGGTATTATTTTGTCTGTTCTTTTAAGTAGCCTTGCTCTGCTGTTTCTTCCCACCAACTGACTTCTCACGAGGCTTCTCTTCATTTGCATGCTTCCTACCCAGGTGAGGCTGTTACCCCAAGTAATCCACTTACAACTGGACCAGATGTTTCACTCCTATCACTGTACAGTGTCACAATATGCTAATGTTTCCAAACTCAGTATCAGGTCACTTTTTAAAAACATTGCACTATATTTACTCTGTTGATTGTAACCCCCTTCTCCCACACTGCCCACCAGATGCAGTTTCCAGTTTCTAAATTAGCTAGTCAAAGAAATGAGAAAGAACCAAACCCAGAAATTTTATAGTAAGAAGAATATTTTCATTATTTCAATGGGTGCCTTGGAATTCAATTTCTGTCATTATAAACCACATCCCACCCAGAGTACAGCAAAACAATTCCAAAAAATACTATTGTGTTTTTCCCCCCCAAAATATACAAAAATATATTTGGATAGGAAACTGAAAAGAAGTCAGTCATACCTCATATTATTTTTCAGGATTTTAGAGAGAAGTTATCAAAAAATCAATCATGAAATTGTATGATTATATTTGGGGGATATTTCTACAAACACTGAAAACTGTGTAGGCTGAAAATAAATGATTGCAGACGGGACCATGTATGTCACCATCCAAATAAATCTCTTTGTGTAATATTGCATTAAGAAGTGCTCTACTGTATATCATGTAAAGTAATTAGATGCAAATCCCACCAACAAAACAGTTTAAGAGTAGTAGGATATCATTAAACAGCCTGTAAGTATTCTGAAGACTTCTGCTCTTATCCTTAAGATAATCATAGGCATACTCTCATTTACTAGTTAATTTATTTCAGATATATTGGAGGTGGAGAGGGAAAGGAGAGGATTGCAAAACTCTATTTCAGCAGCCAGAACTAGGAATCATCTCTCAAGCCCAAATAATAGAGGAATAGGTTCCATCTAATGATGACTAATGATGCTTTTACTATTTATTGGTAATTTACTGTTTATATAGTATTTTATATACTCTAATTTAATTTTACATCATGTGCAGTAAATTTTTAAAAGCATTTCAAAGTGCAGATGCTTTTATTTCTGATGTAGCCACCATAATATTGTATAATGTCTAGACCACTGAACTATGCTTCCTGGGAGCTCTCTTATGAAGGGCACACTGGAAGTTTCACAATATCTCTATTTCCTTCTAATTAAGGAGATTTGCCTTTTTTTTCAGATTGGATCTTCATCTGAAAGTTGCTATTTCTATCATAACAACTCTTCATACATTTATTCCATGAGTTTGTATAGATTGTCTTATATCAATAGGTGGTACACAAGAGGCAGAGAAACTCAAGGTTGTGAAACAGAGGGAGAGAAGCCATTCTTGAACTAATACAAAGAAAACACAGATATTAGACCAAGTATATGGAGTAATGCCTTCTTAACAAATCAAGTTATATCCTGCAAAGAGTGGTATGAGGTTAATTAGATGAAAGTGGTTGCCTGTGGTCGATAAACCAGAACAACAACAGCAGCAGTGTCGATAGAATTTAGAAAATGCAAGGTAGACAAATACAAAGGCAATTCTCTTAGTCAAACATGAATGATGATTTCTTTTTGTTTTCAGCTAGATTCTTTGTCTAGAGCATTATGTATAGACTCATATAT
Source organism: Grampus griseus (assembly GCF_964374135.1). NCBI lineage: Eukaryota > Metazoa > Chordata > Mammalia > Artiodactyla > Delphinidae > Grampus > Grampus griseus. The sequence goes on from NC_138998.1 coordinate 101,834,334, forward strand.
ACAGAACAATTGTACAATGTTATATACTAAGAAGCTCGTTCTATAGAAGCTGTAAAATTATATCCAAATCTACTGTCTCACTTATTGTTTATCTATTAAATGGTCTCTGTGACATTTATAGCAAAATGTATATTATCTTCATTGCAGAGTGTGAGTTTAGTCATTTTAAGTAAACTTATATATGTAATTTTTGTTTGTTTTTTTCTCTTTATAAATGCATAGTCAAGGGTCCTTTGTGATGTGGTCATGGGTAGGTATCTGGGCTGAGTAAATCCTGTCTGACAGTGGTATTCTGATGCCTGACTTGATAAAACTAGAGAAATGGCACCTTGTACTGAACTGTATTAGGAGATATTTTCTAGATATTTTAATTATTCTGGTATTTTTAGTATTTGTTCCATTCAGTCAAACACTTTACTATCTCAGGCTCAAGCCAGTCTTGGGAGCCTAAGACAGAAATAATTCCTTCAGAACTGCATGTGGTAAAGAAGGTACCATGAGGCAGCACAAAACTAAAGGCTAAGTGGAGAAACAGTTTGAATGTTCAGAAGAGTTGGGGAGGGTGGAAGGTGCTGGAGCGTTAAGGACTGTAAACAGGAACTGTGCAAAAGATGACCTCAGGGCCATCAAAGTTCATGTGTTCTCTTGTTCAGTGTGTTCAATGTGTATATGCAGTCCAGTTTTTATAGTTGTTGATGGAAGCTTCTCAGTCTTTTCCAGAAGGAAAAGCCCTGCTTTTGTAGCTTCGTGCTTAAAAAATAAAGAGGGGGTGGGGGAAATACTTTTTTTAAAATATTCTACACAGCCCCCTAAAGAGGAATGGCTACATTGTCTTTTCTGAGTAAATCTGCTAATGCCACATTAGAATCAATAATAAAATTATGCAATTTTCCTGATGTTTCTTTTAGAAACCACTACTCTCCCATCTCTTTAGTAACAGAATAGCTAGCAAATACTAGTACATTACTGCTTAAATCCTGAGTGGTAGTATTTTTTTTTTCACTTTTGATTTCATTTGGTGACAGTATTTCATGTTTAGTAGTAGCAAGTTAAAAATTTTCTCAATAATAACACTGTGTTGTAAAATTATTGGGAAATTATATTCTGAAAATCTCTACACATGATTATATGTAACTACTAAATATTTAATGGGAAAAGTATTTTCCTATTTTAAGAGGTTAAGATATCTGCCAATTTTTAAAACCAGAGTCCTATTGCAGGCTTCTTACATTTCCTAGAAAATTAAACAACCAACGAGATGAACCCAAGGATAATACAAACACCAATAAGAATTGCATCCTCAATATAGAGCAGTAAATCCTTTGTTTATGCAGCTGCTAGAACAGAGCACTTTGGGGCTAAGAGGATGAATTCCAATCCAGCCAAACTGTTCTGTACTCTTTGAGGAAAACAGAAACCTCATTGATACTTCCTCCTAAAAGGGGAAATTATCAATACAGGAAGGGCAGATGCAAATATCTCTGAAGATCAATGTCTTGCTGTCTAAAAATATTCACAATTTCCCAAAATTTGACTTTCCATCCAAATTTTCTCAAATATAAATAATATATGAAGACAGTTTTGTTTTGCCATGTTGTGCTTTGCACTCCAAATGAGCTAATTATACACAGTAACATTTGACAATAAACATTTCTCAGGACACTTTTATTTTGAACTAAAGGAAACCCAGCTTGAACAAACTTAGGCCAAAAGGGAAATACATTTGTTCACAGAAACATACCACCAAAAGTCACACGCACAGCTGCCTTTATGGACAACTGTAAACAAGAAAAGGAATATTTCCCGGGCTGTCCCTCTCACATTGTCAAATTTAGTCCTTCTTTGTGCAGATGCACTTTATCCACCTTGTAGATGTCATGTCTACCAGCTGCTTCCATGGTCATCATCCTCCCCTCACCAACTGAGAAGAATTAGCTCTTTTTCTTAAATTCCAATTTTAAAATTCCTGGAGAAAATGTCTGAGTGGCACATCTTTGAGTACATACACAACTCTTTCTGATTAATGATGGCCAGGGTGGGACTTGTTAGCTTTTACTAAAACCATAAGGTTGAAGGAGTGATGGGGATGGTGGAAGGAGAGGGACACTTGTCCAAAATAATGTAGGACAAAATAATAGATTCTACCTCCATGTGTAAACTTGAATCTATTACCAAACTTTTCTCACTTTGTGCATTTACTTATGTTGATAATTCTTATGAATTTAAAGGAATATATATTTTTCCGTATAATTATTGTTTTTAATCATGGAAGAAAATACTAACATGGTATATGAAGTAGAAAGCCTATATCACAGACAGACGTTTTAAAAACAGTGTTGAGCATATTTTTTAAGTGGGTAAAATAATGTCTTTTCACCTGGAAATAATTTACCTTTCAAATAAATAAAGCTTTTATATATGGAGCATGGCTATGTGATGCTAGGCAATGTTTCAACAGCTTTAGACATATTACATCATTTATTTGTACAAGAATGTAAAATATCATAGATCCATTTATAAGTGAGAAAGTTTAGACTTAAGAAGGTTTTATAACCTTTCCAGTGTCACTCAGTTAATACACAATACAGTCAGGATTTTGAACCCAGTTTCTCTAAACCCCTTTTATTTATTTATATACTGTAAGATATACAGTCATGAAATTACAATATCTTTTGTGTGCCTCTAAAACCTAGGAGGAGAATACTATTAAAATTTTACTTGCTTTAATAAAAAAAGAACTGCAAAATGTGAACTGGGATTATATCAAGTGTGACAGACATGAAAACAGTTGCTGAATAGGTAAATTTTCCTTGATGTGTTGTGTTCAAGTTTCATCATTTTACTAATATATCACTTAACAAAAAAAAATTTTCAAGGTTTTAAAAAAACCGGAATAAGGGTGTCAACAAATCAATACCTCACTTTGTCTTAAGTCTCAGCAGTTATTTAAAAAAAAAAAATCTTATAAATGCCATGGCCATTCACATAGAAATTGCAAAATTAATTTATCATTTCCTCCACTATGAGGGTCTACACTATTCTGACTTTCAGGCTTCCTTTTTAATGTCACTAGTTTGTATTCTATGTTAGTTCCTCTCCTTTCTTTAGAACTTTATTCTATATTATCTGTGTTTCAAAGATTATTGAGTTGTGTAAGTCTCAAATCTGTATCTCCCAGCTAGGCCTTAATCTTAAACAGAACCAAACACTAACTGATCATGTTATTCCCTTAAAAATTAATGCTCCTCTAACAAGTTTATAATTCTTGTGTGTATACTGAAATGGGTTTTGGGTGAAAGATGACTTTATTGAAATTGCTTTTTAGCTATGCCTTAAAGGATAAGTATTTGTTTGTTTTTGCTTTTTTCATTCTTCCAGTAAACACACAATGATATCCCACAATCACTCATTGTGTAACTTGCTGAGCAGGCACTTAAAATAGTCAGAAAGTCATTGAACAAGTATTTATCAAAGACCTACTATGTGCCATGCACAATCTAAAAGGCTGGGAAATGGCAGTGAACATGACAAATAAGGAACTTATATTTTAGAGAAGTTAGATGTAGAGTAAACAATAAATGAATGTAATAAGTGAAGAATGAATAATATAGACTATCAAAATATTAAAATATGAGCAACTTAGTTTTGATACTCAGAGAAATTCTTAAAGACATGATAAGCTCTAAATGGCGACAAGCATCCAACCACAAGAGAATCAGATGAAAACACGTCCCCCACCCCACCCCCAAAAAACTCTGAAAGCTCAAAATTTCCTTTGTAGAGTGATTCACCAATTATCTCTAAATTGATACCAGATAAGCTTGGATAAGTAAACAGGGCATGGACTGTGTAGGACTTGGTAAGTCAGGCAAGGATTTTTAAGCCAGGGAACAACATGTTCTGGTTTATCATTTCATTTTGGCTGCTAAATGTATTGTGATACTGGGGCAACTGTGCAGAGAAAAGAATAGAGAGAAAGAAGACAATTAGAGGGCTATTACAGTTGTTTGGGAAAGAATGATGGTGACTTTACTAAAGTGATATTAGGGGTTAGCTAGCCAGTCTTTGTGAAATTTGAAAAGGGTGATCTTTTTGGTGCAAGTCTTGCCAAGACTCTCGTACCAACAACAAAAAAAATCCCTTCTGCCAAAAAGATATAACCCAACACCAAGAAAACAAGTAGAGTATGGGCTAAATTTTCACACAGACTTACCCCTTGGCTTGATGCCATTGTCAACTGAACAATCCACATAACCACACTCTGTGGACATGGGTAATAGTTGAAAAGTTGTGAAGTGAATGGATTCAGAATATATTTTGAAAATAGAATGAAAGTATTGCTATTTGATTGGTTATAAGATTGAGGAAAGGATATGAATCAAAGGTAATATCTGAATTTCTGACTTGAGGAACTCAGCAGATGTTTACTAAAACTGAAAACAAAGTCAACAGGAGCATGTTTGGGGATAAAAAGCAAAGTTTTAGCCAAATTGTACAAGATGTCTGTTGGAAATCCAAGTGGAACCATGTAGTAATGAAGAAAAATTAATTTGGTCTTTTGGAGGATGGCTCACATAGTTATAGTATATAAAGTCACAGGATTAGATGAGATCAACATAGGATAGTGACTAAAGTCTAGATGGAGAAAACAGGGGCTTCAGGACCAAGTCCTGGAACATGTCGACATTTGTGATTGAAGAGTGAAGGGGGGCTATCAAAGGAGACAGAGGTGAGGTGAGAGGAAAACTAGGGATTCAAAGGAAGAAAGTGTTTCAATGAGATAATTATGGATTTTGACAACATGTAGGTCATTGGCAACCTTGCAAAGAATAGACTCGGTAGACTGGTAGGGCTGGAAGCTCCATCTGAGTGGTGTGAAGAAGAACTATAGGCAAGAAAACAGCATTGGGCTTCCCTGGTGGCGCAGCGGTTGAGAGTCCGCCTGTCGATGCAGGGGACGTGGGTTCGTGCCCCGGTCCGGGAGGATCCCACGTGCCGCGGAGCGGCTGGGCCCGTGAGCCATGGCCGCTGAGCCTGCGCGTCCGGAGCCTGTGCTCCGCAACGGGAGTAGGACACAGCAGTGAGAGGCCCGCGTACCGCAAGAAATAAAAACAAAAACAAAAAAAACAAACAAAAAAAGAAAGCAGCATTATTATCTACCGAAGATTTTTCAATACGTTTTTCCACAGAGGGAGCAGAGATATGGGACTGTAGCTAGGGTAGGATGGGATGGAGGTGGGAGGTGGTGGTCAAATTTTATTTTTGTTTTTAGAAAGGCAGATGGAAATGATTCATAATAATTGAGAAGCTAGATGAAGGAAATGGAGGGGAATTACTAGTAGTCAACCCCTTGAGAGGACAAAAGAGTCTTGAAAGATCTGTAGGGAAGTGATGTAGTTCACAGAATAGCCAGGTTTCAGTTAGAGGGAGAGGCTGAAGAGAACAT